>NC_085138.1:392837761-393188885 GCF_035046485.1 Aedes albopictus | reverse complement strand
AACTAGCAGCATTTGATTAACTTTTAGAAATTTGAATAAATAATAAAATAAGTTTTTTTTTTTGCCACAAGCGATTGAGCAGAAAACTACTGTTGACTGGATAAAATCTTATGTGGCATTACATCATTACTAATGATTCATTAGTTTAGTGAGCAACAGTATAAATGTAAAATTTCAAGTAGTACACATCACTTTATTATTCGATTCAAGTGTTTAGAAATCTTAAAAGAATTTCTTTCATAATTTCGGAGCATTTCTTCAAAACATCATTTTCTCTAGTATTTTTTTCGAAAGTTTTCTTAGCCATGTTCTTCTCAGGCAGTTTCTTTGTAAAATGATTTCACAGTAACGTCAGTCTTTGGAAATTTAAGTAGCAATGAATTTGGAGAATTTCTTTGAACATTCCATCAAAAAGTATTTCGCAACCTTTTTTAAAAATTTTCATCGGAAATTCAGGGTGACGATGAGTATTATCGGCAGGTTTCTTCTTTTCGTCATGAGGGGTTTTTGCCGACCAAATTTCCTGAAACTTGGTCATATAATTCAACTTAATTGGGAAGGATTTGAGGCCAACTCGGAGATCGGTAGCTTAAAAAAATCCTCATTTGGAAGCAGCTTTGATAAATTTTTGGCATTTTTTTTAGCAATTTGATCAGAAAATGTTAGATTTCTAGCCTATTATTTTGAGAATTTCTCAAGCATTTTTTAAAAATTGCCTCAACATTTTTAGACAATTTTCTTATTAATTGTTCGGGAAACTTCATTTTCTTGAATTTACCCTGTAATTCTCCCGACAAACCAATTGAAACTTCCTTCAGTAATGCCTTTAATAACTATTTCTGCAATGCCTCGGGTAGTGGTTTTTTTGATTTCTGTGGCAATTCTATTGGAATTCACTCAGTTTTTTTTTTCGGAATTCCGATAATTTCTTTGATACATCTTCCGGCTGTTTTTTTTTTCTTAATTTCTTATGAATTCTTTAGAGATTTTCTTTGTGAACTGGAAATTTTGTAACTTCTTTAGTAATTGTAAATTTCTGCGGCAGTTCCTCTGAGAATGCCTTTCAAAAAATCCTTCGAAGCTTTTTTTCAGGAATTTCATAATCAATTTCTTCGAATACTTCCCAGGCAAATATTGTTGGGATTTATTCGGGAATCCCTTTGAAACATTTTTCGGCAATTCCTTCAAAACTCTTTTGGCAATTTTATCGGAAACAGCTTGGAAAATTCCTCCACCATTTGTTTCGGATCATGCCTGCTAAATATCATTCTCAGTGCCTGTTTTCCAGCCGAAAATGAATGACGGCGGCGATCGGTTTTCAGTTCCTCGATGTAAGAACTGAGAGAGTCCGTGAGCTCATTTCGTGAGCGACCTAACCAAGTTTCATTCTCAATCATCCACACACTGCTCATTCATTGCGGAGCTACTCGTCTCAAGCGGTGGCTTGTGAGAGTGAGTACCCTATACGTTACCACGGGTGAATACACTCAACGACAGAAATTTGAATGGATATTTAGCCCTGTCTGCTCTCGCTTTCAGCTGCGTGCGAATGTGAGTACCTTTTTCATTTCACTCCCGTGTTACTAATTGGAAAACAAGAATGACATGCACACCAAAACGGAGAAATAGAAAAAAAGCAAAATATCGCTGTAGAAATATGGCAGCCCTGCTTCGGATACTCCCCAAGCAACACACATGTTATAATAGAGTTACGACAGCGCAAGTTTTGGTTGTCTAGAAGTTTATTTTACGTAATTCCAAGATTGTGTTGAAATAACGTAAAATCAACTTCTATACAACCAAAACTTGCGCTGTCGTAACTTTTATATAACATGTGTGTTGCTTGGGTCGTTCAGTAGTGCCGCGTTCGTCAGCAAGTCATTTAGGAATTTTTGAAAGTGTCTCTGAATTTCAAAATTAACTTGCATGCAACATGTGGAGGCCGCCTTGTTGTCTAATGTTGTAGCTTACAAAAAATGCTTAAACTATCAAATGTCATCAAATATGTGTTTGCATAAATAGTTAATTTATTTTAGATATTAATCGGCCAATTCACCCATTGAACATTGGGCAAAATCAAGCCCAAATGTGGAAAAAAATAATAGCTTTTTTAATGCTATTTAACGTAAAAATCATTAATAAAAATGAAAAAAAAATATTTTTACCAGGAAAATATACCATAGCCTGATTTACCCCAAAATACCCAAAAAATCCAACATTTTAATGACTTTTTGTATGTAACGTTACTCAATGGAGTTGAGGCCATGGTATCCTAGCGAAAAAAAAATCATTCAAATCATAACAAATGCCGTAAAATAGCACAAATCCTCAAAAACTGGGGGAAAACTGGGGTAAAACGGGTTCTATAACTCACTTCAGAGTAGTTTCCCGTACATGAATCTTCCACCAACCAATTCTTGAGAAAATTTGCTTTCGAATATGCCATCGATGGTCACATAGGGTCTTGTATTAGTAAAGTTATTAATTGTTTCCACCTTTGGGCTTCATTTTGCCCAATTTGCAATGATTGCTCAAATCAGATAAGATGTTTTGGATGTTTATGAATTTCTTGGCCGTGCGTTTAGCGGCGCCAGTCGTCTAGTCTAGGCGTTTCGTAAGCCTCAGAGTGTGAGTTCAATTCCTCTGTCGGTGAAAACTTTTCGTCAAACGAAAAAAAAGAAAATCTCCACTGGACAACTGCAATGGGTGTTTCGTATGTTGTCCGTTGTCTCCTGTTTGTGATCGTTCAGTCTGAGCAACTTCTCGTTGAAGACAGAATAGAAATTATTTGTTTTAGACACTAACAAACAAACAAATAATTTCTAATCTTCGATCACAGTATTTGTTTTTAATTTAAGAAAATCCCGGGTGTTTTGGAAATATATTCAAGGATTCAGGATTTCTCATATCCCAGAAAATCCTAAGAAAGTGGTGCTGAACCATTAGGCCAAAGTACGTTAGGCCGAATGGGTCTTTAGGATCTTTTTGTGAAAAAAAATCTCGGATTTTTTTACGTTTTTGAAATGTTTAACGTATGAGTTGCCATGGGAACAGCGAACTTCCCCTTCGATTTTCTCCGTTCGTGGATTTTGTTAGATACGGTGTTTGGTAAAGTTGGGCTTGATATGAGATCATCCAACAGCTCGTAGGTAATTCTTCATCCTCACAAACCTTCATACAACCCGCCGCAACTTGACAGATAAACTCAGTTTCGCGTACCTACTTGAAACCACGGATGTCGCTACTGTACGTAAACAACGGGTCCATCCTTCACTGACGCAAACATTTTTGTCCTAGTGAAAACAACTTTTTGTTTCGTGGTGCGTGGAAGCCACCAAGAGGCCAGCGTTTCTTATCAAAAGTACTTATTCAACAGAAGCAGAATCTAATGTTTATAAAATTCAAATTATTATTAGATCAACCCAAGTGCTAGTTAACCGTTCAATGATGGGAGAGTTACGGAGTTACGAGTGTGATTGACGTTCCCATTAGAGTGTGCTCAAAGAACGCTAAGCTGAGAAGCAGGCTTAGTTCTAAATAACACGTTATGTCGGAAAGAAAAGGGAGAACCTTTTAACTATTACAGAACACTACAGGATCGATCGATAATATCAAAGGGTCTAAATATATCACGCCGCCGTTTCAAAACTCGATTACACTTCCCCAAGGTAGCGATTTGAGTGTGCAAAATTCCCCAAGCTACACACGAATCTTCCTATGTCGAGTACTTTTTGTTTCCAGATTCATTTATATCGGAAGCAGGAAGCTGCTGGTGCCGAAAACTCCGACGCAAAGCTACCTCGTCGTTATCGTTTCTTCCCGTGGGAGCCAAAACTAGTGCACTAACAATCCAACTACCTCTACCCAAACGACTGCTACTCCTTTCTTCCCTACAGAGCTCGCCAAAAGCTAGGGAGCAACTCCTGCTGCAGCAAACAGGACCCAATCGATCGATTCTTCCAGCAGCAGCCGGATGAAAACCCCGGGATTCCGGGGAATTACAACCTCCAACGAACGCGACGACCAACGAACGGCCAACGACGGGAGGCGAGACAGAACTACTTTTTTCCTCATCTTGAACAAAGTTGCAGGAAAACACATCTTCCGCCCGCTTTTTGACCCGGGTGAAACTCGATTTCCTGGCAAAACTTTAAATCTTCGCCAAAGATTTGCAGTTTTTCCTCCCTTTTGGCTGGTCCCCTCGTGCCGGTCGCTCCGGTCGTTGTCGTTAGTCCTGCAAATGACGCCTGCCTGGTCTGTTCTCGGGTGGCGGGCAGCAAGCAAGTAACGCGGGCAAAACTATCAGTGATTAATGCCTTGTAGTTGGGGTGTAAGTTTTTCTCCGACGACGACGACGATGGGATTGGAAAAAGTTTTCCTTCTTTCTTGGCCCCCCTTCAAGAGGACGCGGCGCGGCGTGGTACGTAGTGTGTCTGAGTAGTACGGAGGAAAAGTAATTAAAATTTATAAATAAATGAACTCCAGGAGGAGCTACCGAGGCATCAGCCTTCAACCTTCGACCATCGACAGCAAGTAATGCAATGTTTGAAGAAAGTGGGGAAGTTTACGAAACGTGGGGCTCTTGTTATGATGCCACTGTCTGTCTGGCGGAAATCCAATCTGGAGATCAAGTAGGTGTAGGTAGTAATAATAATGATGAACCCATGTGGCTGGTTTGAGTTCTTGTCGGCAGCGTTTACTTGAACGGAAGAAGTCTTCACCGGAGAGTGGAATCTGATGTAAACAAACGTATAAAAGCTGGTATTAAAACGCTGCGTTATTTCAGAGGAATTCCACGGTGTCATGTCAGTCGATCCTGAGCGACCATTTCAAAAATATCTGAAACTTTGCACAGTTTTTTAATTTCATATAAATCGCCATTTTTTGATATTAAACCTTCATATTCACTCACGACTAACTTTTCAAAAGGGTGTATGCGAAAATAGTTCTAAAATATTCTAAAAGCTGTACAGCAAAAACGGATTGTTCGATTGTTATAAATTTTTCAGCAAAGTTAGATAACTAAATGATGATTCCTTAGAAAATATACACTGTAAAAAATTTCTTTTTCTACTTTGAAAAAATATGATCTTTGTCACAAAAACTCAAATATCTCAAAACCCTATCTTTTTACCAACTTCAATTTTTTAGGGGAAATGGCCCATTATATCAGCTATCTACCATAAAATTTTGGTGATGGTAAACTGATAAACAAAAAAGTTATGACATTTCAAACATTTCACAATTTTTACATTTAGTAACAAAAAAAAATTTTTTTCTGTGTAAATTATTTCGAGAATTATATTTTGATGCTGATTTTATTGTAAAGGCTACCGCCTGAATTAAACAAGTTGTTTTCATGATATTTTAGTTTGATTATTCGTAATTACTATAGTATCTATTTGAAACTTAGACGCGATCCAGTGTTGTGATCAAAAATATTGAGATTGTCATACTTTTTATTGTACGTGACTGGTGAAAAAATCCCTTGATAGTGTTGAAAAGCTGTTGATTATAAGAAAAATGGAATTGAATTTATTTTTGAGACAAAAGCTGTATAATAAAAGTTTTATATACGCGTATACGTCTAGTTTATCCGCAAAAAAAAATCCCTCTTACACACTTATTTCTGAATTGCCTGTTCGGTACTTTTTTGACGAGATTATAACAGCAGTACGATCTCGGTAGTTTCGGTAATCGATTTTACTGAGGCTCAGTAAAACAACTGTCAAAATCGTATGGAAAAGGTAAACAATGCATATTTGCTGAACGAGTTCGGTGCTCAGCAGTTTTAATCTCGTCAAAAAATTACCGAACTCGGTAATCAAAATTAAGTGTGTAGAGAACAGACTTTATGATCGGAAGAATGCGAGTAACTTCAACAACAACAAATGCATAAGAGGTACATACCACAGACAAACAGACGAAACGCCTAGAACAATTTTAGTGAAAATTCATCGCCCAGTTCACACTATCACCAGCTGGTGGAAATGTTTCACGAAACACTGCGTTGTGCAATATCGTCATCAGAAGGCGCTAGTGTGAAACGTCAAACGCAAAGAAAAACGATGGGCGCTCTTCTTGTTCTGAAAGCCACAACCAAGATTCAAAATGATCGTTGAAGGCGTGGTCAATGAAAATTTCGCCAGTGTTACGTTTGTTTGTCTGTATACATACCTGACAATGCTCCCGAAAAAAACAAAAAAATACTACCGCTATGAATATTAAAAATTGTATAGTAATTTTTTTCTTCAGCCACCAACACCAAACAAGTAAGTTAAAATTAATAAGTGATTTTGTTTATTATAATCTAACGAACAAGATGAACAGTCGCTTTCTCAAAGGTCTTCAACTCAACGCTCTCTTGTAGACCGTTTGATGAAAAAAAATGTTCAAAAGAGTTACGAAATCTCACCGAAAGCACCATAGATAAACTGAAAGAGACTGGTTATGCCCAAATGTCCACATTGTGTACAAAATTACGCAATTGCACGTCCTGCCGTCTAGAATTTGACAAACGAGCCATCTGTATATCATCGGTAAAGCAGGGCGCAGGAAGTTCGAAAACGACAACAACTGAGAAATTGCCATCAGCGACATCTGTTTAAACAATTTAATTACGCCCCTTTTCAAAAATGCCCTGTAATATTCTTCAACATCTATACCCATTTCATTATTTTTAACGTTGCAAAACACGCTTTCAACATTCATCTTGAAGAAGAGGGAAAACACTTGTCCTCAAATGTAACAGCAAATTAATGAATAAACGACTAATGCGCGGAGGGCGTGATAAAATCGGAACATTACTGTACATAGTATATTATATGTATATATAATATATAATAAAAACAACTTGTTTTACTCACGCAAGGCCATTAACAATAAAATCAGCATCAAACTTCAATTTCCGGGCGAAATAATTTACACTAAAAAAAATTATTACTAAATGTGAAAATTGTGAAATGTTTGAGTTGTCATAACTTTTTTGTTTATTTTCATGGTAGATTGCTAATACAATGGACCGTTTTCTCTAAAAAATTACGTTGGTAAAAAGATAGGGTTTTGAGATATTTGAGTTTTTGTGACAAAAATGATATTTTTTAATGTTAAAAAGATTTTTTTCACAGTGTATATTTTCTTAGGAATCGCCATTTAGTTATCTAACTTTGCTGAACAATAAAATCAGCATCAAATCGCGATTCCCGGCCGAAATAATTTACACAGAAAAATTTTTTTTACTAAATGTAAAAATTGTGAAATTTTTGAAATGTTATAACTTTTTTGTTTATTAGTTTACCATCACCAAATTTTTATGGTAGATTGCTAATACAATGGACCGTTTTCCCTAAAAAATTCAAGTTGGTAAAAAGATAGGGTTTTGAGATATTTGAGTTTTTGTGACAAAAATGATGTTTTTCAATGATAAAATAGATTTTTTTTCACAGTGTATATTTTCTTAGAAATCACCATTTAGCTATCTAACTTTGCTGAAAAATTCATAACAATCGAACAATCCGTTTTTGCTGTGCATATTTTTGAATATTTTTGAACCATTTTCACATACACCCTTTTGAAAAGTTAGTCGTGGCTCTAAATAAAAATTTGATATCGAAAAATGGCGATTTAGATGGAACTGAAAAACTGTGCAAAGTTTCAGTTCAATAGAAAATCATGAATTAAAAATTTTCCTTAATTTTGATGCTGTTGCTTGGAATCGCTCTTCAGTGTTTAAGAATAGGTTTGATTTATCTTTAGTGTACCCAATGTTGATCGAAAGCGTGTGTCATATTTCATCCACGGAAGTATATATTGCTATGCAATTAAGGCACGTGTCTATTCATCAGTGGGATGTTGCATTCTCCTTTAATATACAATTGACATACGATTAACGTAGTCCTTTTAATTTTTAGTAGTAGGAAAGTAAGGGCCCATAACACAGCTCATAAATCATCGTTACAAAAACAAACTATTGGTCTGTCTCAAAAGCAAACTGATGTGTCTCTGACAGGTTTTTGAGTGCTGGAAAAATTTCCTATAAATTCATTAAAATTTACCAGTTCCAATTTTCAAAATGTGTTTCTTCTTCATAAATTCTTCATCAAATATTTCCCAAAATAACATTTTTTTCTAGGATTCTTTCGGAAACTCGTCCTGTGATGTTTCAGAAATTCTAATAGATATTTCTTTAGAAATTTCTTCGAAAATTCCATAAAGGATTCGCCCAGAAATTCCTTTTTTCGTATTCTTTCACAAATTAAAAATATCAAGGAATCATTCGGAAACTACCTTTACAAATTTTGTTAGAAAATCCTACAAAAAAGTTCCCGAAGGTTCATTTTAGAATATCTTGAAGAATATTCTATTAGACTGGGTCAACAAAGTCGATTTTTTGGAACAAAGCTTTTTTGATTCATTTTAGCGTCCAAAGCAACTGTGCAAAATTTTGGGACGATTGGTTGCTTCTCTGTATTCCGCATTGCGATTGAAATTTGTATGGAAATTAGTATGGGAAAACGTGCTTTTTTGCATTTTTCTCCTAAATTGTTTTTTTTTTGTCTAAAACAATCTAACTAATGACCTTGAAGTATAGCCTAGGATATGCCGAAAAACTTTGCCGAAAACCGCAAAGTGATCCGAAACTTGTGAAAAAAGTTATAACGTTCAGATTGCCCGGTGGTGCTAAACATTTAACATGTAAAGGAATAACATCAAAAATAAAATCTCAAATTTTGGGCTAAGTTACCAGGCGTATATTATGCTTCACAAGCGTCGGATGACTTTGCAGTCCTGGGCAAAGTTTTTCGGCATATCCTAGGCTAACGCAAAAAAGTACGTTTTCGCATACTGATTTCCATACAAATTTCAATCGCATTGCGGAATACGGGGACGCCACTAGGCGCTCCCAAATTTTGCACAGTTGTTTTGGACGCTAATATAGATTGAAAAAGCTTTGTTCCGGGTTGATACGATCAAATTTAAAGTTTCTCAATACAACGTTGACCCACTCTAATTCTATCTATCTCTATGAATTTCGTCAGCAATCTTCTCTTTCAGTGATTTCTCCAGAAATTTCATGAAAAAAACATTTAGAACATCATACACGCATTTCTTAGAAAATTACTAAATTCAGACATTTCTGCATTGAAAATTTTGCAGTGATTTCTTCAAAAATTCAGAACAGCAAAAATTTGTCCATGAAATATTTTAGAAATTTAGATATTTTTCTGAGAAATTCTCCAAAAAATATTCAAGAAATATCTTTAGAAATCCTATAGAACCAAACTTGCATTCCCCTAAAATTTCCCAAAGATTTGTCCAGAAACTAAGAATAAAAAAACTGACCTGAACTCTTTTTAATAGCCAGAATTATCCCCTGAAGAAGACTCTAACAGAAGTCGAAACGTTATAACGTTGTAGGGAAGAGTTTGAATGAACATGTGAATGCCGTTTTGACCGAACAATTTCCTAGGATTTTTTTAGCTTTTCCGTCAAAATTTTTCTGGAATGTTTTAAGCAGACGCTCCACGTACTCTGCTGAATGATTTTTTTTCAGGAGCTCTTCCAAAGTTTGTCCACTTAAGAAAATTCCTCAAGAAATTTCTTCAGAAATTCATCTTGAGATTCCTTTATGAGTTTCCTTGCAATTCCTTCAAAAAATCTTCAGGAATTTATGAAGGAATTAGACTGGAGATTATTTAAAAAAATCCCTCATATTCCTTCTGAAATTTCTCCAGAAATTTCTTCAAAAATATGCCCAGGGACTTTTTAACTGTTTAAGGATTCCTTTTGGAACTTCATCTAGGAGATTCTTCCAAAGTTCGTCCATGATTTTATCAGTGATTTCTCCTAGGATTTTTCACCTGCAGAAATTCCTCCCGTAATTCCTACAAGGGTTCTTGCAGAAATTCCCACAAAGGTTCTTTGTGAAATTCATCTTGCGAATCCTTCAGAAATATTTTGTCCAGACATTTTTTCACCAGTTTTTTCAGAAATTGAAAAACAGACACTGGATGATTTTTTTTTTGAATTTCTAAAGCAATCCAACCAGGATTTTCTGTAGGAATCCCGAAAAAAAATCAGAAGTTACCTGTGGAGATTTCTAGAAGAAATTCTAAAATTTCTGAAACAATTTCTGAAGTTATCTCTGGAGGAATTTCATGAAATAATCCTTTTGAGAATACTTGATGGATACCCCCAAGAAATCTTTGGAGAATTTCCTAGAAATACTTCTTGAGAAGCTTCCTCCTGGAAATATTTTTAACAAAAGACTCAAGCAGGAATTTTTGGGCACTTTTCTGAAGAAATCTCTGTTTCTGTTCCTGTTTCCGAGGAAACACGTAAATGCATTTCTAACGGGCACTCTTTGAAGGGATCGCTGGTTAAATTTCTTCCGATCCCTGAATTTTTGAAGATACTTCAGGAAAAATGCTCCAAAAATGTATTGATTTCTCATGATATGAGAGGCAGGGGCTCCAGTTAGCCTAGTGGTTAAGGCTATGGATCGCCAATCCGGAGACGGCGGGTTCGATTCCCGTTCCGGTCGGGAAAATTTTCTCGACTCCCTGGGCATAGTGTATCATTGTACTTGCCTCACAATATACAAATTCATGCAATGGCAGGCAAAGAAAGCCCTTCAATTAATAACTGTGGAAATGCTCAAAGAACACTAAGTTGAAGTGAGGCAGGCCAAGTCCCAGTGGGGACGTCGAGCCATAAAGAAGAAGAAGATGAGAGGCAGTCCTGCTGAAACTTTTGAAACCCTAAGTTCTCCAAGGTGTCACTGAGAAAATATCTGAAGAAAAGTAATTTTTTGATGAAATGTCAAAAGGAATGCCTGGAAAAAACTAAAGGATCATTTTTAGGTACGCTAAAAATTATTATAATTATTTCTTGTGAGCATTCTTGAAAAGTGCTATAGAATAAAACTCTGGAAATACTCCTTTACCGTATGCGTGATAATGTTTGCACCATCGTACAAATAAGGTACCCATATCACCTGTACACACAATGTCTTGGTTTTTATTGCATGTACGTAAGCTCTAACTCATATCACAGTAGGTTGCGGGTAAAAAAATCCGATTTCTTAAGTTTAAAATTTGCACCATGAAGGGGTAGCAGCAGTAGTCGGGACTTGTCCACGCGCAAATGTTAAAAAAGAAATTTCAGGAGTATTCAGGAGAACCGTAAAACTGTCTTAGACCGAAAAAAAGCAAGCGCAACTATTCCCGAAGATGTCCACTGGTCGTCCAAGGTTAACATGGATTAAGAAAGCTATCGCTGCTACCAAAAATAAGGTTTGGGTGAATTATATGCGCTCAATGAGAAAAATGGCAAAGAAACGCGAAATCAACGACTTAACGGCATGGCATATCGAAAAGGAAAATTACGGTGGCCTTTATGATCCTTCGACCATAGAAAAAAAAACTTGCATTATTACCAATGGCATCCAGGAGCTACGAGTAGCGCCATATAAGAAAGTCTTGAATTTGCCCGAACGCAACCTCCGTTTTTTTCGATTTCCGAAAAACTATCGATCCGTACCAAATTCCAGAATCAATAGTTATTATAACTTTTGTTTGTGTGCCAATGTCTACACCATTATGCAATGTCAAAATAAAAAAATAAATTCAAAAATTGTTACTCTTGACTTTGACACTACCACGGATACTTTTCGACATTTGCGCGTGGACAAATCACGAGCTAGGTTGCCACTTAGTCATTATGCAAGTGTAAAACTCAGAAAATCAACACTTTTTATTCACAGCCTACTAGGATATGAGTAATAGCTTAAATGCCTGCAAATAAAACCAATACATTGTCTTCACAAGTCAAACTGGAATTTTATTTGACGATGGTGCAAACATTATCACGCATACGGTAAATGACCCACGATGAAGTTTGGGAAAGATTTTTTGGAGAAAGGTCTAGATAAATCCCAAAACGAATTTTTAAAGCAGTTCTTGGAGAAACATCTGGGCAAAATTTTGGAAAAATACCTAGAGAAACTTCACGAAGAACCTCTTGAGATTTTTTGAGAGGAATTTCCGGAAAAATTTTAGAAGTTATGCCTGAGAAAATCTTTTGAATAATTTGTTGATGTCATCCCAGAAGCATATTAAAAAAAAACACCTGAAAAAAATTCTGGAGGAATTGCAGAAGGAATTTCTGAAAATATTTCTCAAGGCATCTACAGAGGAATTCTTGCAAGAATCTCTAAAGAATTCTTCGAAAAAAAAACATACAGAAATCCTGTCGTTATTTCTAGATTAACCCTGCCAGAATCTGGCAAGAAATTTCTTCCGGAACGACATTTTTTAAGAAATCTCCGAAAGAAACATCAGAAGAAATTTCTAGGGATACCCCTGAAGGTCTTCAAACGAAAATTTCTAAGAATTTTTTTGGGAAAATCTCTAAGAAAAGTTATGAAGAAAATAGAAGGTATACATACATGAATTTCTGAAGCAATATATGAAATAAATTCTCTAAAATCTGGTAAAGAAGAATTGTTGGTGGAATACCTGGAACAATTTCTGAAGAAACCCGTAAACTAGGACCAAGAAATTTCTTGAGAATCTACCCAGGTTACCAATATGTATTAAAAAACGCATTTCAGCATTATATCCACATTCCATCTGCTCTCTGAAATATTTTAGCTGTTCAATTGCTAAACTGTCCTAAATTAGCAACTGAACCGCTACTGAAAATGTGACAGCTGTAGCATAGCATTTTAAATGCACGATCTTTTGGGCCTTCCAGCAAAAAATACTGTTTTTCTTTAAATATATTTGAGAAAAATATGCTTTATTAGACGTATCTACTTCTTTAGAACTATCGTCCAGATTTTAAAAAATCTTTCAGATAATGTGCATGACGATAATGTTTAATTCATTTCCACAAGGGCGTATCAGAATAGGGGTGCTGAAATAAGAAAAACAAGAGAAACCAGCTTTGATATTACTTACCATGATCGCCAGGCCCGTGCACAGAACAGGCGACAAGGTATGATTTTTTTCCTAATTTAGCAAAAGGAGGAGGAGCGCCTGGTGTATAAAACATCCGCAATGAGAGTGGTTCAACCCCCAAAACCCCTTCCTTATGCATAGGCTTGATGATAACACTGATTAAGAAGCACCATATCTAGAGAGCTCAAGAAAGGGCCACAATGACGCAGAAAACCCAACTAAAATTTAAAAAAAAAATCTATAGTACCTATTCTGAAAATAAATTTTCCCGAAGCATTCTTTGCGATTGAGTCCAAAAACTGAAAAAGAAAGTAAGAGAGAAAAAGTTCTCTTTCCACTAACCACAATCCATAAATTGCAATCGTAGAAGACCCATCCCAATTATGTTCGCATGGGAACTTTCGCTTGCTCCGCCGAGAACTTCTTCTTCGTTCACCATCCTCGCAACGTCTTCCGTGGCCTTGGTGGTGCAGAACCGCAAAATGATGGTGCATATGTTTTCCCCGAATTTCCCCTACGTCTTTAGAGCAGCGCGAGTACTACTTGTAGGTACCTTCTTGTACCCTCATGCACAGTATGTAACTAACGACCGGAGTAAACTTCAACCGCACGCTCGGTTGGCTCGGTTGCAGCTCAAGCACGAAATATTAATTATTAAGAGATGTGCGGTGCGGATCCTCACTCTTCCGTGCGCTGCATTCGGGGGCACCTACATTCAGCAAAGACAGATGCACCAATTCATCACCGCGTGGCAGGCAACCACCGCACCACCGGGATCCGATCAACGTTCGAACGTCGCGAACCTCGCGAACAAACGAGCGACAACTGAGGAGGACTGTTTGATGGTGCTGTTAGTTCGCTGCCGCAGTGTCTGCTACGGACGGGAACCTCTTCTATAACGATAATTTGAAGTGATGCCATTAACGAAATTTCGGACCAAATCGCTCTGGATGCTCTAGTTCTACGGGCAAAGCCGGGCCCATCAGCAGCGACCAGGAGCGGCCGCAGAAGCACAGCGTTGAGAAAATTTATTTGTGACATACCGTGAAGTATGGCACGAGAGCTCTGCTCTAGCTCCGGTGGTGGTGCTCGAATGGCAGAGCAGAGCTGTAGGTAGAGAGTAGAGACATCTCGACCGAAGAAATAGGTCAACGAGAATTGGATTCGACGGTTGGGTTGGGGTGAAAAAGGGTTATAGTTAAGTGTTCGTAGTCCCGCGCAGACAGCGAGGAAAATTGTGTGTTTGAGTCGGTTTTAATTGTACTTGAAATATATGGATATATGGAGCGAGACCGGGGCAACATCGGAGCGCACACGGACCGGGAGTCCCACTTGGCACGTGTTCAACGAAAACCTTGAGAAGCTGCTGCTGCGTCGCATCCGAATCGACAACACCAAACGACCAAAACGAAGATATATTTCTTGTAACTTCTTGGTCTATAAAGATAAAAAAGAAATAAGAAGACGACATCGCATCGGAGACAACGAAGAGATGCCGTTCTAAATTAGTATCAATTTCCGAGACTGAAATAATCAATTAGTTTATGGCCGAGCGCCTTCCTGCCCATGTGTCATCGGAGGAGCGATGATCAATATAATTTCAGGCATCGAGTATTTTGGAGCAGTGATGCTCAATCTATTACTTTTGGTGACATGTTGAACAATTTAGTTTGTAAAATACACAATAAAACTGTGTGGATCTGTGTAATGGTTCTCAGAAAAGGTATTAATCCAGTTTTGCAACATTAAACACATTTTTTTATTTCCTATTCAATTCTTCCAGGCAAGTTTCAAAGGCGTCTCTGGCGGATTTGAAGGGGATTGTCAAATGAGGGTTTAATCCTCAGAAAACATCTTTGATAGTTCTAAAATTCCAGAAGAAATCACAAAAATAATTACTGAATGAATCCCGGTAGGAATCCCAGTTCGAATCAAATCCATGGGAAATCGAGTGTAGAATCCTTGAGGAAATCCATGAATAAAACCTGAAGGAATCCCGGGCGGAATCCTTGAAAGAATGACTGGAGGATCCGCAGGCACAACTTTTGCAGTTTTCTCGAAAGGACCCCGGAAGGAATCTCAGGATGAATCTGGGGAAAAATCTCATTGATGAAGTAGCCGAATCTCGAGAGCCTCACGCATTTTTGTCAACGGTGCTTTTGTCGGCGAAAGACTGTGACGGGTGGTTTTACACGATCAAAGCGGTTCTATGTCTGCCATGATAGCTTCGCGAATCACTGACTATGTCATCCCGAAAAACTTCTTAGTTTTGACAGTTAGTGACAGATGATCACCTTTTGATGACGATTTGTTGAAACCTACCATCCGACATAGTATCGGCCTTTTGTTAGGCCGGTAAAGCGAGTTTGGGTAGTCTTCACCCGGGTTAAGGTAGTATCGGCCAGTGCATCTTTGGAGGAGAAAATTGAGCAATTTTGGAGCATAGGGGAGTAGCAGGTGGGAGCGGACCTGGTGTGATGCTTAGAACACTTGACTATCACGCCGAAGACCTGGGATCGAATTCCACTTCCAACAAACTCGCAAAATGTAAGTTCTTCCTTCGGAAGGGAAGTAAAGCATAGGTCCCGAGATGAATTTGCCCAGGGCTAAAAATCTCGTTAATACAGATAAAAAAGTAGCAGGGGGCCCGTATAAAAAAAACCACGTGGACTTTTTGGGGGGAGAGGGATGGTCTGGCCAAAGTCTACGCTCCATACAAATTATAAAATGTTTGTATGGAGGAAAGTCTACGAGGGGGAGGAGGGGGTCTGAAATGACCAAAATTTGGTATACGTGATTTATGAACAGCCCTAGAACATTCCTCGTCGTACTCAAGAAGATTAGGACTGTGAGGAGCATTTTCAAGCCTTTTTTCACGCTACTCAATGGGAAGATACACGGTAGTCTACCAAAGCGAATGGGCTTCAAGCTGATGATCGGCCAGTCGAAGAACATGGCACTCCGCAGACTTATGCAACTCGAACGGCGTTTGGAAAACGGAAATCTGCGTAAGAGCTCTAAAAAGAGCTACAACGAAGCGATGCAGGTATACCACGAGCTTAACCACATGGTAGAAGTTTCTGTAGAGCCAGCTTTTCGGTCAGGGGAGGGGGGGGGGGGTTAGCAAGTACCCTTAACAAATTTCTATCTACTAGCTAATAACATTATATTTAAAAGCATTATTTAACCCTTTAGCAGTCACGTTGTTGTATTTTGTACAATATATTAAAAAAAGTTCGCCTGAGCTACACAAATCAACGAGGTGCTGGTAGCGATGACCAATTTCTAGAAGATTAAAAAAAAAATTTACTCATGCATTAATTTGCCCAGATTTCTTGTTAATGTCTACAAAACATTCATAAGAAATTATAGCTGAACTCTGTTGGAAATTAGGAACTCTTTTGAGGACTAACCAAGAATTTCCTGATTCCTGTATGCGTCCTTTTTAAATTATCTTCCCATTCTATTCGCAAGAGGAATTTCTTCGCTAGGAGGAGGAAATTCTTGAAAAAATCAAATAAATCATCAGGTAATCCTGGAGAAGTTCTTGGGTACATTCCTGAAAAAATGATTGAAGGACTTCTGAAATTTCCGAAAGAAATGCCTAAATGAACTTTTGAAGAGGAATTTCTGAAGAAATCACTTAAGGGATTCCCGGAGCAATCCCTAGAAGACTTCCTGAAACAATCCCTGAAGAAACACCTAGATTAATCCATGGAGCAATTCCTACAAAAATGCCTAGAAGAAGCCATGTGGAATCCCAGGAGGAACTCCCGAAGGAATCCATGGAAGAATTTCCGGAAATATACCTGGAGGAATTCCTGGATAAATTATGGGATGAATACCTAGTGAAATTTCTGAAGAGATCTCATGAAGAAATCCTAGATACATTTCTGGAGGATTCCTTGGAGGAAATTCCTGGAGGAATTCCTGGAGGAATTCTGCGAAGAATGCCTAAAAAAATCATATGAAATCTCTTGAAGAATTCATAGAGGAACTCTTCTGCAAGAATCCTTGGAGAAATTCTTGGAGAAATTCCTGAAGGAATCCGTGAGGCAATTCCTGGAAAAATCTCTAGAGAGAATCGTGGAAGAATGTCTGGAAAAACTTCTAAACAAATTCCTGGCGTAATTCCAAGAGAGATTCGTGGATGAGACCCAGCGGGAATTCCTCGAGAAATTCCTTGAGAATGTTCTTAGATGAATTCTTGGAGCAATCTCCTGAAAAAATTCTGGGGAAATCTTCAGCGCAACTCTGGGAGGAATTGCTGGAGAAGTTTTTGAAAAAAAAAAAATCCCTTGAGAAAATCCAGGAGGATTTTCTGCACGAACCCCTGGAATTAATTTCTGGATGATTCCCTGCTAGAACCGCTGGGAATATCCCTGGAGAAATTCGTAGAGAAACCCCTGGAGGAATCCCTGAAGCAATTCCTGGCGGAATCGCTGGAGAAGTTCCTGAAGTGTCTGGAGGAATCCCTGAAAATATCCTAAAAGTATTCCTGGAGAATTTCCTGGAAGAATCTCTGAAGAAATCCCTCGAGGATTTCCTGGAGAAATTCCTAGACGAATTGCTGACATAATTTTCAAAGGATGCCAGGAGCAATTCCTGGAGAAATTCTTGGAGGAATTCCGGAAGAAATTCCTGGGACATTTCCTGGAGGAATTCCTGGATAAAATCCTGGAGTAACTAATGAAGGAATTCCTAGAGGAATTCCTGTGGGAATTGCTTGAGGAATCTCTATAGGAATTCTTGTAAGAATAACTGACTGAAAATCTAGAAGAATCTCCAGTGAAATTCTGGGAGATTTCTGTTATTTTTTTTTATCTGAAAAAAAACCCTTGAGAAATTCCTGGAGGAATTTGTAGCGGAGTTTCTAGAGTTTTTTTCTGGAGAAATCCTTGAAGGAGTTCCTGAAGGAATCCCTGGGGGAATCCTTGAAGAAATTTGTGGTGAAATCACTGGAGGAATATCTGGAGGAATTTCTGCAGGAATATCTGAAGGAATCCCTGAAAAAATCCCAAAGGTATTCCTGAAGAATTTCCTGGAAGAATTTCTGAAGAAATCCCTAGAGAATTTACTGGGAGAATCCTTAGAGAAATTGCTGGAGGTTTCCTCAAGGAATCCCTGGAAAAATCTCTGGAGAAATTCATGGAGAAATCTCTGGAGGAATCCCTGAAGCAGTTCTTGATGGATTCTCAGGAGAAATGTTATAATTTTTGAAGGATGCCCAGGAGCAATTCCTGGAGGAATTCCTGATGGTGTTCCTGGGGAAATCTCTGGATAAAATCCTGGAGGTATGCCTGAAAGAATTCGTAGAGGTATTCCTGTGGGAATTACTGTAGGAATCAATGATGGATTTCTTGGAGGAATCACTACAGGAATTCTTGAAAGAATTACTGGATGAATTTCTAGAGAATTTCTGGGAGATTTATTTGTATTCTATTATTTTTCTATTTTTGGAAAAAAATTCCTTGAGCAAATCCTGGAGGAATTCCTGGAGAAATCCTCGAAGGAATCCCTTAAAGAATCCTTGGGGGAATCCTTGAAGACATTTGTAAATCTTGATTGTAATTCCTGGAGTTATACCCGGAGGAATCCTTGAAAAATTACTTAATTCCTTAATTCCCCTGAAATTCCCTGGTAGAATTTCTGAAGAAATTCCAAGAGGATTTACTGGAAGAATCCTTAGAGAAACTGCTGGAAGATTTCTTGCAGGAATCTTCGAGGTATTTCGTGGATGAATCCCTGGAAAAATTCTTGGAGGAATCCCTGAAAAGTTCCTGAGAGTATTCTTGAAGAGTTTCCCGGAAAAATTTCTGAAAAAAATCCTTAAAAGATTTTCTGGAAAAATCCTTACAAGATATCCTGGAAAAATTCCTGGAGAAATTGTTGACATAATTTCTGAAGGATGTCCAGGAGCGATTCCTTGATCAATTCATAGAGAAATATAATATATATATATATATATATATTAGCGTGGGTCATCGGAACCGTTTTCTCAGATCAAAGCTTTTTTGGTTCCGTTTCGGGTCCTGAGTGTCTGTGCAAAATTTGAGCACGATCGGTTGCGTCTACACTTTGCGCATTGCAATTGAAATTTGTATGGGATTTTGTATGGGAAAACACACTTTTTTGCATTTTTGTCATAAGTTGAAAAAGTTTGTCTGAAACTTTTTAACTAATACTATAAAATGATAGCCTAGGATGTTCTGAAAAACTTTGTTGGAGACGCAAAGCGATCCGATGCCTGTGAAAATAGTTATAACCTACGAATCGCATGCATGTGTTTATGTTTTAACATGTAAAGGAATAACTTAGCAACAAAATCATACTGTTTCGCCAAGCAATGTCAACGCTATAACTTTTTTCATAAGCATCAGATCACTTCGCGGTCTTCGACAAAGTTCTTCAGGACACCCTAGGCTATGTTTTCACTTTATCGGTTACATGGTTTTAGAAAAATTCGAGCTTGTTATGAGAGAAATGCAAAAAAGTGTGTTTTCCCATGTAAAACCCCATACAAATTTCAAACGCGATGCGCAAAACGTAGACATAACCGATCGTGCTCAAATTTTGCACACTTATTTGGGCCCTGAAATGGGATCAAAAAAGCTTTGATCTGATGGGATACTATTGAATTTTTCATTTTTCCATATAAACGATGACCCACTCTAATATATATCTATTATATATATCTATTATATAATATCTTAGAGGAATGCCTGTAGTAATTTATGAAAGAATCTTCAAAGGAAGTCCTGAAGAAACCTCTAGAGGAATTTGTAGTGGAATTTCTGGAGGAATATCTAGTTGAATTCCTTGAGGGACTTTTAGACAAATCCCTGCAAGAATTCTCAGAGGAATCCATGGAAAAATTCCTAGAGGAATTCCTGAAGAAATTCGTGGATGAATTTCTTGAGGAATTTGTAATGGAATACCAGAAATAATTCCTGAAGAAAAAGCAGATGGAATTCTTGGACGAATTGTGGAGAAAAAAGTTCCTGAAGAAACTCCAGAAGGAATCCCGGAGGCAATTTCAAGACGAATTACTGAGGGAATTCCTAAACAGTTCATGCAGGAAGTACTGTATTAATTCCTGGCGGAGTTCCTTAAAAAATACAAAGAGAAATTTCTGGAGGAATCCTGAGAAGAGTTCCTGGGAGGATCTTTGGAGGATTTTTTAAAATTAGTTGCTCCAGAAAGAATCACAGAAGGAATTCCCGAGCTAAGCCCTGCAATTTTTTAAAGGAATCCCTGGAGGATACCCTAATAGAAAGACTGTAGGGATTAACGGAGAAATTTCTAGAAATACTTCTGGAGGAATTTTTGGAGGAATCCCTAGAGGCATTTCTGAAGGAACCCTGGATGAATTTTTAGGGGAATCCCAGCAGCAATTCCCAGAAGAATCCCTGGAATAATTCCTGAAGGAATCTCTGAAGAAATTCGTGGAGGAATCCCAGGAAGCAATTGCTGGTGGAATCCTTGGATAAATCCTGAACGAATTATAAGAAGAGTTCATGGAGGAACTCCTTAAGAAATCCTTGTAGCATTTCCTGAAGGAATCCCTGCAGGAGTTCCTGAAAAAACCCCAGGAGGAATCCTGGAAGCAATTCCCGGGATTCCCTTAACAGTCCCTGGAGAAGGTTTGGAATTAATTCCTAAAGAAGTTCCTGAAAAAAATTCAAGAGAAGAGAACTCCTGAAGGAGTTCTAAAAGTATGCTTGGGGGAATTATCGGAGGAATTTTGAAAATAATCCCTGGAGGTGTTCTTGACAAAAACACAGAAGATATTTCCGGATGAATCCCTGGAGACATTCTAGAAGAAACATTTTGAGAAATCTCGGAAGCAATCTCATGAGGAATTCCTTGGCAAATTCCAGGACAGCTTTCTCAACAAATTACAATCTCTTGTAGAATTCTCGAAGAAATATATGGAGAAATCCCTGAAGAAATCTCTGAAGGAACACTTGCAGAAATACCTAAAAGAATTTCTGTTGACATTACTTTGGGAATCCCTGGAGAAATCCTTGAAAAATGCACTGAAACAGTCACTGGAGGAACCTCTAAAGATATCCCAGAAGAAATTCCCAGATGAATGTCTGATTGAACCCATAGAGAAATTCTTGAAAAATTCTCTGGAGCAATCCATGCTGAAATCACTGAAGAATGCTATGGAAAAAATCCTGAAGGTGTTCGTTGATGCATCCTTGCAGAAGTATTTGTAAAACATTTTGAAGGAATCGTGGGAGGAATTCTTGAAGCATTTCTTGGAACAAACCCTAAAAAAACTATCTGAACCCTGCGCAGAGATGCCAGATTACTTTTATCAAAAATCTGTATCAATACAGATTTTTCTGTAACACCGTATAGCACACACCAAGAGTCCTAGATTTCAATAGAATCCAACAAAAACTGTACTACTTTTTGACGGTTTTCAATTTTTACTGGTTTTATTTTTCTAAAACATGTATAAAATGTACAAATTATCTAAAAATTCTCATAATTTAAGTAGCAATATATGAAGTTTTCATTAAATTTATTAAAAATAACTTCAAATTTTATGTTTTCTGGAGAAATCTGTATCATATTTTAAAAATCTGTATTTTTCTGTACTCTGTATCTTGTCTGTATAGAAGGTCAAAAATCTGTATAATACAGAACAATCTGTATATCTGGCATCTCTGCCTGCAAGTTGCCCATGGAATAATTCACGGTGGAGAAACACCTGGAGAAGTCCCTTGTAGAATTTCTAAAAAAATCTCTGGTGAAGTTCCTGAATAAATGCCTAAAAAAATTTCTGGAGGAAGAATTAGTAAAGTAATCCCAGGTATGTCACTCTTAGCATGACATTTGTTTGAATTAAATACTAGTGAAAATTCGTGTAGCAGTAGCGCATAACTGCACTCTATAACAGCATGTGTTCTACGAAGTCCTTCTTTTTCCCTATCGTAACCAGTTCCAGCATATCTGGAAAAAATTGGCAAGCTGTTTCTGTATTCCATGAATAAACATTACAAAATTTAGCCATTCAATAAAGCTTATTTTTTGGTAAAATTATATGATAAGATTTAAGTGGGTCTCTTGGAGAAATCCTTGGCGAAATTTCCTGGGGTTCTCGAGTAAAAATTGTTTGATCATTGTGGATAAAAATCCTAATTTTTATAATAGTTGATTTCTTAAAATATTTTTTTTCTGGAACTCTGAATTATTGAAAATCTTTGAGTTGGCTTGAAGAATTTAAAAAAAAATCTGGTGGCCAGGGGGGGGGGGCACGCCCCCCACTTTTTTCTCTGGCTACGCCCATGACTAATGCCCCCTTTTCATAATACCTCGAAGAGCTCTCTCCACCTGGCAGCCACCATGGTTTTGTCTATCAGCAAGTTCCCATGGCCCACCAGCATCCGGCTCCTGGCAACATTCCGTTCCTAGTTCTAGAACCAGAAACGGTCGAAAAACCGTTTCTCTTCCTGCCAACTTTCACAGCACAATGTTAATATATCAGATAACGCCTACGAGTTATGCAATCAATCTAATTGTGCTTCACCCTTACGCCTGACATCCACGCACCAATGTCTGAACCCTCTGCCAAGCATATCCCACCAACACTCCGACATCCGCATGAATTTGTGCAGACGCAGAGGTATATTCGGTCTGCTATGGTTACAAACGTTTGCAATCATCACTTTATTCCCCTTCCCCATATTGACCTGCAACCTGACGTAGCTGGTGCCATTATCGCCTAAAGATAGCAAGTCACCAACGCTCACACACTGAATATGTCTGCTAGTCCCCGGCAGAGATCTCATTAGTTCCTTGTGTGAGTGTAGCTGGTCTGGCGATACTGGAGTAGTTAAATTTTAAATAATTGTAGTATTGAACCAAATTTAGAACCCGAGATTTAGGATCATTGGGGAATCCCTGATATCACGTCCACATAACAACGGTCTCAATTCTCCATCTGATATAAAACCTCAGTAAGCTCGCGGGGCGCAACCATGATACTAGCAATTGCCTTAAAACCCAAGTCTGTCAGCAGCGCGCCCGAGCCTGAACCAGATCCATTTAAATTCTCCGGAAGATGTTTACTATTGAACACTAATTAATTTTATTTGGTCATAAAAAGTGCTGCCACTCTACACTTCTGTCGCTAGCACTGTTGTCTGTGCCATGCGATGTGTTAAAGTTGGCTTTGACTGTAACTCAAACGAACATTTTTAGAATGGGGCGCCACCAGCAGCACCACGATTTCCGCCGTGCTTACGCGGGAACAACTCGGGTCGATGAAAACCATTATAATTTCGATTCAAAAGAAAGAACGGAAAAAAGTGCTCCATTGAAACATATTTCAACACTCGCCGCGCCATCTTTTGGCTGAGTGCTGGGTTGTTGCTGGGTGGGTGTACCTTCGATGCAAGCAAGTCTGCATCCAAGTTGCAGCACGTCGCACCCATTTTCGGTGCGACGCCGTAGTTGCAATTCTTTTGCACTCTCGGTTTTCCTCCTTCCGGAACTGTCTGTCGGTCGGTGTGTGGAAAAAATAATCCTTTTCAAAGGCAGTCAGTTCGATGCAGTCGGGGGCTGGATGCCAGGAGCAGGAAAGATGTGGGAGGTCTTGTTTTGCTAAGATTGTGTTCGATCTGGAAAAGTATACGGAGACGGTAGTTCCTTTCCGCGGCTGCTAGCTTATACAGGGGATACTCAAAATAACTGGGACAGGTAAAATTTTCACCTTTCAAAAAATGTTCAACTCGCTGTAACTTTTCGAAAAGGGCATCAAATATTCTCAAATTTTTACTGTAAGTTTATCAACTAGTTGTGTATCAGTGGACAAAATTTGGAAAAGATCGGGCCATTCTACACAAAGTTATAAAGATTTTAGAAAAAGGTATAATTATCCGATAACCAACTTTGAGCTGTTATATCTCCGGATTCAATGAACCGAGTGCAATGAAATTTTGATCATTAACGACTAATATAATGAACTTTGAAAAACAGTTGACTTAATTTGAAATTATTAATAAGAAAAAAAGTTATAGCGATTTCATTTATTCTATGATATTTTAGTAAATTTATCTATTTTTCATGTGCATCCCATTACCTTTTCAATTTAATGCCGGCTATTTGGTAGCTTTCCTTTGAAACATAAATATATTCAAGTCAATTAGAGGGAATTTAAATGAACTATAATTACTATCTCGAATTTTGAAACAATGATGAAGTTTTGAATAAATTAGTGTTATATCAGAAAAATAATCTATTCGTTATAATTTTCTTTCGTGTAAAGAATTTTAAGTTTAGTCAAATGTTTTTGATAGCTCATTATATAAGTCATAAATGATCAAAATTTCATTACATTCGGTTCATTGAATCCGGAGATATAACAGCTCAAAGTTGGCTATCGGATAATTACACCTTTTTATAGAACCTTAATAACTTCGTGTAGAATTGCTCGATCTTTTCCAAATTTTGACCACTGATACACAACTAGTTAATCAACTTACAGTAAAAATTTGAGAATATTTGATGCCCATTTCGAAAAGTTACAGCGAGTTGAACATTTTTTGAAATGTGAAAATTTTACCTATCCCAGTTATTTTGAGTATCCCCTGTAGCTCACTAGGTTGGACTAGTTGGAAGTGAAAAACTTTTAAAATTAAACTTCGTTATACGAGTTTTTCTTTCCTCGCCAGGAAGTGCCGATGGGAAACGCCCTGCAAGCATGTAGGAAGGTTTTCGGAGGCGGAGATCTATGGACTAGATTTATGTTCTCTTTAAAAAGGGAAAAAATGATGCATTGCCGGTACCTGTAATGGAGAGTTACATTTATTTTAAGATAATCTAGCTTCGACAATGCACATCATAGATGCTTTCCAATGAAACAGATGGACAGCTTCACAACTGACTGCCCGAGCAAAGGGGAATAACAAAATGATAACAAGTTTCGTTACCTGGTTATCATTCGTTTGATAATTGAGTTTGTTATCATTTAGGTTGAATTAAGAGCCAACATAACAAAAATGATAACTCAAATTTACTCACGAATACCAAAATGATAAGAAGTTAAGTTATCATTGAGTTGAAGTTGATAACTAATTGTGTTATACAATATTTTATTCAATATTACATTTAGTTATCAACATGAAAAAATACAGCTCATTGATAACAGGTTTTGTTATCATTTAGTTATCATTCAGAGTTATTTTTTCGACGAAAATAGTAAAAATCTTTTACCGATATGGTTGGCAGATGAAACAAGTTTCTTATAACTATAACCCATGTTTTCAACTATTGCGCCCAGTGGGTCTCGAACCCTGATCGAGTGATTATCGGTCGCAGCCGATAGCCCCTATACCAACGGGACTCAGTGAGAGGGAGAGTGGTTTAAGGCTACGCTTTCGTATTGCAGTCGTATTGCAGATGGAAAGCGGAATCTATTTTTAGATTTGAGGTCCGCCAGACCTTCAGTTCTGGAAAAGCTTTGCAATGTGCGTTTGAAAACATATTTTGTTATTATTTATTATTTTTATGTTATCGTGATAGACCAAAATTATTGACAATTAAATTTGTTATCATCTGATTATCATCAATCGGAAAAGATGATAACAAAAATAACAAGATGATAATACCGATAACATTGTTTATTATCAAAGTGATATCACTTAGTTATCCGCCTTTGCTCGGGTAACCTTCCTAAAATCAATGATACTATCATTCACGTCATCACAGTCATGAGCAGATGTTAGTTTACCAATTGTTATTGAAGTAATCCTCTGTAACTCCACAGTTGTGTCGGAGAGACATATTCGTTAGTAGTTTTAGCCCTATCCCTAATCACTTAACAGAAGCAATGTTGTTACCACAACCCAAGCAACACACATGTTATACAAAAGTTACGACAGCGCAAGTTTTGGTTGTATAGCAGTTTATTTTACGTTATTTCAACACAATGTTAGAATTACGTAAAATAAACTTCTATATAACCAAAACTTGTGCTGTCGTAACTTTATTATAACATGTGTGTTGCTTGGGAAAGCGTCCTCAAATGCTCTTCAAATGTGGTTTTCAATGCAACGGGTAAAAATTAACAAAATAAAACTAAAATTAAAGAAAGACACTTCTATGATGTAGATTCTTACAATGATGATGCAGCAAACAAAATTCATAATTGCAATCTACTTGATGTCAAATGAACTAAAGTTGTTCATGCAGAAAACCGCATACCACTACTTTCAATCTGAAAAGCGTCAATTGTTCCGGCGATTAATCATTTCCGCGAAGCAAGGAGCCCCGTTTTCGAAGCGTAATCCAATTAAGGCCTCTCGGAAAATTACAATTTCAAATTCCAAATTCCACCACAACCACAGCACAAGCAGAGCTTCGGAAATAAGCCGGATCAAACCCAATCATCGCTGGTGGGTAGGATTCATGCACTTGTTCTGGAGTGCCATTGAAATTCAATGTTTTAATTTTATTACTTGTTAGTCCTCCTTTCCCGCTTCTGCCCGAAGGGAGGCCCAATTCCGCTGCACTCAGCTGCGAGTTGGAAAATTTTCATTTAAGCGATATTTCTCCCTTGGCGCGCTGCTGTTTTCCCATCTTGCGCTGCAGTCATAGGCCACGCCCCTCCCCCACAGCAAACCGACGAACCGGACAGCAACGTTACTAAAATGAAGCAAAACAGAACAAAAAAGCAAAACTCGAAACAACACCCGTGCGGAAAAACAAAGACCCGAAAAGGTGCTTTAATTTTTCGATCTCTGAAAACTGATACCCCACCAGCACCACTGACTGCGTTGGATAGATTGAACTGGTGGTGGCGCTGGTGCATGTTGACGCCCGGCAACGGGAAAGAGACAACACCAAAACGGTTGCGCTTCACCGAAAATAAAACACATTAAAATGTTAATTACTTTAGTCGTTTGTTTTAAACACATTTATTTAATGAAAGCAACAAACCATTTCCTGGGGTTCACTGGCGCTCGTCTTGTTGCCTCCCATCACAACGTCGTAGTCGCGTCGCGTCGCGTCGGTCGTCAGTTGCTCCGATTTATATTTGTGCGCCCGAAAAGCATTCCTCTTCCGTTTGTCTGCGGTGTTTTTTCTTCTCATTGACTCTACAGTGACTCGGTATCATATTCGTATGAGCGACGTTCTAGAGTGATCGCAGGATTACCATTACATTGGTAGGGGAAAGTGGGGTAATATGCCATTTTTCAAACTTTCATCGTTTTCAATGATAAATGGCCTCATTTGTTAGGCTTCCAACGTGGTAACAACAACTTGTCAATGTGGAGCGCACCTGGTGTGATGGTTAAAACACTTGACTATCACGCCGAGGACCTGGCATCGAATCCCACTCCCGACAAACTCGCAAAAAGGGAGTTCTTCCTTTGGAAGGGAAGTAAAGCGTGGGTCCCGAGATGAACTAGCCTAGGGCTAAAAATCTCGTTAATACAGATAAAAAAAAAACTTGTCAATATTTGCTCATTACTTCAGCAAAAAAAATTACTAAAATATTGCATTTTCATCGATTTTCAGCGATTTTAAAAAACTGGTTCGTAAAACGGAAGTGGTGCAAAAAGGCCATCTGCCATGGGGTAAGATGCCACTTAATGAAAACGTTCAAAAATTACGTCCATCAGTTTTTGGTCATTTCCGACTCCCTTTTTCCCCTCTGTCCCCCTTTTTTCATATACTCAATACATAGAGTATCACCCTCCTCTCCTCAAAACGATGGTCGTCTTATTTGAATGACCCTCAACCTGGATATCGTAGACATCAACAGCCATGCGTCTCCATGTGTGCCTCAATCTCCTTGGAAACGCATGTCTGGTAATAAAATCACCCGAAAACCTTAATTGTAAGCACGGAAAACCGGAAGTTGCCTATTTTCATTCGGAAATCAAGAGGTTTTCCGTGGGTTTGGCGGCCTAGCTTCTAAAAACATGCAAACATATCTTGACATCATTCACCTATAGTAATGATCAAGGGATCAAGTCCCATTCATGAATGATTTTATGAGTTGGGCCCTTGGTTGGGCCATTTTACCCCATCTTGGCATTTTGGGCTCTGTTTCCCTACTGGCAGAATTGATGAACAAAATCGGTACTTGTTGGAAGGCTCGTTAAATAAATCACTTTTTTCCAAAAACCTGTAAAAACTGGCTACCTTGGCAAGCCTCTATCTCTACCCGCAGACATGAACTTCGTATTGGTATAGTTTATTATCAAACCTGTCTTTGCTGTCTCCCTCCTTCTACAGCGAATTGAAAGTTTCATTCACTAGGATCGATTCCGATCCCAAGTAACACTTTTTAGTCAAATAGACTAGAAGAGATTAATATAACCGTCATAAACCCTAAATAAAGGGTTTTATGACGGTTCTCAAAATCTCTATAAGACTAATTGGCCAACAAAATGTTACTTGTGATTGAAGTACCTATCCCTGCTATAATTCTGTCAAGGTAGCAAACCTTGCATGAAACCTGATCACATCGTTCCGATTCATGCTATCCCTGCGTTACAGCAATCACATTGCTTTGCTCTGTATTTTATTCCCACGCTTCGTTGAGCCATTACGTGGGCAGAGCTGAGCAGTACCTATCATCTCTAAACTGTACTTTTTATCCTCTTATATAGCTGTTATGGGGTAGACGCATCAGATTTGGCCAATCGTCTGTTTTGAACATAGTGAGATATAGTCCCTATTGTAATTGACATCGACATACATTACTATTCCTACAAGAATATCTTCCGAGATTTCTCTAGGAATGCCTCCTCAGATACCTCCACAGTTTCTCTTCGGAACTTTTCCAGGGTGAGAGTTCTTGTAGGAGTACCGCGATTTCTCCAGATGTCCCTTAGGATATTCTCCCAAAAACCGTTCCTGGGATAGCTCCCGGAGTTTCTTCTGGGATTTCTCATGGGCTAATTCAAAACTCTTCGAGAGGTTTTTTTTTGGGTTTTATCAAGAGTTTCTTTTGAATTTTATAAAGAGGTTCTATCTGGTGTTTCAAGAACATCTTCTTCTTTCTGGTATCCATCAGGAACTTCTTCTGGGATTCATCCAGCAATTCGTTTCGAAAATCATACAGGAGTTCCTTCATAGTCTTCTCAGGAAGCTCCTACTAAGATTCTTACTGGAGTTTGTACAGCATTCCTTTAGAAATTCTTTCTGTGATACTTCCAGGAGTAAAAGGTATCTGATTAGAACCGTAAAGGGTTTCCTTCAGGGATTTTCCCAAGAATTCTTTCTGGAATTTCTCCCGGGAACTCTTACGGGATTCTTAAGAAATTACTTCTACTATTGCTTCAGGAATTCCTTCAGGAGTTTCGGGAATTATTCAGGATTTTTTTCTGAGGTTCCATAAGGAATTCCTTCCGAGATTCCTCCAGGATTTTCGTTTTGATTTCTCTAGGTTTTTTTTTTTCAGGCATTCCATTAGGAGTTTCCTGAGGAATTCCTCAAACAGTACCTTTCGGTGCTCCTCAATTTAAGGATTCCACCTATTGAGATTTCTCCATGCGCTCTCTCTCTGGGATTCCCGAAGTTCCTTCTGAGATTTCTCCAGTTTTTTTTTCTGAGATTGACCAGGAGTTCCATCTGGGATTCCAGTGAGAGTTCCTTCTGTAATTATTCTAGAAGTTCCTCCTGGGAGTCCCCAAGGAGTTCCTTCTGGGAATCCTCCTCTTGAGGATTCCTTCTACTGAGATTCCTTGAGGAGCTATTTCTGGGATTCCTCCCAAAAGTTCCTTCTTAAAGGTATTCCAGTATACTAGGAAGAATCTTGAAACTCCTGGTGGAATCCCAAGAAGAATTTCCAAACAAATCTAAGAAGCAATTCCTGTAGGATTCTCGGAACGGATTCCTGGAGGCATCTTTGAACGATTTTTTGGAGAAATGCTGGAACAAATTCGTGGAGGCAGCTCAGCTAGAATTTCTGGATGAATCTCGGAATGAATTCTTGGGGCAATCGAGAAAAATTCCTGGAAGAATCTCGGAACACTAAAAGAAATCTTGGATGGAATCTCAAAAGCAATGCCGATCGATAGGAGCTCCTAGAAGAATCTCAGAAACTACCCCTGAAGAAATCCTAGATGATACCACTTTAGGAATTTCCTTGAAAATCCCAGAGGGAACTTTTAAATGAATCCAAAATAAATTTTCTGAAAAATCTCATAATGAGATCCCTGAGAAATTCTGGAAGAAATTTCAGGAGAAACCTAGAAAGGAATTCCTTTAGAACTCCGAAAAGAATGCCTGAGGGAATCCCGGAAGGAAGTCCTGGTAGGTTCCCAAAAGGAGCTCCTAGGGGAACCCTACCAGCAAGTCATAAAGTAGAACACATCTCGCATTACCTCCTTGATTCGGTAGAACCTCCTAATCACAGACAAACAGACGTAACACTTGAGAAATTTCCATCGACCACACTTTTAACGATCATTTTAAATTTTCATAGTTGTGGCTTTCACAACCAGAGGCGCGCGCATCGTTTTTCTATGCGTTTGACGTTTCGCACTAGCGCCTTCTGTTGACGATATTGCACAACACAGTGATTCGTGCAACTTTTTTGATGGTAGTGTGAACTGGGCGATGAAATTCCATGAAAATCGTTCAATGTGTTACATCTGTTTGTCTGTGGCGTAATACAAACCACAACCTTACCAGGATCCCATAAAATTTATACAACTCCACTCGAAGTTTAGCCAGAGCCCAAGCGAAATGCTTTTTTTCCGAATCTCACAATTCCGGTTCACCCAAAAACCCACCAAACAGTTGTGTATTTGAACATTTAAGAAGTTCGCACGAACCACATATTTCAATAGAAATCACCCTATTCGGTCGCGAAACGTCAAAGACTTAGAAAAATGTTCCTTAGAAACCGCGGGGTGCAGTAATAGCGCTGTAATAGACTCCGAGAGACTCCGTATCATTTCCTTAGTTGCTTTAATCAACTAAGTCACAAAACAAGTTACGGATTCAGGGGAGTAGAAACTTTATTTCTCCTTCGGCACTTAGATGTCAAAATCTCGCACTCTCGTGGGCTAGACACGTGCCTATAATAAGTGTCGACTGACACATACTTCGTCACCGAACATCTAAGCGGTGCAACCTTAGTTCGCTCTGAGCACTCAACGCTCAATTCTGTGGCTGTGTAATTAAAGCGTCGGATTAGCGATACGGAATCGTGGGTTCGAATCCCATGTGGTAATGTTTTCACAAATTTATCTCACAATTTATCAATAAAACGTCATTTGCCTACGAACGCTTTAAGCTTTCACGTTTACTTCAGACATAACGGGTGGCCACTAAATAACGGGAATGCTTTTAGCAGCTGATTAAAAACAATAGAAGCGTCCATAGAGTAAACATTTTTTAGACAAAACCATCGTCTATCTATCCACAAAGTCAGCGTATTTTTTATTTTGTGTCATTTTATTCTGTTCTGCAGAAAACGACATTGAAACAGGAAGCACTACCAAAACGCCTTGGACGGCTCTACTGATTGCTCAAAACAACCGTAAAAAAGTTAATAGTAAACCATTATAAAACTAGAACCCGCCCGGTTTTGAATGAATTCCACATTTCGGCATCCCAAGAAACAGATCCTGAAGGAAATAGAGGAAAACTATCAAAACCAATAAGCATGATCATTTCACATAATAAAATCTTCTTTTGTGACATGGGCGGGATAAATCAATAGAATGCCTTGTTAAATAACAAAAATTTACATCAAATCACATTTACACATTGAACAACATGTAAATGGTTCGTTATAAAAAAATAGCACAAAAAAAGTTCAACAATGAACCGCAGTGCACAAATTACATCGACACGTTTTGGTGATACAGAAAAATAACATTTTTTGGAAATTTATATAAATGTCATTTACGGGAAAAGGCTACAACCAAAGCAAAAAAAAAAAAAACAAGTCAGTATCCCCATTTTTTCTTATTACTGTTTGAGTGTGTAGATGCAGTTGCTCCAACATCACTGCAAAAAAATACTGTACAAATTACTACGTTCACCTTTCTTAAATTTTATATTTTCCATGGACGTACATTGTTAAACCTTTATGATAGTTAAATTCAGATTGCCATTTTTAAAGATCATATATTTTTAAGAGCACATTCAAAGCATTCCCGTTATTTAGTGACCACCCGTTACTGGCTGCCTGGTAGATCAAAACGATCAAATCTGACTATACATGTCAATGGTTGCTCCTCCGTGATTGATCTGAGCTGGTACTAATTGTACTGAGATCCAAATGAATAAGTACTGGGACACTCCACTTATTCTCAAAGTGTAATTTAAGCAGTTCATACGTTTTTGATCAATAACGGCGTCGGCGACGTCCTTATAGTCAGTTGGGAAGGAAAAGGAATGTTAGAGTGTGCTGGTTGTTACTACTAAAGACCGCGAGCCCCTCTGCATCCCCACAACCAGCACGGACTGGGGTATTTGTTAGACGGAAAGGATGGGAGATCTGGGAGTCACCGTCGGGTCGGTGATGCGATCCATGGATTGGGGATGTTCGAAAGATGATAGATTGTGTGGTGATTACTATGAAGGGCAAGCGGCACATTTCGCTTTGGTTGCATAACTTGTAGGCGTTATATACACTGTGCTGTGGAAGTTGAAATGAAGGGAAACGAATTTTGCAATTCGTTTCTGGTTCTAGCGATGGCTATGAACATATGTATATACATGAGTTGTATATGTAGAGAAGAGAGAGCGAGAGAAAGTGGATCAGAAGACCGGCTCCAGAGGCACGTCATCCTCCATTTGGGGCATTTGTAATTTCTCTCAAAAAATCTTACTTGAATCCCTTCCGTGATTTCTCTTTGCTTTTCTTAATTTCCTTCTGAATTCCTTTCTACATTTTTTTCGCACTTTCTCACAGATTTGTTCTGTGATTTCTCTCGGAACTCTTTCCTGAATCTATTAATGATTTTTTTTCCTGGAGCTTTGCAACCATTTTGAAACGATCGTTACCTGTGCTGTAAAGTCCAATCAAAACTAAAAATAGCAAAAAATCATTTAAAAAAACAGGTAATGAAAAGACATGCCAAACACAAACGGTTAGGCAACTATAGTAGCGGTCAATTACTGACGATCAAAACGTGATATTGGTTTGATTGAGATAAGAGGTAAAAGTACTGAAAATAATATCAAAAATGTTTCTTTAACCTTCTGATGAATAGCAAAATTTGATATTTGAAGATCAATCAAATAGCTCACTACTATTGGTTAGATCTTACAAAGAGCTAAATGCGCTATGGGGATGATGTTCCAGGAGCAAATCTGAGATAGTATTTACAGTACTTTTACCTCTTATCTCAAACAAACAAATATCGTCTTCTGATCTTCATATCAAAATTTGCTATTATTAAGCTTTTTTCCACTGCTCGGCTATCTACACGGCAAACGTTAGACACTACGACCCTTGAGAAAGGCAAACACCCTTCGGCCGAAACGTTGAGAGAGTTGAAAACAGTTTGTTCTCGACTAAAAGACTGACAAAGCCACCCGAAACATCGATCAAACATCCAGTCGAAACCCTCATATAGCTTTGCAGGAGATTTTTTTTTTGTTTAAGATTTCTCCTGAAGATTTTTCCAAGCTTCCAAATTTGCTCCCAGAGTTCCTTCCGAAATATCTGAGAGTTATTCCTATGATTTCTACAGGTGCTCCTCCCAGATTTCGGAGGTTTTCAAGAAGTTTCTGCAGAAGTACCTCCTGGATTTTTCCCGCAGGTTTTTCCATATCGGTTTTCAACATTTCACGCTGAAGCCTTCTCCAATATAGACAAAGTTGCTTTCAGAAATTATCTTAGTAATGAAATGAAATTCGGAATTCTCAAGACGTCTCGGGTTTCTGCAAAATTTCTGCAGAAGTACATCAGAGATATCTTCGCGGGATTTCTCTAGAATCTCCTCACAAGATTTCTACCTAAGGTTTTTTTTAGAGTGTCCCTGAAATTCCCCCAATATTTCCTCCCGAGATTTCTCCTAGAGTTCATTTCTAAGATATCCCAATTATTCCAACGATTAGTTCCAAAGTTTCTCTTGAAAGATTTCATCCGCATTCCTTTCGAGATTTCTCTGGAAATTTCTTACAAGGAATTTTGTACGTTATCCCAGGAGGTAGTCGGCAACTGTTAAAGAAATTCCAATAAACAAATCCCGGTAGTATTTCCTGTGTAGATTCCGGGCAGAGCTCTGAATGTAATCCTGGGAAAATCTGTGAACATAATATAATTTCAGGAGTATTACTGTACGAAATCCTGTAAACAACTGCGAAGATAAACCTCTGAAAGAAATCGTGGAAAGAACTTTATGAGAAATATTACCAAACTGAGGGAAAAAAATCGAAGAAGGTCTAGGATAAATCCAGAAACTCTAAGAGACTTCTTGTATGCAACACCGGAAGATATCTTATAATTGAATCTCAGGGAAAACTGCGATAAAACTTATAGAGAAAATCCATGGGAACCTTTAAGAAATATCTCAAGTGAAACTCGTTTATAAATCTCGAGTCAAACTCTAGAAGTAAAACACAGAACTCTCCCAGAAAATTCATGAGAAACTCCTGAAGAAATACTTGGAAGAACTTTACTAAAAATCCCTAGATCAACTGCTCTGGAATTCTGGAAGAAGCCCGGGAAGATCTCCTGGGGAAATCTCAAGATAAACTCCAGAAGGAATCGTGTGAAATCTTTTAACAGGAATCACAAGAGACACTCAAGGAGAGACTCCGCAACACTAGCTGAGAAATATCCTGAGAGAATCTCCTGTGAAGATCTCGGGAAGATCACAGGATGAAATTTCCCGGCATTTGCTTTAAGTAAAGAAATTTTACGAATACCGAAGAAGTGGCTTCGATGTGTATGCTTTTGATTTGGACATGCAAGTCATTTATTAGTCATATATTACCCCTTGTAAGTGAAACAGCAAACGCTTCACAAAGCTAGTTGATTTTTCCTCACTGGGTTAGATAATTCCGACCTGTAACCTTATTGAATTGAGTTACTGTTCGCCGAGCTCGTCCAGCTAGCGACGCAAATAGCTGCCAAAATGCGTTTCTTCCAGCGTATAAATGACATCCCAATAAAATCGCGAGTCCGGATCTCTCACTAACTGGAACAGCGCGTTCGTTGGCTTGGCACTGAGCTGGTTGGAAATTAGTCGTCGGAACCACAAAACTGACACCCAGCAGCAAAGACCGCGAGCACTGACTGGTGGCGTCCCTAGTGGAAATGACCTTTGTCGTTGGCGCTGGGAATGGGAATGCTGTGAAGTTCAAGTCCGGAAGTGCCAAGCAGGCAGATAAAATGCTCGCAAATGGCTGATGAGTGGGCGATTTTTCGGAACTGGTGGGACGGTGGTTCCCATCCATGGAGGCACCAGAAACTGCTGACATTCTTTGAATTTCGAGAGAGCGCTGAATGATAGCAGCGGCGAGAAATGTAAATCATAATTTCCTCCTATCTCGCGTCGCGTCCGTCGTTGTCTGCGCGAAGAAGACGGGTGTTGTCTCAGTTTTTTTTCTACTTTTGGTTCGAGTCGTCGTCAGGGCATTGCAATGCGACGAGGTTGATGAGACGGGATGAGAGGTTTTATTATTTTGATGGTGATGCCCTTTTTTGTTTACGCCAAATGTTTAGCGGGCGAGGCGCGATTTTATCCACACAGATGGTAAGCATTTAGAATTTCTCGGGAAAAAACGCACAAAGAGCCTGAAGTTGAACTCTAGTGAAAGATGTTTCCGTTTGAGAGCGGATGTTGAAGGAACGCTACACGTTTGGAAGAAATGTCGAGTGCAAGAATTTCTTTACGGTTCTTAATGTTCAGGATATTTGTAGGTATTGACGTAAAAGGGAAACAAATAAAAAGGACAAGTTCTGAACGTAAAACTAAGGCAGAAATTTTCTTCGTCATATGCACTAATTCCCGTCATATCAGATGAAACATAGCCAATAATTGAAGATATTCCAAGTTACCTTTTCCAATGACACATTAGATAGAAGCAATTTTTATTTTTATTTCTTTGTATTTTAACTACGCTTCCGATGGTCCTTCTGGGATTTCCTCTGAGTTCATTCAGGTGTTTTTTTCTGAAATTTTAATTTTTCTGGAGTTGCTTTCAAGAATGGGAATAACAAACATTTTCAGAGTGATCTTCTATTCTTAGACGAGAATGACGCCTGTTACGTCATAACGCGAATACATGTAGAGAACGGAAGAGAAGTGATGATTGCAATCGCTTACCCAGAATTAACCAGGGATTTATTTCAGGACCTTCTGCATACAAATCAGAAACGACAGCCAATAGATTATTACTCAAGTAACAATTGAAGACCAATTCGTCTTGTAGAGGTTTTGAGAACCGCCATAAAACCTTCTATCTTTTATTTTAGTTTAATGATAGTTCTAAAAACCCCTTCTGGTATGTTTGACTTGAAAATGTTACTTGGATTAGCTCGTTTTAGAATTATTAGTTAGTTTTTAGTAGATTATCTTGTAGATTATGGCTTTAAAAACAAATATTGTATATGTAACAATGCTTTTTTTTCTTTCTTCTAGGTGCGTTCGGGACAACATTAACTGGATAATCTAGCAACAGGTACACATTAAAAAATATGGTTTCTTTTTATGTGAAAACCTCAACAAGTGGACTTATCCACCAAAACTTTTGGCTTTATACATTTCATAACTTTCTTCATACTGTTTCTTCCGAAATCAAAAAAAGAGTTCCAGCTTGTTACATCATGGATTATAATTCCGCTCAAACATGATCCTTCAGATTCCACGCAACTTCTGTTCACTCCTCCTAAGAAGTATCCCCCCGATGGGAATCACAAAAACCAATATTAATCTTCGGCTTACGAGCCTCGCCAGCAATTTAGTCAATTTCGTAATTACTTTTCTGCTGTATTAATTTTCCGATAAGCCACAAAGCTTCGTTTCCGTTCGGTGCACGAACGGATCCTTCCAGCCAACAGCTCCGTGGTACACGGTCATCTCGGAGAAGGTATACAAAAAAGCACTCCAATTCATCGCTAATCCTTTCCTTTCCGAAACCAACAACGCTTTCCGTGCACACGGACGGACACAAAGAAGCAACATCTCGACCCAACACCGTCCGACAACCGTAGCACTCGAATCATCGTCGGTCCGTCCATCTCGTTTGTTCGTTCGTCGTCAACAAGCTTCAGGCATCCTCCAAGAGTGTCCCTTAGTCCTCACTTCAACTTCAACAACCGAGCCGACGACGAGGGATATCTCATTGCTATTCATGACGCAGATTTCCGCTTTACTCCACCCGCCGCGCAGGGTGTGGGGGGCCACGCGTACGGAATTTCCGATCGGTATCGATTGTGTGTACGACGGTGCGCTTCCGTAATTAATTTTCCGTTCCGGTTTTTGTGCCATTCGGGGGGGTACACCGCACCGCGTACCATCATCCGCGTCAAATTATTAGGAATCGCAAAGTTCGAAGCTTTGGACCAGCTAGCAGCAGTGAGTGGCCGAATGACGCCAAAGAAATTCTAATCAACTTGGCAATTTTTTCCCCAGTTTCCATATCTTGTCGATCTGGTCATTACCTTCAAAGAACTTCTTTTTCATAGCCGCCCAGGACCCGAGTTAGTGGTTCTATCTAGGAAGTGTCCCTATTGAGTTGCTGCAAAGAAGAGGCACAGCAGTATTGCCATGGTGAATTCAGAGCTGGTTGCTCAAGGTTTCAGAATTTCGGGCGCCCCCCTATACTGGTACGCTTTCATGGAAATGACTTCAATATTTCAATATTTTCAATCCTTTCCATGCACTTCTCTAGCATTTTCTCCACGATTACTTACAGAGACACTGTCAGAAACTATTTAGGGGATTCTTTCTTTTTTTCCAGATTTGTATATATGAATGATTTTTGCATTATTATCTAGAATGATTTCAGTAAGAATTCCTCCAGGTATCCTGTGAAAACCCTATCTTGTCCATGCATTTGTCTAAAAATTTCTCCAGAGATAATTTCAGGATTTTCAGAGATTGTTTCAGGAATTCCTCCGGAATTTCTCTTAGGTCTTCTTGAGGAGCTTCTCAAAAAATTTCTCAAAAAAATCATCTTTGAAACTAGTCCACGAGTTTGTACGGAAATTCCTTCTTGAAATTCTTCAGAGATTCTTCAAGGATTGCTACAGAAGTTTGTGCATGTATTTCTTCAAACGTTGCTGACGGGACTCTTTCTCGAATATAACTTCTTCAAAAGATGTAGTTCTAGGAGATTTTTTTTAACAAGGAATCGCAGATTCTTTACCTCTAAGATTTTCCTTTAGAAGTTCAGAAATATTTCCACGAACCCTTAAAAAAATAATAATCGTTGGAATTTCTCCATAGGTTTCTTCTTAAATTGCTCCATATATTTAGGTAATTTCTCAGGCGTTTATTGAAAAAATCCTCTGAAAAACTCTCAACAGCTTCTTCTCTAAATTTCTCTGTGGATTTCTCCAGATTTACACCTGGGGATTGCTCAGTATTCATTCAGACCTTTCTTCAGGGATTCTTTCAGATTTTTTTGCAGCGATGCTTAAGGAATTTCTAATTTGTCCAGTTATTCTTCCAAAGATTCATTAAAATTTATTTCGATTTTTTTTCTTTTCATATTTTTCTCAAAACTCTTCTCCAAAAAATTCTCCAGAAAGTACTTCAGGGAGTTTTACAGCTGTGTTCATAAAAATAGCAGTGAAAGCCGTTTTCCATACAAAATGGCCAACTTTGACATGCTGTAACTTTGTTCTCCTATGAGCGATTGAGCTGAAAATTTGACAGCGATCTAAAAATATAGTTAATATTGTTGTAGCAAAATCTGAGAATTTTCGAAGCACGTGGGAAAAAGTTAAACACTATGTGAAATTGATCAAAATAATGTGTAGATAAATTTAAATGTATCTTTACCTTGGAGAGGCAAGAAATATTTCCGCACACTATTCGAACAGTTTCCAGCTTGATTACAAAATAATCTACAACGTTGAGAATTATAAAAATATTTGCCGAATAAAAAAAAATCAAAACAAACACTGCTATTATTTTGATCAATTTCACAAAGTGTTTAACTTTTTTTCACATGCTCCGAAAATTCACAGATTTAGCTATAACAATATTCACCATATTTGTAGTTCGCTGTCAAATTTTCAGCTTAATCGCTCATAGGAGAACAAAGTAACATCAAGTCAAAGTTGGCCGTTTTGTATGAAAAACGGCTTTCACTGCTATTTTTATGATCACAGCTGTATGTTTTAATTTCTTCATGAATTGTTGAGGAAATTCTTCAAAGTATTCCTCCAGAGGTATCTGCGGAAGTTCTTCCAAGGATTTCTCCATAAAATACTACAGGGATTTCTCAGATATTTATTGAGGAGTTTCTTAAAGATCTCCACCACCACCTTTGTCTGCAATTTCTGCAGACATTGCTTAGCAAATCCTTCAGAAATTCTTTCACGGATTTTCACAGCAATCCCTCCCGGAATTCCTCAAGACATTTATCCTTTCAGAGCTCCCACAGATTTTTTTCTAGGTATTTAGTTGGAATCTCAAAGAGTTTTTTTTTTCAATTATTCACCAAGGCAATCATCCCGGAATCCTTCCAGAGGTACCTAATAAAATAAATAGCTTCCGAAATTTTGTCATGGAATCTCAAAAGAATTTTTTTGAGAATTTCCTCTAAATAGGAATTACCAAAGGTATCACCAGGAGTTTCTAAAAGGATTCCTTCGTTTAGACAATCCTTTAGATATTTATTTAGAAATTTCTCCAGGGATTCTTTAAATTCTAGCAGTTGTTTTTAAGCAACTTAAGAAAAAACTTCTATATTGGATTTCTCAAGTGTCTTGCAGTGACTAATTCAGATATTTCACTAGCTACAGTTTCTTACCGATTTTGGCAACACGAGGTGAATATTATGTTGCCAAATTGGGGTGTTGCCAAAATCGGTAAAATTTTTTTGTGGATTATTTTCAATTTTTATGCGTCAATTTGGCTTATATTATAAATAAAGACTATTCACAAGCTATAAAACGATCCCTGTATGTGACGTTCAAAAATTACGCCATGATTTGTAAAATTGCCGATTTTTGAAAATTTAATGAATTTTGATTTTTTTAAGAAAAGTTAGGCTAAAATATAAATACATTTACAAATACAAACGATTTTTCGGTAAAAATGTTTGGTCAAATTTTTTTGTTGCCAAAATCGGTAAGAAATTGTTGCCAAAATCGGGTGTTGCCAAAATCGGTAAGAAATTGTTGCCAAAAACGGGTGTTGCCAAAATCGGGATGAAAATGTTGCCTAAAACGGGTGTTGCCAAAATCGGGAGTAGACAAAAACGGGTGTTGCCAAAACCAGTAAGAAACTGTATTCCTTTGAAACAATATTTCAGTGAAATTTTGCATGGACTGCTTCAGAAAGTCATCCATAAGTTTCTCCTGAAATCCTTCCTTGAGAGAAGGATCTGTTCAAAAATTTCCCCAGCGGTTCCTTTTGAAAATCTTCCTGGGATTTTAAAATAAATTCCGCTAGGAATGCCTTTGGGGGTTTTTCTGTAAATTCCTTTGCACATTTTATAATTTTCTTAAAATTTTCGTACAGATTTCTCAAGAAATAATTTAGGAACTCCATTCTTAAACCTTTCTGTGGTTCCTTAGAAAATCCTCCACGAATCCATTTCAGGAAGTCTTCCATGAATTCCTGCTTCTAGAATATCTTTCATGGAAGGCTTCAGAAAGTTTCCTAAGAATTCTATAAGCTTCCACATTTTTTTTTTAATTTAGATACATTTATAATAGATTCCTGATTTTTCCATTTTCTGAGCTTCCATGGGTTTCCTCAAAAATTGCTCCAGGGATTCTTTGAGAAATCCGCACGAGAAATCTTTTCAAGAAATGCAAAAATCAGGATTCTATCAGAAATGTATCCAAGCCTACTTTAGATAATCTTCAACATACTCCTTTAGGAATTCTTCCTAAGTTTTCCAAATTGTCCATGAATTTCTAAAGAAATTTCTCCAGAGCTGTCTTCAGATCCTTTCAAAAATTTACTAATGGGATTTTTCAGTTTTTTTACCGTGATTAGTTAAGATAATTCACTAGCTATTCCTACGCAACTTCTCAAAACATTATTTAAGAAAATCTTAAATTGGATTGCTTCAGAAATCCCTCCAAGGATTTCTTCAGAAATTTTTCAGAATTTCTTTGAGAGAAAGATCCGTTTAGAAATTTCTCCAGTGATTTCTTTTGAAAATATTCCAGGGATTTTTTAAACATTCTGCCAGGAATGCCTTTGGAGGTTCATCTGAGAATTCTTCCAGGAAATTTTCCAATGATATCTTCAGACAACTCATAGTTTCCTTCAGAAATGCCTTCAAGTTTTCGTAGAGATTAACTTTGACAGTATTTCTAACAACTCCTTTATAAATCGTTTTCTTTCTTAAATGGCTTCATGATTTCCTTTAGAAAATCCTTCTTTCGAAAGTTGTTTCAGAATATCTTCCATGAATTGCTTCAGAAACTTGTTTAAGAATTTCTCAAGATAAGCTTCCATGAGTTTCCTCAAAAATAGCTTAATAGATGATTTTAGAAGTCAGCACGAGATCTCTTAAAGGCAATTACCTACGGATTTCTTCAGAAATGCTTTCAGTAATTAAAAAAAAATGAAAAATTAAGATTTTTTTCAGATGTAGCCAAAGACTTCTATGAAAAATCTTCCACATACTCCTTTCGAAATTCTTCCAAAGTTTTCTTCAGAAATTCTTCCAGAGATTCCTTAAGGAATTCCTCCAAGGCTTTCTACAGATATTCCTTCAAGAATATTCCGATAGGCTCCTTCTGAAACTCCATGCGGAATTATCTTTGAAACACTTGTTGGGATTTGTTCATGAATTTCTCTTCAATTTTTCCAAGGAATCATCAGGAATTCCTATAACCCTCTAATACCCAACTCCGCCTTTAGATGGGGTATAGTTTGAACATGTGTTCCTGCCTAGGCAATCAATACTTTTATATTTTTGGCTGATATTTGGGAATGTTCTGTATATCTCGAAATGTTTTTTTTTTGTGTCTTTTAAAGCGTATTTACATTTTTTTAATCATTGGATCACCTTTCAGCAACAATTGTTTATTTTACATTGAATCGTAACAATAAATATATTTTGAATTTTTCCTCAATTATTCTACTATGGTAAAAAAATTAGGGGAATTGAATACATACTGAAATGATTTTCTAAAAAAATACATGGAAAATATTTTTTTTCTTGAAAAAACATAAAAATATCCTAACAATAATCATTATATCTCAACATGTTTTCGTCTTAAAAATTCGGTATGCCTAATAGACTTCCAGGAAAAATATAAAAGTGTATGGATGTTCATGAATAAAAAAAAAGAAAAATAAAAAAACAAGCTTCACAAAATCGAGAATCAAAAAGAATCACTTTCCAAAACTTGTTTAAATTGATTCTAGATGAAAAAAAAATGATATTTAGAACAAAATCCAAAATGTTGGGTTTTACAGGTTTATGAACTGGAATTCCTTTAGAATTTTTTTTCAAAGCTTATTTTATAAATTCTTTCAATGGTTTCTACAGCAAGCTTCCCAGAGATTCCTTCAGAAATTCGTACAGGTATCTCTTCAGGATGTCTACCCAAGGTTTGTTCAACAATTGCTCTAGGTATTCCATTGAAAATTTCAGCAGAAATATATCCAAGAATGATTTTTTTCAGAAATGTCTCTGACATTCCCTCTGCAGAGAACTTGTAGAACTTAGGGAGAAATAATTCCATAGGAATTTAGTGAGAAATAATTTCTAGGGATTTCTACAAAATTCCCTTTAGAAATATTTCAAGCTTTTTTTTGATAGAGATCTTTACAGATAGGCGTTTCTTTAAGTATTTTTTTCTTCCTTACTTACAGAAAATTCTTCAAGAATTTTAAAATAAGATTTCCCTAGGTTTTTTTTTTCTAAGCATTTCTCAATAAACTTTTCTAGGAATTCCTCCAAGGGTAACCCTAAGAGTATCGGCAGATATTTCTCCAGAAATTTATTCAAGTATTCCTCCTGGGATTCTTTCACGAAGTTCCTCGGGATTTCTTCAGATATTCATCCAGAGATACATTAAAGAGTACTCCCTGAGATTACTACAGGGCTCCTAGTGGAGATGTCTTCTTAAATTTCTTATGAGATACAAGAATTCTTCGATATAACGTACAAAAAAAAAAACCTCTTTGTACGTTATATCGAAGTGTACGTTATATCGAAGCAGAGAAAAATTTAATATTGTTTATGCTAGTGTTGATGCATTTGACGTGAAATTAACCCCAATGAAGGATTTCACTAAAATTCACAAAACCAATCATGAAAAACATGAGTTTTCATAAAAAAAACTCATTTCGTTTTTTGTGCCTCGATATAACGTACATTTTGCTTCGATATAACGTACACTAAATTTTTCCCCAAATTGCGCTAATTTTGGGTAAAAAGACTAATGCTGCAACAAAACATTGATTTGAGTGATTTCGTAGTTTGTCTGAAAGTTATTCCTGGGAAAAAATAAAAAATTTCAATGTTGTACGTTATATCGAAGCAAAATGTACGTTATATCGAATTTGCTTTATCGAGAGTACGCTATATCGAGGGTACGTTATATCGAAGAATACCTGTACCTTCAAATATATCTCAAGGCACTTCTTCAGAATTTTGGGGATTTCTTATGGAATTTCTCATAGACTTTTCTCAAAAATGCCCATTCAAAATTTAAAAAAAAAAAATCTAGAAAAATTCCTTCAGGATCCAGATATTTTTTCAGAGATATTTGAATGAATATTTGATAGATTTTTTATGAGTCCGTAGAGGAATTTATATGATGATCATTGAATATATTTCTTATATTCGAAGGAATTTACTGGGAGAGGTCCTATGATCTCAGTTTGAAAAAAAAGGTGGTTTTCTTACACTTTGGGAAATTTCGTAAGAAATCATATGAGCAGTAACAGTATAATAAAAGAGGTTCCTCATCTTTTCCAAAATCACTAAGCGGTTTTTTTTTACAAGGATAAAAATGGAAGGGCAAACAAATAAAACAAATATTAAAAAAAGAAGTTTTTCTTATGTGAGCGCAATAATAATAATAAAGTGATTTTCTTATACTTACAAAAGTGGCAGAAAGAATTCGCTTTCCATAATTAAATTCGTGAGTTCGCAAATATCTTCAAAATCAAAAACAATGAAAACATTTATAATTTCACTAAGATGCTATGTCCATACATCTAAAATGTAAAAAATGGAAAAATATGAAAAAAAATCGAAAAAAAAATGGACAGAATTGGTTGGAAAATAGCCAGGCTTGATAATCCTCCTCGAAATCAAAAGAGTTTGGCAACATGCTCTAGAGCGGTGTTTTGCTTTTGCCTCGTCGAGAGGGAGCGAACGAACCCCAAACAGAGAAGCAATAAAAACTGAGCGAGGAAGAGGGGAACGAAAAAAGAGCCGATGATTATTTCGGGTTTTTGAGTGCGATTTTCGCCTCGAGAGTCTTTCTTTGTATGGGAGTGGAACTCGCGAGAGCTTTTTGAGTGTGAGTGGATGTGAGAAATACAACAAGCAATTATGAGTGTTGGACGAACTCCTCGCTGCGCGACCAGCTCGCGCTCGGTGCTGTTGAGGATGTGCGCTGTGATTTCTGAGTTTTATTTTCACTCCTCAGAAAAACGCCAAAATCGCTTCCTCATTTCTCGCGAGGGAGTTTCTGTCAAGCCTAAAAACAGCCTGGAAAACTCGGTGAGCGTAAAGTGGGTATGAATTGGTGAGTTCGTTCCATTATATTATTTTATTGTAAAATCATGTACATTGAAGAGTTCAACGAGACAGCACATAGTTAGCGACGTTATAGTTTCTAAATGGTCCACGGAGTATGTATCACCAAACGTTCCATAGATTGTTTTCAGTTGTTCATAGAATTATACCAAACATTCGTAAAGCAATCATTTGCATCTATAAAAAACTGCCAAAAAAAAAGGGTTCTTACCATATAATTAATCAACAAGTGGAACCTTGTAGCCGTGCGGTTAGGGTTACCAAACTTCTAGTCGCACCATGCTATGGGGTGAGGGTTTGATTCCCGCTCCGGGCGTTGAAACTTTTCGTTAGAATAGTTTCGTCTCCGTATCCACTAGTGCATCCTCCTTGTGTCCCTTGTATAGTGTTAAGTTTCATTTAGTCTGTACAGCCTCTAACTGAAGACGGATCCATGAAATGATCCATACAGTACTTCATGAAGATATAGGAAATGTTCATTAGAGAAGAGATCATTTTTCCGCCAAACTTACACTGTGATTTTTAAGATAACTTTCTACATGGCATGATTATTTCATGGACTATTTCTTAAATTTCTGAAGTAACACAGAAAATAAACTGAAAAGAGTAAGAACTTCCCCATTATCCCCCACTCGGGTCAATTTGCTAACAAGGATCATCTTCTGCCACGCAGCCTGACGACCCCCGGTATTGCATGACAGACTGAATGTTGTCAGGACAGGAGGGATCATAACCCGGTATGCTGTCGTGTTTTATGACCGTAAATGATTCAAATTACTTCACAGCCAAAACGTCGACAGCGGCGGCGACAGCACGAGAAGTAGGTAGCAGAATCAACACTACACGACGATCCGATGGCGATGACTCGATGAGCCAACCAAAGCAACGCACATCGCCCGGGCCCGGGTGGGGTCATAATTCACACGCCATCTGTCGGCCCATAAAAAAGTCGACGTCCGTCGATGTGTTTGCTTTCCCTATCTCCTCACACTAGCCTCAATCCCCCACCAATCATGTGTCGATCCGGTCGAAGGTCCTTTCATCCATCCACTATACATACTGCTGGTGACTACTGCGCTGGACGGACGAAGCTTTCCACGTTTATAACAACTACCAAGAATGGCGGAATGTTTGGATTTTTATTTTATTGGACATTGTTGTTTGGGGCGTCATCGCTGTAGTAGTCGTTTTGTTTCGCTGCTGGCTGTCGTGACGTAGACTTGTCGAATTAGTCGCGACAACAGCAGCGGTCCGGCACCATCGTAACTGAGCCTCTCAGTCCACCGGAATAGAGTGGGAATTGTTGGTGGCGGCGGTGGCGGCCGTAACGTTCCAGAAATGGATGTTTTTGGGAGACGACATTTATCAGGCACTACATAATGCTGTCGTCATCGCTGTCGTCTGGGTCGTTTGATGTTGCACTTTTGTTTAGTAGTGCACCCGGGCTGTCGGATCCCTCGGTGGTGGTCGCGCTAAACATGTCGAAAGTGTCACGATTAATTGCCGTCATAAACAGGAGTGGAATCGAGAATTAGGCGGATTCAAGTCGGCACGTAGCGAGTATGTGCAGACGTACCTTGGTGACTTGTAGTAAATTCGAGCAGTCAGTGATGTAAGCAGTCCAGGTCAAAACAGTAGGATTTGGCAACAGAACCATTTGGCAAACGAAGTTCATTCACTTGAAAATCCTTAGATTTTGCAAGAATTTTGTTCAACCGACTGGCTTCACTCAGACTGGAAACATTTGTACAAAGGTTTTTTCCAGCCGGATCGTTCGGCAGACCGAGAGCTTTCTGGTAGGCCTTGCGGGCCGACCTGAAAGCCTCCGATCCAGCAGAACGTCGTCTGTTCCAACTCTTTCTACATTGTTCCCTGAGCTTCGCCAGATCAGAGTTACACCAAGGGGTTCTTCTTGTGGTCTTCACAGACCGCAGAGGTCGAGCTTCTTCAAAAGCTTCCATGATGAAGGCCGTTTGAAGTATCAATGACATCATCTAAATCACTTGAAGCGCCAATGTATGGTGAGTATCCATGAAATTTGGCTGCAATCAAATCGGTAAAGAGATCCCAGTTGGTTGACTGGGGGTCCCTGAAACGCAAAGTTTGCAAAGTAACATCTATATGTTCAAACAAGATGTAGCGATGGTCAGATAAAGATTCTTCATCTGACACATACCAATTGGTCAGCTCGTGACTAATTCTACTAGAGCAAAGCTCTATCAGATAACATGAAGGTTGGGCGGTTGCCTATGTTAAGTAATCCAAGATCTGTACTATTTATGTATTCCATCAAACTGGAGCCTCTGAAATCGATGTTTGAGCTGCCCCAGATTATATGGTGAGCATTAGCATCATTACCAACAATTAGCGGAAGGCCTTTTGAAGTGCAGTATGCAATGACTTGCTTAAAAGCATCCGTAGGGGATGGTTCGTCATTCGGTAAATAAACCGAACAATAAACGTATTTCCTGTTTTTCCAACAGATACATCGATTGTAATAGCACATACATCTCTAGTAGTTAGTTCAGAGATTAGTATAGCAACGATTGTGTTGTTGACAAGCACACAGGCTCGAGGCATGACACGCGAGTTTGCCATTTCATGTTTACTGAAAGTAGCAAACACCGGGTTCACAAGGTTTCCTAGATAGAAATTCCCCTTACGAAAGTAAGGTTCTTGGACCAAGGCCACTTGGGCTGTACCATTTTGCATAAGTCTGCAAAGATTGATCGTTGCTGTTCTTTTATGCTGAAGATGGATCTGAGCTATCCTAACCGTAGCCACTACCCAAACAAGGTAAGATTGAACTCTTCGCAATACAGCACAACAAAAAACGGCAGCAATAAAACCAGATCGGTATAGATTGGAAAACGCCAAAGGCGAGGATACACAGAATACACTGTGTAAATCGCATAATGCGAAACCATATAGGTGAAAATTTAAACTAATTAACAACATCTTCATAATCCCGCCATTATTAAGCCTCAAGTGAGACTAAAGAAGGGCAGCTGATTGTCTCGGAGAAACACAAGGTCCACTGCACCATTGCTCCGGTTAGCGCAGTAAGGGCAACATACTGTGAAGGGCGCCCTGGTACTCCACAGGCTCCGTTAGCGGTTAGGTTTTTATTAGACCCCCCTAGCCATTATTTCCTAGGCAAGGGGCATAAAGCCGCATCACACCATGAATTAGGGGTCACCTGTTGATGGACTCTTACCACCGGAACAGGTGGTCCGTAGTGTTATTCTTAGCCAATTGAGACAATCGCTACCGACACTACACAGCTATCTAGGCTGATCGAGAAAAGAAGCTTATATTGATGATCAACTTCATACGGGATCGAACAGCCAGGAACACAGGAACAATGAAGCATACAGTATTTGTTTATGATGGATTTGCTATTATAATCACACTGAAATGCACTTCTCGCACCTCACGAACAAAAAATCATGAGTGTTTTTGTTTTCGTTTTGCTTCCTACTCACAAACCAGGCGGGTGCGAATAAACTCACACACTGTTTTATTTACTCTCGGAATCATAAGTAAGCGTTGTGTTAACTTTTCACTCGCAAATTTCTTCATGGTGAGAGTAAATCCATCACTGGCTCCGGTAGCGGTTAGGTTTTTATTAGACCCCCCTATCCATTAATTCCTAGGCAAGGTAAGCATGTAGCCGCATCACACCATGGATTAGGGGTCACCTCTTTAGTGGACTCTTACCCCGGGAAAGGAAAGTCCATAGTGTTATTCTTAGCCAATTGAACAATCGCTATCAACACTACACAACTATCTAGGCTAATCGAGAAAAGAAGTTAATATTGATGATGAACTAAATCCGGGCTCTATTAGCCGTCAAATAAAATGAAGTTGATCCAAAAATGTAAAAAAAAGAATTTAAAGAAGAAATCCTTTTTTGATTTTGCTGGCCCTCTTTATACCATAATCTCCATCGATTCGTAATTTTCCGACAAATTGGAAATTTATTACCCTTCCTATTATAACCTGTAGCATTGAAGATATGGCCCAGTGGAACAACAGAATTCCAATAAAAATCCACCCAAATGTCCGTATTCAGCGACCCATTCGAATATTAGCATATTTTACAGACTTCTCCGAAGAGTCCTTTGCTGGCGTGGTAGCTGGAAAAATGGTTTGAATGAAAGCATAAACCTTACTTGTACCCTTAACATCCCTGGCAAAGCCTTGTCGGTGCTCCTCTTCGGATGCGGCTGAATAGTTCTGTTGCCTGTCACGCACGTAATTGACCTGGCATGCGTGACCTCATCCAACCTCCGACATTGCCCTTTCCATATCGCACAGTATCCATCCAGCATCAACCGGTCCGGTCCGGTAGTCCTTCCCGGAATGATTCATCTCCTTCGGTCAAGCGGGCTCAATCATCCAACGCGCTCCGAACACGAAAAGCTCCCACATGCCAATCAGCCTCCATCACCATCATACATATAACATTGCATTTTTTCCGGCTATTCATGCGCTCAAGTATCTACCTACAACCTACACCTACAATAATCGAACGAAAAAGGAAAAGGCCTCACACTTCCAACAACCGCCGACGACGACGGCGAATGGAAACGGATGAGGCCACGGTGGATACCATCTCCATCACCACACCGGAAAGACGCCTTTTTCGCGGAAAGCTCTCCCACGCGTTAACCATTCACGCTTTTTCGATTGGCAGATCCTTTTACTCGCAGAAACGAGAAGCAGCCCGGTGTGTGTAATTTGATTAGTATCCCAAATGAGCTCCGCTGGTGGTGATGTGGCAGGGTGAGATGAGCTCGTATTACGCACAGGTAAGAGGTGTACCTACCTGAACCAGAAGACGATTTTGTGCGAAGCGAGAGTAGATTAATTTTCCGTCTCATTATCATATGTCTCTTCGGGCCGGGGTCTTGCGTGTGTACTGTAGGTATGTGGCAGAAGCAAGCCACTTCGGTTAAAGGGGAATGAGCCGTTTGGCAGCAATTATCATTTATCTTCCTCGGGATGGGGATGGGAGTTGAGGGGATGGGGCAAGCTACCGGGTACAGGAGGCTGATCAAAATCTCAATTTACCGATGTGCGTACTTTGAAGCGAAAGCATCCGTAGAAAGGTATCATTTCTCAACAACGTATGGGGAGTAGCTCTCGTGGAAGTAAAAAATGGGTGAACGGAGAGTGAATTTAGGAGTACTTCGGCTTCAAATCGATGACAATGGTGGAGACAACTTTAAAGGTGGGTTTTCATAATAAAGCTTTACGGTAGTACACGCAGAAAAATGGCGCTTGATTAAAACAATAAAACGCATGGTTGATTTTCAAACTGAGAATTTACTTATTCCAAAGTTATATTTAATTGTTTTCATTTAGAGTTTTTCGATAAAAACAACCGATTACACTAGTTTACAGCATTTTTGAACTCGGTAAGCTGATGAACATTTTCGGCGTAGAATCATGGCCTGAGTTCGAAAACGTGAAGGAAAAAAATTATAGTAGAGCGGAATTTTATTCGACTTTCCATACAAGGGTGACGATTTGAAATCGATTTTTGTTCTATTTTTAAGCAAAGTCGCTCACTTCAAACATCTCATTCTCCGTAATCAATGCTCCCATTGAGCTGAAATTTTTACTGTAACTCGCCTACACATGATTTGTCAAATAAACGTCGAAAAAGAATTTTTAAATAGGGTTTTTCTTATTGAAAAAAATACTTTTCTTCAAAAAAAATTGGGAATTTTGCCAAAATTTAAGGAGATCGTCTCTAAAATTCGCCAATATCTTGAAATTCATCAATCGGACGCAAAACTTGTATTCATATGATCGAATGGTATTGAATTCAGCTTTTAATTTGTGGAAAAAGATTTAAAATTGGTTGAACAAAACGCAATATATTTGAATTTTAGTAAATTATATATTTTGAAAAGTTGTAAAACTCGATATTGAGCTAAAACTCAAAAACTGGTCTACTTAAAATTTTTGAAGGTCGATTTCGAAATCAGCGCTAAATTGTGCCTCAAAAATTTTGGTCGTTGACAGAAGTTCACGACTTTAGTTTTATTTTGTAAACTAGTGTTACCGTCATTTCATATAAAGTCAAAAATTTCATTTGTTTCAACAAAATAAAAACCATAAACATGGTCCGAAAGCACTCACACATCTATAAAATGCTTACCTCAACATCGCCACAACGAAGAAGGTGCAGCAAACCCATCACGCGAACTTGCAAGTGCAGCTTTGGCCGTGATGGATAACGCGCAGGTACTCACGACAGCATCCACAAAAAGTTGATCGGTTTCGCCTTTTTTGTCTTTTTTTAGTCGTTCTCCTTCCCATCCGCTTACCGACGGTCTAAAAATAGAATAGTTGCTGCCGTCACCAACACAATCACATTCCGGGTTTGTTAGTAGCAAAAGTGTAGTCGTTTGAATCAATCCATTATTTCATGTTGAAAATACCATATCACTGTTTGTTTTAACAAACTGTCAAAAATTTCGACAAATGGAAATATTTGTATTATCAAACATTAGAACAGTTCAGTTTAAACTAGAAACCAATTTGTCGCTATAGTAAATTGAAAAAATGGTTGATTTGAACTAGAATTTAATAGTGTTTACAATTAATTTTTCTGCGTGTATGGTTTTAATCTAGGGTGACGATTTGCCTGAAATCATGTGTTCACTGTACTTTAAAACAAATATAATATAATATATTTTAAATAAAGACAGATGTAGCTTTAGAATAACGACCAAAATATGTTAGGTAAGATTTTTGTTAAGTTGATTATAAATTTGTCCACCAGATCATAAAACGCCATCAAATTCGATTTTGTAAAACGAAATATTTTGATGAGTCGTTAATGTACATCTTAATTGACCAATTCACCTTTTGATTGCTTAAAAAAAATGTCCATACTTAAAGGCTTGCAGTCAAAAAAGCCCTAAATCGCATATTTTGCCCTATAAATTAGGGTATAGCTCAAAATTGTGACGTACTCGAGCAAATCTGCGGCCGGATTCGGATTCAGCAGCCCTAAATGAAATCTGTCAGAGACACATACATAAGTTTGCTCTTAAGGTCTGAGGTCAAGCTCGTCCGTTGAAAATTTGAAATTACCACGTGCTGCCGTTGAAAAAGCACGTTTTAGCTCTCTCGGAGAGGCAGCTTGTCCCACTCGTTCGGGGTTGGCAGTGTGGCCAGGATTATTTTGAAATGAGTTTATGGTTCAGTATAGCCAAAGTTGTACAAGATGGTTTTGTATCAACATTCTGGTTTTCATTTTGTCCTCAGTGACAAAAGTTATAACATGGATATGGTAGAAGATTTGCAGAGAAAGAAAATAATGTAAACAAATATAATAATGAAAGATGTGAGCATAACTGACTCAGTAAAAGGTCGGGTATTCATCAAGAATATACTGATGGTGTCTGAGCTCGTTTCTTGATCAGTACATAAACTTTACATAAAGTATCGTTGTTATCCAAGGCTATGGGTATCTTAGCATGCATATACAATATAAGAATGCGAAAATGATTCATTGATCATAGAAACCACTTAGCTATTTGCTTTACAATTACAAGCTAAGTAGCAGGTTGAGTACAAAAGACGGGAGCTACGAAGAAGTAGAACAAGAATAAGTGTATTGTATTGATACAGCAATAAAATGCATGGCGAATTATATATAACAAGCAGAGTTACTTCTTATTATGCTTGACGTCGGAGAAGACTTCCACTATTGTTTCATCGAGCATTTCATTGTGTTTACATTTATATTAAAACTAAATACTATCACAGCATGCAATCATAAATGGTTAGACTTATCAAACCTCTTGTATCTAAAGGTAGGATCTCAAATCATTATTGGCAACCACAAAAACGGTGATCCACACCGACCTCAATTTTCTCATTTCAGTCGATACCAACAAAGCAGAAGAGAAAAAAAAACTCTCCCGGCTGAAGGCTGTGGATGGATGCCCGCAGATGGGAGAACAATAGAGCACGGTATAAACAAACGCCGTCCTGGCAGGGCAGGTGCGTTTGGTAGCTGCGAAATAGTTGCTATGAAAATGATTTCGTGCAGTTCGAGCAAGTTGCTCGAATACTCAATCAATGATTTTATGTAGCAGCAAATGCATTGATTTGCATTCATTGCATTGCATTGATTGCAATTCAAGGTTTGCCTGGAAAACTAAGAGAAAATAAACTAAATCTTCTCAAAACTTAAACAAAACAGAAACATTTTATAGATTCAAATTTATTTAACATATTTCATTCAAACATACAGAGAAAATAAAACTGCTCGAAACTCTAGTCGGCTGTAAGCGTCGACTCTTAGGAGAGCTACGAATTTCATAGGAATCATATATGGTATACCCGATGATTTTGGGTGGATCGGTGAATATTTTTTTATCATCCGGAAATTCATCTAGAAATTCAATGAATTTCCTTCGAGAATTTCTCTAGGAATTCCTCTTGAAGTACCTTCAGAAATTTCTCTAGGATGTCCTCCACGAATTCCTCAAGGTGTCCTTCAAGGCAGTCTTTCAAGGCAGTCTTCAGGAGATTTCTTGAGAAGTTCCTCCCGGAAATCCTCAAGGTGTTCCTCCAAAAAATCCTCTAGGAGTACCTCTACGAGTTCCTCTGGAAATACCTTGGGAAGTGTCTCCAGAAATACCTTTTGGAGCCCAACCAAGAAATTCCAGAAAATTTCTAGAAGTTCAAAAGATTTTTTTTTCTACGAGCTTCTCCAGGATATTCTTGGGGAGTTCCTCCGAGAATTCTGCCCAAAGTTCCTCGCAAATTTCCTGTAGAAAATCCTCAAGGAATCCCTCTAGGAGATTGTCTAGGAGTTTCTTCTAGAAAATCTTCTAGAAGTAGGATTTTTTCTATAAGTTCTCCCGGGAATTCCTCGAGGGCTGCCAAAGGAAACTCTTTGGAGTTTCTCTAGGGATTTCACTAGAAGTTACTTCGTGAAATCCTTTTCGAGTGTCTCCAGGAATTCTTCTTGGGTTCTTCCGGAAATTCCTCAAGAAGTTCTTCCAGAAATTGCTTTTCGAGTGCCTATGAGATTTCTTTGTAGGAGTTCCTCAAAGAGTTCCTCGGGATTTCTCTAGTCGGTCCTCCGCGAGTTCCTCTAAGAGTTTCAATTGCTTTTTTTTTCTAGGAGTTTCTCTAGGAATTCCCCAAAGAGCTCTCTTGAGATTGCCTCTAAGAGTTCCTCCAGAAGTTTCTCTAGGAACCTTTAAAAATTCAAATGTATATTTTCTAAGAGTTTGTTCTGGAATTCTTCGAGAGGTTCTTCCGGATATGCCTATAGGAATTTCTCCGGGAATTCCTGAACGAGTTCCCACCCTTAGTAATTTGTCCAGCAGTTTCTGCGGGGCTTCCTTTAGAAGTTTCTCCAAGAGTTCCTATAGTCTCGCCGGGAATTCTATTAGGATTTCCTCCAAGAATTACTCTAGGAATTCCTCCAGGAATTTCTGTACAAGTTCTTCCGGGAATTCTAAGATTTTTTTCGGGAATTACTCTTGGTGATTATTCAACAATTCCTCCAGGAACTCCTCCAAACATTTCTTAAGTAGTATACCTCTAATTCCTGTAGGAGTACCTCCAAGAATTTCTTGATAAATCTCTCCGGAAATATCTCTAGGAATACCTCTAGAAATTCCTCTAGAAGTTGAACATGCCTTTTTTCAGCAGTTACTCCTGGATTTCCTCGAGGAGTTTCTCGGAGAATTCTACCAGAAATTCGTCCGGATTTTTTTCTAGAAGCTCTTCTAGGAGTTTCTCCGGAAACTCTATCAGAAGTACCGATTGGATTTTTTTATGAGATCATCCGGGAATTTCTCTAGAATTTCTCTGAGAGATTCTCCGTGGATTCCTCAAGGAATTCCTCGAGGAGTTTCTCCGGTTTATCCGCTAGGTGGTCTTCTGGGAATTACGATAGAAGTTCCAAGAGGAAATTTTTTCTAGAAGTCTCCCCGAAAATTACTCTAGGAGTTCCAAGAATTTCGCTAGGAGTCCTTCCGGGAGTTTTCTTGGGAGTTCCATCAAAAATTCCTCTAGGAGTTCATCCGGAAATTACTCTTCGAGCTCCTATCGGATTTCTTTCTAAGAGTTGCTCCGGGAATTCCTCTAGGAGTTTCAATTTGATTTTATTCTAGGAGTTCCTCCAGGAATTTTCCTAGGAGTTCTTTTGGAAATATTTCAAATGTAATTTTTTTTAAGTGTTCGTACATAAATTTCTCGAGAAGTTCTCCAGGAAATGCCTATGGGAGTTTAACCGGGAATTCCTGAAGGAGTTCCTACCCCAGTATTTTCTCGATGGGTTTCTCCGGGAATCTAGATCCTAGATTCCTCTAGGATTTCCTCCAAAAATTCCTCTAGGAGTTCCTCCGGAAATTCTTCAAAAAGTTCACCAGAATCTCGTCTAGGAATTCTTCCAGGAATTTATCTAGACATTCTTCTATAAATTCTTCAGGTAGCTCCTCCGGAAATTGATCTTCGAGTTTTTATAAGATTTCTTTCTGGGAGTTCTTCAGGGAATTCCTCGAGATTTCCCTAGTCAGTCCTCCGGAAATTCCTCTAGGAGTTTCAATCGGATTTTTTTTTTCTAGGGGGTCCTCCAGGAATTCCCCAAAAAATTTTCTCGAGATTTCTTCTAGAGGATCCTCCAGCAATTTATAAGGAGGCCTCGGCGAAATTCTTCTAGAAATTCAAATGGGATATTTTTAAGAGTTCGTACGTTCGTATCTCTGAGAATTCCTGTAGTTTTGCCGGGATTTCTACTAGAATTCCTTCAAGAATTCCTCTAGAAGTTCCTCCAGAAATTCTTCCAGGAATTTCTCTAGAAGTTCTCCCGGGAATTCTTCTAGGAGTGTCTCCGAGAGTTCTTCTTGGTGGTCAACCAGCAATTTCTTCAGACGTTCCTTCAAAAAATCCTTAAGAAATATCTCCTGGAATTCCTCTAGGAGTACCTCTCCCGAGAATTCCTCTACAAATTCCTCCAGATTTTTTTCTAAGAGTTCCTCCTGAAATTCTTCTATGAGCTCCTACGGGATTTTTTCTTTTAGTTCGTTCGAGAATTCCACGAGTGGATCCTTCGGGAATTCTTCTTGAAATTTCTTCAGAAATTCCTCTACGCAAGGATGGGAACACTCACTTGCAGAGAGTTACACTCACTTGATGTTTTCTCAGCTCAGAAGCGTGCAATCAATAAATGGTGTATGGAAGACTTTTGCCTTGTGGTTTTGTCTAAAAGTTTGCCGAATAGACTAGGGGTCTCCCACGCATACCGAAGTCGTGAAGGAGCTGCGAAGACAACTCTCCACAAGGTGAATGTAAATTACACTCACCTCGTGGAGAGTCGCTTTCACAGCTCTGTCACGACTTTGATATGCGTGTGCGACCCCTACTCTATTCGGCAAACTTTTAGACAAAACCACAAGGCAAAAGTCGTCCATACACCGTTTCTTGATTGCACGCTTCTGAGCTGAGAAAACATCAAGTGAGTGTAACTCTCTGCAAGTGAGTGTTCCCATCCCTGCCTCTACGAGTAACTCCAGGAATTTCTCCAGGAGTTTCTCCTAGAATACCTTTCAGAAGTCTCTCTGGGAATTCTTCTAGGACTTCCAAGAATTTCTCTAAGAGCCCCCTGGGAGTTTCATTGGGGGTTCCTCTAGGAGGTGCTCCAAGAATTTCTATAAGACTTTCTCCTTGTTCCTCAAGGAGTTTCTTCAGCAATTTCTCTACAGTATGACCCATAAAAAAATGCGAAAGTTTTCGAAGACATTGCTCACGTGCTTCCAATCGATAAACTTTGCATTTTTCTATTGGATAATGTAGTCAAGACACTAATTTATCAACGGCATAGGAACATTTACTGATTTGAATCATAAACCTTTGAAAAAAGTAATGTTGAAGATAAGGATCTCAAAAACGTCCTCGCGAAAGAGGTGTTTTTTAAGGTTGTTTTTTTTTGTCAAATTGCTCTCAATCACATTCAATTAAATTTTATTTCAAGAACAGCACTTTCATAGCTAGACAAGGTCTTCAGGCGATCGTTGGTGATTTAGACAGGTGAAAAAAAATTATAATCTTATAAGTTATGTGACATTTACTGAAAACTAGAGTGTGCGACAAATGGACATTTTCAGAAAAACAAATGTATGAAGCATCAAACTCTTTTTAAGTACTACGTATTTGTGTCTATTATAAACGTAGGTTTATGAGCCTTCATTAGCAAGAAATTATTTTGAATTTTTTTCAAACAGGGTGAAGTTATTTATGGATCTATCTTATCTAAGGGTTTTGAAATATGCCACATTTTTTAGTTTTTGGTTCCTATGCATCTGATATTGTTTTCGAAAGGTTTTTCGAAGGGCCGCGTTTTTAAGAGTAAATATTTCTGCATGATTTACATGTATTTAAAAGTTTTCATTTTAATTCGTTAAGCTCCAAAAATTCGAGGAAACATTTATTTTTTTCAGAAATTGATGCCAACTATAAGGTATCCCATATACGTAACCAATGAATATTTTGACACTTATTTGTGATATCCTGTATGACAATCACCTCCTTATTGTAGCCCTATCTAAAAAAACTGAATTCATAAGAAATATTGCAACAAAAATTACCAAAGAAAGAAAAAAATGGATTTTCGCATTTTTTTTATGGGTCATACTGTACAGGTGTTTCAAAAACTATTCTATGAATTTCTTTTTAAAGTTCCTGCGGGAATTCCTCTATGCTGTCGTTCGAGACTTCTTCTAGGAGTTACAATGTATTTTTTTTCTTGGAGTTCCTCCGGAAATTGCTCTACGTAGAATTAGCGACACCAGTAGAATTCGTCCAAAATTACCTCCGAAAATTCCTATAGAAGTTCCTTCGGGAATTCCTCAAGGTGTTTCTTCGCATATTTGCCCAGGATTTTCACCGCAAATTCTTCTAATTGTTTCCTTCAGTAATTTCTCTTACAATTTCTCCAGAAATTCCTCTGGGAGTTGCTCCAGGGGTTCCTCCAGAAATACTTCTTGGAGTTCCCTTCAAAATTCATCTAGGTGGTCTTCTGGGAATTCCTCTCTAGGAGTTTCATAGGATTTTTTTTCCTAAAATCTCACCGGGAATTCCTCTGGGAGTTCCTCCGGGTATTATTACTTGAATATCCCAAAGAGTGTCGTAAGCAATTTTCTTCAAAGGTCATCCAGGAATTATTTTATGAGTTTCTCCCGAAATTCCTCTAAAAATCCTGCAAGAAATCCCGTCGGGAATTTTTATAGGAGTACCTTCAGAAATTTCTCTATAAGTTCCTCCTGGAGTTCCTCTTGAAATTTTGTATGTATGTTTCTCTGGGAATTAAACTAAAGTTTCTCTGTCGGAGTATTTTCAAGGACTTTTCAAAAGTTCCTCCGAAATTGCTCTACCAGTTCGCAAGAAATTTCTTTCTAGCAGATTCTTCGGTGATTCTTCGGGGAGATACCCCGAGAATTTCTGCAGGCGATCAAGATATTCCTCCAGAAGTTTCAATGGGATCTTTTTCTTGGAGTTTCTCCATGAATTCCTCGAGTGATTCTTCCGGAGTTTCCCCGGGAATTGCTCTGGGAGTTTCATTTCTCCTAGAGAAATGGCTGAAAAAACTCCATGAGGAATTTAAGGAGGAACTCCTGGAAGAATTCCGGGAGGAACTCCCAGAGAAATTCCAGGAGGAAGTCCTAGAGGTATACCCGGAGGAACTCCTAGAGCAATTCCCAGAGGAATTCCTAGAGGAGTTCTTGAAGGAACTCCCAAAAGAATCCCCGAAGAGAATTTTAGAAAAAAAATCTCTTGGAACTCCTGAAGGAATGCACCTATAGAAAGAGGATCTCCAAGAGGCATACCTGGAGGAACTCCTATAAAAAATCCCGCTGGAACTCATCGAAGAGAAACACCTAGAAAAACTCCAAGAAAAACTCCACAGATTATTACAGGAGTTTCCTCTGAGATTCCTTCGGCAATTTCTCCTGGAGTTCTTCCGGGACTTCAACTTAGGATTCCACTTGGAAATCCTCTAGGAATTCTTGTTGGGTTTCCACCTAGACTTCCTTCATTGATTTCTCTCTTTCTTCCTGGCATTCCTACTGACATTCCTCCAGGAATGTTCTCTTGGCATTCCTCTAGGAATCTCCTGGGATTCTTCCAGGGATTCTTCTTGGAATTCCTCCAAGGATTCCTCCAGGAATTCCTGTTGGAATTCCTCATGGGATTCTTGCGTGAATTTCTCCTCAGATTCCTCCATGAAATCTTCCTTGGATCCTCCTTAGAATTCTTCCTAGGACTCCTCCAAGAAATCCTCCTCGGGATTCCTAGAGGAACTCTTCCTAGGATTATTACATAGCTTCCTTCTGGTATTCCACCAATAATTCTTCCTGGTATTTTTCCAGGAATTTCTCTTCGGATTCCTTCAGATATTACTCTAAGGAATCCTCTAGGAATTCTTTCAAGAATATCTCCAGGAATTCCTTCTAGGATACTCACATGTTTTTTTTCTGAGATTTTACCAGCAATTCTTCCTGGGATTCCAAGAATCCCAATCCAAGAATTCCTCTTGGAGTTTCTCCAGAAAATTCTCCTATGATTCCCCCAGGAAATCCTACTGGGATTCCTTTTGGAATTCATCTTCGTCAATCTTCCTGAGCTTCCTATGGCAATTCCTCCTGGTATATCTCTAGGAATTCCTCCTGAGGTTTCTCCAAAAAGAATTTCTCCAGAAATTCATCCAAGCCATTCCTCTTGGGAATCCTCCGGGAATGTCTTCGGAAATTCTTCAGGAATTCCACAAATATATCTTCTGAAACTCCTCCTAGGATTCCTCCTAGTATCAATACAGGAATTAATTCTTGGATTCCTTCAGCCATTTTTGTCTGAATTTTCCAAGGCTTCCACCACGAAATTTTACAGGAATTGCTCCAAGGATTCTTACATGAGTTTTTTTCTGGGGTTCCTTCAACAATTCGTCCTAGAATTCCTCTAGGAATTCATCCTAGGATTCCACTTGGAAGTCCTTTAGGAGTTCGTCGTAGGATTCAACTTGGAATTCCAACATGGATTGCTCCAAAAATACCTCCAAGTATTCCTTCAGGGGATCCTCCAGGAATTCCTCTAGGCATTCTTCTGGGAGTACCTCGTGGGATTGTTCCAGGCATTCCTGCTGGGATTCTTCCAGGAATTCCAGGTATTCCTATTGGCATTCCTCCAAGTATTCCTCTTGGCATTCCTCATGGGATTTCTCCAGGAATTTCTCCTGGCATTCATCCGTGAATTCCTCCTTGAATTCCTCCAGGAAATCCTCCTAGGATTCCTCCAGGAAATCCTCCTGGGATTCTTCCAGGAAATCCTCCTGGGATTCCTCCAGGAAATCCTGGGAGGGTTTCTATAAATTTCTCCTAAGATACCTCTAAATTTTGTTGCGGGGCTTCCTACAGAAATTTTTCCTCAAGTTTCTTTAGGTGTTCCTCCAAAGATTTCTCCAGGAATTTCTTTTGGGAATTCTCCAGGCATACCTTCGGAAAATCTTCAGGAATTCTTCCAGAAGCTCCACTTGGGACTCCTCCATTAAATCCTCCTGCGATTCCTTCAGGAAATCCTCCTGGGATTCTTCCTGGAACTCTTCCTCGTATTATAACAGGCAATAACTCTGGAATTTCTGAATCAATTCTTCCAGGGATTTGTTCAGGAATTCCTCCAGAATTTTTTTTTTTTTTTTGGATTCCACTAAGAATTCCTCCAGTAGCAACGCTTATGAGAAATCTCAGTAAGATTTGCTGGAGAAATCTCAGTAGGATTTCCTGGAGAAATCTCAGTAGGATTTCCTGAAGGAATCCCAAGAGGAATTTTAGGAGGAATAGAAAAATTGGGAGAAATATCTGGTGGAATCCAAGGAAAAATTCCTAGAAGAATTCTAGAACGATTCTCTGGAAGAATCTTACGAGGAATTTCTAGAAGATCACCAGAAGGAATTTCTAGAGGAACCACAAGGGAAATTCCTTCAGGAACTCCAGGATGAATTCCTGGAGATATCTTGGGAGGAATTTCTGCAAGAATCCAAGAAGTAATTTCTGAAAAAACCTAGAAGGAACTCCTGGAAAAATCCCAAGAAAAATGCTTGGAAGAATCCTAGGTAGAATTTCTAAGAAAATCCCAGGAGGAATTTCTGGATGAGTTCTTGAAGGAAATCCTGTAGGAATCCGAGGAAGAATTCCTAGAGGAATCCCGGGAGGACACCCTGGAGGAATCTCAGAAGAAATTCGTGGAGGAATTTCAGGAGGAATTTCTCAAGGAATCACAGTTAAAACTGTTGTGGGAATCCCAGGAGGAATTCCTCGAAACATCCCGGAAAGTATTCCTTGAGAATGCTTAGGAGAAATTCCTTGCGAAATTCCAAGAGGAATTTCTATAGAGGAATCCCAAGATGAATTCCTGGAGGAACCCCAATAGAAACGCCTGCAGGAAATCCAGGAGGAATTCCAGTAGAAACCCCGGGAGGAATTCCTCGGAGATTACAAGAAGAAATTCATGGAAAAACCCTGGAAGGAATTCCTGGAAAATTTGTTGAAGGAATTCCTGAAAGTGTATCGTGGGAGGAATCCAAGGAGAAATTCCTGGAGGGATCCCAGGAAAAATCTCGCAGAAATCCCAGGAGGAATTCCTGGAGGAATCCCAGGATGAATTTTAGGAGGAATTCATGGAGGAATGTATAGTTTATTGCATTGCTAACTGGGCTGCGACGAAGTGCGGAATCTCAAATATATGTGCGATATTGCATCAAATCGTTCCGGTGTCTTCACCGCACTTATTCATCACGAGCTAATGAATAAGTGCGGAGAAGACACCGAAACGATCTGACACAAATTCGCACTTTTATTTGAGATTCCGCATTTCATCGTCGCACTTATAACCGCGCAATGCGCAATTTAAAAAAAAAATCCTGGAGGGATTCATGGAGGAATTTTATGAGGTATTTATCAAAAAAAAATCCTGAGAGAAATTCCTGGAAGAATCTCAAAATGAATTTGTGGAGAAATTCTTGGAGAAATGCTTGGGAGAATCGAAGGCAGAAATACTAGAAGAATCCAGGAAGGAACTCCTGGGGGAATCCCAGGAGTAAGTCTTGAAGGTATCCCAGAAGGAACGTCTGGAAGAATCTAAGGAGGAATTGCTGGACGAGTTCTAGGAGGAATTTCGCAAAGATGACCCGCAGGACTTCCTGAAGGAATCGCAGGACGAATGCTAGGAAGACTCCAAGGAGGGATTCCTGAAAGAGTTCCAGAAGAAGTTCCTGGAAGGAAATCAGAAAGAATCTCCGCAGCAATTTCAAAAGAACTTCATAAAGGAATCTCAGGAGGAATTTCTGGAAGAATCCCAGGAGGAATTTCTGGAAGAATCCGAGAAGCAATTCCTGGAGGAATCGCAATAAGAATCCCTGAAGTCTTAAAGGAATCTAAGACAAAATTCCAGTAAGAATTCAATAATTGATTCATGGAGGAATCCCAGGAGAAATTCGTGAAAGAATTCCTGCAGGAATCCTTGAAACAATCACTTTAGAAATTCCAAGAGGAATTCCTGGAGGAATCCCAGTAAGAATCCTAGGAGGATCCTTGAGTACTTCGGGAATTCTTATTGCGATTTCTCCGGGAATACTACCTGCGATTCCTCCAGGAATTGCTTCTTGTATTTTTTCCAGAAATTCCTCCTGGAATTTTTATATGAAGCTCTCCTGGGATTGCTGCATTTCTCCAAGAATTCCTCCACAAATTCATTTTGGGATTCCTCAGGAAGTCCGTATGGAATTCTTTTAGGAATTCCTCTTGGGATCAATCCAAGAATGCTTCCTAGAATTTCTCTAGGAATTCCTCCCATAATTTCTCGAGAAATTTCGCCTGGGATTCTTCCAGGAATTTCTCTCAGGATTTTTATTTTTGATAAATTCCTCCTAAAATTCCTCCTAAAATTCCTCCATGAATTCCTCCTGGGATTCCTCCAGGAATTCCTCCTGGGATTTCCGCGAGATTTTTCCTGGGATACCTCCAGGAATTTCTCCTTGGATTCATCCCACGATATACTTTCAGGAATTCGTTCAACAAATTTTCCAGGAATTCGTTCCAGGGTTTTTCCATGAATTTCTTCTTGTAATCTTTGAGGAATTCCTCCCGGGGGTTCTACTGGAATTCCTCCTGGATTTCCTGCAGGCATTTCTCTTGGGATTCCTCCAGGAATTCATCTTGGGATTCCTCTAGGAATTCGTTTTGGAATTTCTCAAGGAATTTCCCCTAAGCATTCTCAAGGAATTCTTTCCGGGATGTTTCGAGGAATTCCTCCTGGGATTCCCACAGCAGTTTTAACAGTGATTCCTTGAGAAATTCCTCCACGAGTTTCTTCTGAGATTCCTCCAGGGTTTCCTCCCAGGATTCCTCTAGGAATTCTTCCTCGGATTCCTACAGGATTTCCTTCAAGAACTCATCCAGAAATTCCTTCTGGGATTTTCTCAGAAATTCTACCTAGGATTCTTCCAATCATTTTTCTTGGGATTTTTCCAAGAGTTTTTCCTGGGATTCCTCCAGGAGTTCCTTCTAGGTTTTTTTTTTTCAGGAATTACTCCTTGGATTCTTGCAGAAATTCCTCCCGGGATATCTCCAGGAATTCAACCTGGAGTTCCTGCAGAAATTTCCCTTGGGGTTCCTCCAGAAATTCCTACTGGTGATCTTCTAGAAATTCCTCATAAGATTCTTCCAGAATATCGTTCTAGAATTCTTCTAGGAATTTTTCCTTCGATTCCACCAGATATTTCTCCCAATTTTTTTATACCTCCTAAAATTCCTCTTGGGATTCCTTCAGGAATTCCTATTGAGTTTCCTCCAGAAACTCCTACTGAGAATCCTCCAGAAATTCCTCTTGAGATTTCTCCAGGAAATCTTACTGAGATTTCTCATAAGCGTTGCTACAGGAGGAATTCTTAGTGGAATCAAAAAAAAAATCTGGAGGAATTCCTGAACAAATCCCTGGAAGAATTGATTCAGAAATTCCAGAATAAATTCCTGTTATAATGCAAGGAAGAGTTCCTGGAAGTATCCCAGGAAGATTTCCTGAAGGAATCGCAGGAGGATTTCATGGAGGAGTCCCAGGTGGAGCTTCTGGAAGAACTCCTGAAGATTTTCCGAAGGTATGTCTGGAGAATTCCCAAAAGAAATTCCTGGAGAAATCTTTGGAGGAACACCTAAAGAATCCTTAGGAGGAATTTCTTTAGGACACCCCGCAACAAAATTTAGAGGAATCCTAGGAGAAATTTATAGAAAACCTCCCAGGATTTCCTGGAGGAATCCCAGGAGGAGTTTCAAAAGATATATTTGTGGAATTCCTGAAGGATTTCCGAAGATATTCCTGGAGGATTCCCAAAGAAAGCTCAGGAAGACTTCGAAAAGGAATCCCAAGAGAAATCCGAAGATGAATTCCAAAAGGAATTCCAGGAGGATTTCCTGGGGGAATCATAGGAGAATTTTCTGGAGAAACTCTAAGAGGAATTCTTGGAGAAATCCCAGGAAGAATTGCTGGTAAAATCTCAGAAAAAAAACCTGTGAGTATCCTAGAAGGAATTCCTGAAGATATTCTTGAAGGAATTCCTAGAGGATTCCTTAGAGTAATATCTGAAGGAATTCGAAGAGAAATTCCTGGAAAAATTCCAGGAAGAATTATTGGTGGAATACCAGAAGGAAGCTATGTAATGATCCTAGGAAGATTTCCTATAGGAATCCCAAGGAGGATTTCCTGGAGGAGTCCTAGGAGGAATTTCTGGAGGAATCCAAGGAGGATCAAAGGAAGATTTCATGGAGGGATCCGAGGAGGAATTCACGAAAGAATCCCATGAGGAATTCCAAGAGGAATTCCTGGAGGAATCGTCGGAGGAATTCCTGGAAGAATCCCAGAAAGAATTCCAGAAAGAATCCCAGGAGATTCCTAGAGGAATGCCAAGAGGAATTCCTGGAGGAATGTCAGGAGGAATGCCAGGAAGTATTTCTGGAGAAATCAATGAAGGAATTCTAGGTGGAATCCTAGCATGAATTCCTAGAGGATTTCCAAGTGGAATCCTAAGTTGAAATCCCGGAAGAACTCCACTTCTCTTCGATGAGTTCCAGTGGGATTTTTTATAGGAGTTCCTCCAGGTATGCCTCTTGGAGATCCTTTGGTAAATTTTTTAGGTGCATTCCTTCAGGAGTTCCAAGAGATTTTTTTTTTCTAAAATTCTCTTCGGGGATTCTTTTAGGAGTTCCTTCTAGAACTCCTCTAGGAATTCCTCTGGGAATTGCTCTAGAAGTTCCTCCAGGTATACCTCTAGGACTTCCTCCGGGAATTTCTCTGGGAGTTCCTCCCGGAATTCTTCCAGGTGTTTCTCCTTAAATTCCTCATGGAGTTTTTTCAGCCATTTCTCTGAGAAACTCCCAGAGCAACTCCCGGGGAAACTCCGGAAGAATCACTCGAGGAATTTATGGAGAATCTCCAAGAAAAAGATCCCATTGAAACTTCTAGAGGAATATCAGGATCGCCTGCAGAAATTCTCGGGGTTTCTCCCCGAAGAATCACCAGAGGATCTTCTAGAAAGAAATTCCTTGAGAACTGGTAGAGCAATTTCGGAGGAACTTTTGAAAAATCCTTGAAACTACTCCGACAGGATTTCTTAGAGAAACTTTAGTTTAATTCCAGGAGAAACATACAAAAAATCAATTAGAACTCCTAAAGAAAAACCCGGAGGGCAGCCTAAAGGAATTCTCAGAGGAACTCCAAGAAAAATTTCAAGAGGAACTCTAGGAGGAACTTATGGAGAAGTTTCTGAAGGTACTCCTATAAAAAATCCCGACGGGATTTCTTGCAGGATGTTTTGAGGAACTCCAAGAGGAAATGACATTTGAAGAAAATTGCTTACGACACTCTTTGAGATATTTAAGTTATAGGGTAAATGTACCAATAGTGGTGCTATTAGTAGCTCCTTGCACTAAACAAATTGAATAAAATTGATAATAATACGAAATAAAAAGTCTGAAAACGTTAATCGATAGTTTTTCACTTAAATTTGCTAAGAAAAATGTAAAAACTAATTGTTTATTTCAGTTTTTGCTAATAAATCACTTGCACCAACTATAGGTACATGGTTCCTATTATGGAGGTAAAATTTAACATTGGTTCCTATAGTGGCGCATCCCATTGAATTCTTATGGGACCCACCACTATAGGTGCAAAGGAGCAAAAAAGTTAAGGAAAATAATTATTTAAAATAGGTTTTCTGCCAAATCCTGTACACAAAACTGAATTAATGTTATTAATTAGGTATGATGCATCTATTAAAAATGCAATTTGCAAGCTTTTTGGTTAAAATAGTGCTAAATTGCCACTACCACCACTATTGGTACTACCTCCACTAAGGGAGCTTTTACCCTAAAACCCGGAGGAACTCCCAGAGGAATTCCCGGTGAGAATTTAGGAAAAAAAAATCCTATGAAACTGCTAGAGAGGAATTCCCAGAAGACCACCTAGATGAATTCTGAAGGGAACTCCAAGAGGTATTTTTGGAGGAACCCCTGGAGCAACTCTCAGAGGAATTTCCGGAGAAATTGTAAGAGAAATTACTGAAGGAAACAATTAGAAGAATTTGCGGTTGGAAGTCCTAGAAGAATTCCCAGAGAGACTTCTGAAAGGTATTCCAGGAGAAACTCCTGGAGAAATTCCTGGAGTTACTCATAGAGGAATTTCTGAAGGAATTTCAAGATGAGTTTCTGAAGGAACTTCAAGAGGAATTTCCGAAGGAACCACTCGTGGAATTCTCGAACGAACTAAAAGAAAAAATCCCGTAGGAACTCCTAGAAGAATTTCAGGAGGAACTCTTAGAAAAAAATCTGGAGGAATTTGTAGAGGAATTCTCGGGAGAGATACTCCTAGAGGAATTCCAGGAGATATTTCTTAAGGAATTTTTTTTAGGAACGTCTAGAGAAATTGCTGGTTGACCACCAAGAAGAATTCCCGGAGACACTCCTAGAAGAATTCCCGGGAGAACTTCTAGAGAAATTCCTGGAAGAATTTCTGGAGGAACTTCTTGAGGTATTCATGGAGGAACTTCTAGAGGAATTATTGGAGGAAATCCTAGTAGAAATCCCGGCAAAACTACAGGAATTCCCAGATAAACTTATCGAGAAAACCCTGGGAGTATAAACTCTTTCAGGGATTCCCGGTGAAACTCCTGAGATTTCTCAAGTAAATTCTCTCGAGATTTTGCGAGAGATTTCGCCTGGGATTCTTCCAGGAATTTCTCCCAGGATTTTCTTGATAAATCCCTCATAAAATTCCTCCATGTGTTCTTCCTGGGATTGCTCCAGGAATTCCTCCTGGGATTTCCGCAAGATTTTTCCTGGGATCCCTTCAGGAATTACTCCTTCGATTCCTCCCACGATACAACCAGGAATTCTTCCCGGGATTTTCTCAGACATTCATGTGGAAATTCCACTTGAGGTTTCTACTAGAATTCTTCGAGAAATTCCTTCTAGGATTCCTCCAGGAATTCCTTCAACAAATTCTCCAGAAATTCCTTCCAGGGTTTTTCCATGAATTTCTACTTGTAATCTTCGAGGAATTCCTCCCGGGGTTTCTGCTGCAGGAATTTGTCTTGGGGATTCTCCAGGAATTTATCTTGAGGTTCCTCCAGGAATTCCTCTTGGAATTTCTCAAGGAATTCCTCCTGAGCATTCTCAAGGAATTCTTTCCGGGATGCTTCGAGGAATTCCTCCTAGGATTCCCAAAACAGTTTCATCCGTGGTTCATTGAGAAATTCCTCCACGAATTTCTTCTGGGATTCCTCCAGGGTTTCCTCCCGGGATTCCTCTAGGAATTCTTCCTCGGATTCCTACAGGATTTTCTTCAAGGACTCATCCAGAAATTTCTCCTGGGATTCTCTCAGAAATTCTACCTAGGATTCTTCCATGCATTTTTCCTGGGATTTTTTTTATGATTTTTTTCTTGCGATTCCTCCAGGAGTTCCTTCTGGGATTTTTCCAGGAATTACTTCTTGGATTCTTGCAGAAATTCCTCCCGGGATATCTCCAGGAATTCATCCTGGAGTTCCTGCAGGGATTTGCCTTGGGGTTCCTCCAGGAATGCCTTCTGGTGATCTTCCAGAAATTCTTCGTAAGATTCTTCCAGAAAATCGTTCTAGAATTCTTCTAGGAGTTTTTCCTTGGATTCCACCAGGCATTTCTTCCAATTTTTTAGTCCTCCTAAAATTCCTCTTGGGATTCCTTCCTTGGGAATTCTTCTTGAGCTTCCTCTAGGAATTCCTACTGAGATTTCTCCTAAGAATAGCTACTGGAGGAATTCCTAGTGGAACCCAAAAAGAAATTTTTGAAAAAATTCCTGAACAAATCCCTGAAAAAAAAATATTCAGAAATCCCAGAATAAATTTCAGTTATAATTCAAGGAAGAGTTCCAGGAGGAATTCCAGGAAGATTAAAGGAGTCACAGGTGAAATTTCTGGAAGAATTCCTGAAGAATTTGCGTTATGCTTAGAGAATTCGCAAAAGAAATTCCTGGAGAAAACTTTGGAGGAATACCTAAAGAAGCCTGAGGAGGAATTCCTAGAGAAATAATAGGAGAAATTCCTATAGAAAGCCCCGCGACCAAATTTAGAGGAATCCTAGGAGAAATTTCTAGAAAACCCTCCAGGGTTTCATGGAAGAATCTTAGGAGGACTTCCTGGAGGAATCCTAGGAGGATATGCTGGAGGAATCCAAAGAGGGATTCACAGATGAAACCCAGGAGGAATGCCAAGAGGAATACCTGGAGACATGCCAATAGAAATACCTGGAATTTCTGGAAGAATCCCAGCGGGAATGCCTGGAACAATCCCACGAGGTACTCCCAGAAGTATTCCTGGAGGAATGTCAAGAGAAATTCCAGGACGATCCTCTGAAGAAATACCTGATGGAATACTGGGAGGTATTTTTGGAGCAATCTATGAAGGAATTCCAAATCGAATCCTAGATGAATTCCTAGAGGATTTCCAAGTGGAGTCCGAGGATGAATTCCCAGAGGAATTCTAGGGCGAATTGCAGAAGAAACACATGTAAGAATTCTTGGAGCAATTCCTGTAGAAATTCGTGGAGGAAGCCTTAGAAAATTCCTAAAGGAATCCAAATAATAATTTCTGCAGGAATTGCTGGAGCAATCACTGGGAAAATGGCTGAAGGAATCCAAGAATAAATTCCTGTATGGATACTAGGAAGAATTCCTGGGGGACTCACAGAAACATTTCCCGAATGAATCCCAGAGGAGGATTTTTAGGTGATATTTTTGTGGAATTCCTGAAGATTTTCCGAAGATATTGTTGGAGGATTCCCAAGAGGAATGGCTTGGATGAATCCCAGGAGAAATTCCTGTACAAATTCTTGAAGGCATTTCTGGAGAAACCTCAGAAGGAATTCCTGGAGAAATACCAGAAGCAATGCCCATGGAAAGCTCAGGAAGACTTGTAAAAGGAATCCCAGGAGAAATCCGAAGAGGAATTTCTGAAAGAATCCCAGCAGGATTTCCTGGGGGAATCCTAGGAGAATTTTCTGGCGAAATTCTAAAAGGAATTAGAAATCCCAGGAGGAAATCCCAAGAGAAATTGTCGGTGAAATCTCAGAAAAAAAAACCAGTGAGTATCCTAGAAGGAGTTCCTGGTGATATTCTTGATGAAATTCCAAGAGTAATTTCTGAAGGAATCCGAAGAGAAAATCCTGGAAAAATCCCAGGAAGAATCATTAGAGGAATACCAAAAGAAAACATAGCAATAATCCTAAGAAGAGTTCCTCTAGGAATCCCGAGGAGGATTTCCTGAAGGAGTCCTAGGAGAAATTTCTGGAGGAATCCTTGGAGGATTTCCAGGATGAATCCAAGGAGGATTTCATGGATGAACTCAAGGAAGAATTCACGAATGAATCCCAGGAGGAACTCCTGGAAGAATCCCATGAGGAATTCCAAGAGGAATTCCTGGAGGAATCCTCGCAGGAATTCCTAGAAGAATCCGAGAAAGAATTCCTGGAAGAATCCCAGGAGGAATTTCTAGAGGAATGTCAAGAGCAATTCCTGGAGGAATGTCAGGAAGAATTCCTGGGAGAACCCCTAAAAGAATGCCAGGAAGTATTTCTGGAGTAATCCATGAAAGAATTCTAGGTGGAATCCTAGTATGAATTCCTAGAGGATTTCCAAGCGGAATCCTAAGATAAATGCCTAGAGAAATTCTAGCAGGAATTGCAAAAGGAATCCCAGAAGAAACTCCTGTAAGAATCTTTGGAGCAATTCCTGTATTAATTCCTGGAGAAATCCTTTCAGAATTCCTAGAGGAATTCAAAGAGCAATTTGTGGAGAAACTGCTGGAGAAATCCCTGGAAAAATTTCTGAAGGAATCCAAGAAGAAATTCCCGTATTATTACTAGAGAGAGTTCCTGGAGTAATCCCAGGAGCATTTCCCGGAGGAAACCTAGGAGGAATTCCTGGAGGGGACATTTGTGTTGGAATTCTTGAAGGATTTCCGAAAATATTCCTGGAGGATTCCCAAGAGGAATGATCTGGTGGAATTCCAGGAGAAATTCTTGAAGACATTTTTGAGAGTCCTCAGGAGGAATTCCTAAAGAAGTTCCTGGAGGAGTTCCCATAGGAAGCTCATGAAGCCTTCGAAAAGGAATCCCAGGAGAAATTTCTTAAGAAATCCGAATAGGAATCCCGGGAGGATTTCCTGGGGGAATCCTAGTAAACATTTCTGGAGAAATCCTAATTCCTGAAGGAATCCTAGAAAAATTTCCTGGAGGAATCCTAGGATAAATTTCTGGAGGAATCCCAGGTGAATTGCTAAAGAAATCTCAAGAAAAATGAGATTCTGTGAGATTCCTAGGAGGAGTTCCTGGAGATATTATTGGAAGAATTCCCAGAGGATTCTTTGGAGAAATTACTGGAGAAATCCCAGAAAGAATTATTGATGGAATACCCGAAGAATAACATGTAATAATCATAGGAAGAGTTCCTGCATACCAGGAGGATTTGCTGAACTAAATCCTGGCCATCCGGAAGAACAACCCACGCAACAGTTGATTCCAACACCAGCAGACGCCGAGCACACAAGCGCAGTACTCCCGGATGATTTCCAGAGAATACCTTACCCATCCTTGAAAAATGTGACCTCCTAATCTCGAGTTGCCCTAACTTAGAGTACATTGGCCTCCATTCAGAACTTATCACTGCAATTAAGTAGTTATTGCCTTCAATAAATTAACTCGATTAAAAAAAAAAGATTTCCAGGAGGAATCTTAGGAGGAATTCGTATAGGTATCCCAGTTGGAATTCCTTTAGAAATCCCAGGAGGAATTCCTGGTGGAATTCCAGGAGGAATTTCTGAAGAAAATCCTGTAAGAATCAGAGAAGGAATTCCGGGAGGAATTCTAAGTATTTCCAATAGTCAAGAATTATACATAGATTCTTCAAAAATCCTTGAAATCCTTTAGTGGACCAATGTATGGACAAAGAATTAAAGATATGGACAAAAAATATATAAGGTTCACGTAGTTTCTTCAAAAATCCTTGAACTACCTTATAGATAAAATATGGTCAAGAATTTCAAGTAATCCTAAAATTGATTAAGTTTACATAGCTTTTTTTGGAAATCCTCGAATTACCTTAGCGAACCAAGATAAGAACAAAAAATCTAAATATTTCTCAAAGTCGTTAATTTTTTTATAGATTCTTCAAAAATACTCAAACTATCTTTGCGGACCAATAATTCCTAATATTTTTACGAATGTAGAATAAGAAATTCTTCCTTTTTTAAATATTTGAATAAACTTATAGAGCATTCACAAATGACGTAGCTTTTCCCATACCTATTACATGGTGCGTAGCAATTTGAGGAACTCCATTCTATCCCAAAATTGCTACGTGATTTATGGACGGTCCCTTAGAGGATCCAGGTATGAACAAGAAATTCCAAAAGTCAAGAATTTTACACAGATTCTTCAAAAATCCTTGAACTTCTCTAGCGGACCGAGATGTGGACAAATAACACTAGTTTACAAAATAAATCGAAAGTCGTGAGCTTCTATCAACGACCAACATTTTTGATGCATTACTATGTGCTGATATCAAGATCGTGCAGCAAAAAATTTTAAGTAGAACAGTTTTTTAGTTTTTACTGAAAATCGAGCTCTACAGTTTTCAAAAATATGAAATTTACTAATATATAAATATCTATCGTTGCGATCAACCAATGTTCAATCCTTTTCCATAAATAGAAAGCTGAATACAATATGTTTCAATCATCTGAACATAATTTTTGAATCAAATTAGTGGGATTCGAGATATTGGTGATTATATTGGCCAATCTGCTTAAATTTGAGCGAATTTTCCATAAAATAATGAAGATTTGTATTTTTCTTTTTCAGTAAGAAAATATCAATTGAAAAATTCTTTCTCATGGGCAAAAAAGTTCCTTATATTCCTAAGAATGTAGAATAATTATTTATACTATTCGAAAATCCTCAAATTACCAAAGCGCACCCAGATTTGGACATGGAATTCCTAGTAATTCTAAATGTCGTAAATGGCGGGTATGATCTCCTAACGATTCATAAACTATTTATAATGGGAATTGCCTCTACTTTCATGTGCTTAGTGTTATCGTCGGGCCTACAACACGATATAAAAGTACAGAATGGTCATTGGAAAAGAAAATTCAAAATTTATAACTATGGAAGAGCTCATGGATGCAAAAGCCCACTAAAATGACGTTTGAGTAGTGCCGCATTTACAGAAAATTAACTTTTTTCAATGGCATAGCACAAAAATCACATGATTCACAGAATAGCAGGCTGAGCAGTAGGCTTCATCTTAGTGAGAACAATACTCAAAAAAGAAGAAGAAGAAGATATAAAACATCTCACCAATATTTTAGCAGAGTAACCATGCACTATCAAATGATACTTGTTTCCCTGAAATACTCAACTTTTGAGAATATCTATAAGTTTACTAAATTATCCAACAATGAATATGATATAAATGATTGTGTTCATAATCGTTTTTTTTTCGCTCTGCTGTTTCTACCATTGCATTGATGTTATTGTTTTTCATTTGGTTTATAAGCAAAACAGGAATAAAAAAGAAAAATTGAAAAACGGTTAAAGTTTTTTGTTACAAATTTGATAATAAATGAAAAAAGAAATATTTTATCTGTTTGGATTCGAGCACCTTAGAGGTGAACTACTAAACGCACCGCAGTCGTAAATACAGAGCCAACGATGGAGAGCGAAAGAAAACCGCGTAGGGTTGCCAACAATGCCTCGACTTTTCTAATTTCCTCACAGGGTGAATGATTGAAATAAAATGATAAATGTGTGCATACGTCTTTTGCTATATTTTCATTTTATTTCACTGCTACTTGCACTTGTGATATGAACCATTTTTATACTATAAACAAAAGCGTTTTCAGTATGTGACATAATTTCAATTAGTTGGTAATGTATCCTACCACCACAAGACATTTTTGGTAACCCTGAATCCTTGCGCTACCCGCTATGCTCTTGCTCTCTATCTGGATGAGAGAAAATGGGAGATTGGCTCCTCTCAAATTTGAGTAAATTTGAATGATTTTACCAAAATTGCATTTTCTAAAAAAGCACGGTTTACAAAGTTTTATGCTGTAACATGTACTTTTTTTTACGTTTACAGCATCTATGAACTTATAATAGTATTTGCACATGGGCTTTTTAGGATACATGACTTTTTTGTGTATCAAATTTGCAAGTAAAGTGCACAACCATCTACTTTTTGTCTGTAGATTTGATCGCTCTTGACCACGGTATTCAAATTTGGGATATCCTAAAATCATAAAATTTTTACAGAAGACTCTGGGATACCTGAAGAATAATTGCACATGAGGAAATTGCGATATTCGACCTCATATTCGACAAATTACGCAGAATATACCAAAAACCCATGAAATCCTCTCTCTCGTGAGAAGCGTGACCTCAGACCTTAAGACAGATCAATAGTTAATTCTTGTTTCGTCGTGCTATCTAGTATCGCTTTGGAACTTTCAGTATAACTATTACTTGAAACACTAGTTAAAATTTAAATCAGCGATAATTCTTCTTAATATTCGTCCGAGAATAAAAACGTACTTCTTTGGAATTTTCTCCATGACTATCTACAGGGATATCGCTAGAAATTCCTATGGGTTTTTTAAAAAAATTACTGATTTTTTGCCAGAATTTAAGAGAACTTTTTATACAGGATTTTGTAGAATGATTCAAGCAGAATTCTTCTAAAGATTCCTTCAAGAATTCCTTTAGAATGCATTCCTGTCCATCTATGCCTTAAAGGTCCCATTAGACGTGGCCAAACAAGCCCAACAAATGACCAACATAACGTGAATCATAGCAACCTTGGATAAATGTCGGACTTTAATTGCAAATATTTGTCATAATGACAAACAGTCTATTGGCAATCCCTAATTCTTCCAAAGTTTTTTTTTAGGAATTTCTCAAAACTAGGGCACGGGTTTCTTCAAAAAATTTTGGGATTCTTAAGGAAGTTCCTTCAAGGATTGCTGCAGAAGCTTGTGTATGTGTTCCTCCATGTTTTTGACTTTCTCGTACACTAAGTGTACTGGAAAGACTATATGTTCACTTCAAAAATGACTTTTTGATAGAAGACCCGAAGGGACGAGTCACATATACCAATCAACTCAGCTCGACGAATAGAGGTGATGTGTGTGTGTGTATGTATGTGTGTATGTGTGTGTGTGTGTGAGTAAGTGTGTGTACAAAAAAAATCACATCACTTTTCGGCAGTAAACCTCAACCATCTTTAATGACCGACGGTTCATTCGACGCGGAATCTGGTGCCATTGTTGAAAATAGTTCAGATCGGTCCAGCCGTTCCGGAGTTATGGTGTTCCGGACTGGTACCCCAGGAAGGAATTAGATATGAAAATACTACAAAACCATGCATGCGAGACATCAGACCGCGACTTTTTCGATAACCTGATGAACGGTACACGCTATGTCTGAACTAGAAGATTATAAAAATTGAATGTACATCGGGTTTCTTTCCACAGAATATCAGAGTTCATGCTGTATTATCATATGCAGAAACTTTTAAAATATTTCATCGGGAAAATTTTAATTTTTTCATCGTTTTAGTTGTTTTTCATACAAATTTGCATGAAATTCTCGTTTTCGGCCAATTTCTCTTCCATACAAAATGTATGGAAACATTTTCACTGATAGAAAATTTTTAAACCTTCTGCAAATGAACATATAGGTTGAATACTGATGTTCTGCGGACAAAAAATCCGATGTACAATCAATTTTTATAAATTGCTGGTTCAGACATAGCGTGCGGTAAGCAGAAAAATAGTCTCAGGCCATATCTGCACCGGTAGTGCTCCGGAATCGGTTCCGGAAGTAAGTCAAATCCATGCATGCGACTCATCAAATCTCGGTTTTTTTTTGATAACCTGATGATCGGTTTTCAGAAAAACAAAAATAGCCTCAGATCACATGAGAGACTATCGGTAGTGTTCCACAACCGGTTCCGCCAGAATTGGTCATATGTAAAAATGACCCAAACCCGGTACATGGAATCCCTTTTTCCTAACCTGATAAACTGATATTAAGAAAATAGGCACAGTCCACATAAGTTACTATCGGTAGTGTAACTAGCTCCGGGTGTTCCGCTGGAAGTCATCAAATGTCACTGTGAATCAAACCTATGCATACGGCACATAAATAGCGACTTTTTCGATAACCCTATGAACGGTTAGCATGTAAACAGGCTCAGACTACATTTTCAATTACTGGTAGTGTTCCGGAATCGGAACCAAGTGTCCCGCCGAAAGTGGCGGGACCCATGAAAACCCATGCATGGGACACATCAAACCGTGACTGTTTTGATAACCTGAAGAATAATCAGCAAGAAAATAAGCTCAGACCGCATTAGAGACTACCGGTGGTACACAGATCGAAAAAAAGAGTGTAAAATTCTGTGACATATGATGCACATAATTGGAGCGTGGGATATCACAGAAGTTTACATGACATATCATGTGAAGTTCATGAAATATCATGTAAACTTCCATTATATGTCATGTAATTCTGCATGACTCTGAGTGTTTACATGACATATAACACAAATTTACATGATATATCATGTAAAACATCACAACATTAAGTTTACATGACTAAAATAAAGTTTACGTGACGTATAAATCTCATTATTTTTATCTGTGTATTGCAAAAGCAACGTTGGGTGCTTCGCCGAAATCACGAAAGGGTTTTATTTTCAGTTCTGCCTTACGTTGAACATAAGTGCCATCAATAAGTTTCCCAATTCGATGATGACTTTTAATGGATTGCTTCGAAAGAAGCAATTCCAGGAGATTTTTTTTTCACGGGATTTCGGGTATTCTTTTTGAATTCCTTTCAGCATTTCAGCTCTTTCATAAAAATATTGTTGGAATTTCTCCAGAGGTTCCTTAATGTATAACTTCATATATTCAAGGATTTCCTCATAAAATTCTCTAAATATTATCACATCGGCTTCTGCAGAAACTATTAATAGATTCAGTCAGGAGTAGTTGCTGCAGGAATAGCTGAGAAATTATTTAAACAATTTTTTTTGAGAGAATCCCTGAATATATGAAGTAAGACATTAAGCAACCTCTGGTGAAATTGGCATTTATTTAAGATTTTTTCATAAATACCAAGATAAATACCTGTAGAGAGTTTTGTAGTTCTACCAGATAGTCTTTCAAAGATTATTTAAAAAAAAAAATCACTTTAGAGGTATATCCAGGAGATGTTCTTTTCAATTAGTACCATTGTCTGTCATTTTCAAGAGATTCGTTCGGAAATTTCTCTACGGATTTCTCCAGGGAATTTCAAAAGAAAATTCACAGGCATGACTTTCGAAGGAATCAATTGCTTGAATCTCTGGAAAAATTGCAATTCTGCTAACGTCTTTGGATATTTTTGAAGGAATTTCAGAAGGAATCCGAGCCAAAATTTCTGAAAAAATCACTGGAAGAATTATTTCTGAATAAAATTCCAATAGAATACATGAAGAAATCCCAGGAAAATTCTTGAAGGAATCCCAGAAGGAATTTCTGAAAAAAAATCTGAAGAATAGTTTTTAAAAACTTTTTGAGAACCCTTGGCGAAATTCATCGAAAAGTTTATTGAGGATTTTCTGAAAGTATTCCTGGAGCGTTCTGTGGACACAGTTCAGAATGAAATCCTGAAGTCACGTCTATTTGAACCTCTGTCAAGTTTCCTAGAAAAAAAAAAACTTTTAAAATGTTGCTAAGGGAATTACGGTAGAAAAAACACAACAAGATTTCTGAAGAAATAAATATATGTATAAACTCCTGCAGGAATCTGATGAATAATTTATACCTGAACCACTGCAAGTCATAATACAAGAATCCCTGGAGGATTTTTTGAATTGCTGAATCCTGAACATATTCCTGTGAGAATTTTCAATGAAATCCGGAGAGCGATTCCTGAACAAATCACTGATGTACTTTTTTTTTAAAGAAATACCTCGACGATTTTCTGAACGAATCTTTGGAAGATTTTTTGAAGAAATCAGTGGATGAATAAAAGAATATTAAAAAAGAATTTCTGAAGTAATGTCTGTAGAAAACTTTTTAAAATCAACCTCTACAAAAATTTCTAAAATGATGCCTGTCTGAATTTCAGAAGAAGAACATGTAAATTTACCTAGAAGAATACTTGAAGAACTTGGAGAAACTATTGAGAGATTATCTGAAGGAAGCCGTGGAGATATTTCCCAAAGAATAACAAAACAAAATCACAAGATCAAACACTGTGTATAATATAACAGGCTCTTCTGCCCTTTCAAAATAACAGAGCTGCTTTTATTCTTACACGATTACGAATAGTTTTCTCATGTGAATGCAAATATATCGAAAAAAAAATCAAAATAGATATTTTTCTTAAAAATTCCAAAAAACAGTTTTTTACACTCATAGGTGTGAAATCCTAGATTGAGGTATTTAAAAATATATTTAGGATGCGAAAGAATAATTACCAACATTAACAAAAGTTATTTCCTGATAATTGAATTTTATTGGCTTTTCTTGGTGAACTTAATACTACTCAAAGAAGGAGAGAGTATCGAATGTAATGAAAGAAACGGTGGATAAAATTGCAAGTTTGCGACGAGAGAAATGAAATAGAAGTTGAAAATTAACAGAGGGCCATCATTGAACAACACAATCACAACGACGACCCCTTTGCCTAACGCCCTGGTTTTGAACGGCTAGGTACTAGTAGTTCGATGACTACTAGCCCTAGGCAGGCAAAAACATCGTTCAATTTTGTTCGGCTTTACTTTCGGTTCTATAGATCGGTGACACTTTTTTAGAGTTTCATATCGAGCAAACGATACTTATTTGATTTGTTTGCGCTTTCATCACGCACGATCCTAAAAAAAAATGAGAATGAGATATAAAAGGGAAAAGGCTGCCTATTCTGCAGTTTCTGCAGAAATCCTTGGTTCTCTCCAAATTTTCTCCAAAATTCCTCCTGGGATTTTTCCTAGAACTTCATTAGGAAATCTGTTTGGGATGAGAATCTTTTTTTGACATGCAGATTTAGTTCCATTTGGAGCGTTATTTCAATAGGAAAAAAGCAGAAGGGATTTCATCACAAATAACTACTTCGTAGAACACTCAAAAATTACCAAAAAATCACTAGAAAAAGTTATAACGAAACAGTTATTTATGCAAAAAGTTGCAAAATAATGATTTTTTCAGCACGAGTCATACATCCAACAAGGCTTACCGCGTTATTGCTTATATGAAACACGTCTTTATGCAGACAACACACCATGAATAGGCAAACATTTAAGTCCAACAAAATAACGCAATTCGACAGGCGACAAGCTGACTGATTCAATTCATCAAGACAATCATCCAGCACATCAGCCTAAATACACCACCTGAAAGCATCCGTATCCTAATCGGAAGAACAAATCCCGAAACAGTCATAAATTCATTCAAATCTTTTCAAATCTTCAAATCAACAACCTCTGTCCACGCACATCCCCTGCTCTCGACCCGTCACTCGAGACGAAAAAAAAACCTTTCATCGCATCGCATTTCACCCCCAAACCTCCCACCCGGTGATCCACGAATCCTTCAACCTCTCGGATATGTGTTCCCGGTTTGATATTTGCTGCCACCGGTATTAACAACGACGACGACGATGATGATATATTTGCTATTTGTTCTGCGTGCTGTATCGTATGTCTTTTTTCTCGACCGGCTGAACCCCCCTTTTTGTCCACACTGTTCTAGACTGCGCGTGAGTATGATCATCGTTGTCATTCGTTTGCGACAATAGAAATGAATGATTTGGTGACATATTTCCTATTCCCACAGCACACAATTTTGGAAAACCTCAACGTCACTGACTGTGTTCGTTGGGATGATGACGACGTTGGCGACGGCCATACAGTAGACGTTGGGGCGTCTGCGTGTGGGTCGTGTGTAGAATGCGGATTTGACCGGAAGCAAACTTCACGTGGACGTTGTCCGCCTGTCGGGAAGGAGGACGCCGCCGCCGCCAAACGTGACTAGTTTTGTGTACTAGTCTAGGTAGTGCTATATTTGTGCGTTTTGTTGCCAAAGTTATTTTGGAAGAAAATAAATGTCCTTAAAGAGGAATTTGTGAGAGGGACATCTATCTACAGGGGATAGACAAAATGATCGGGACAGGCAAAATTTTCACTTTTCAAGAAATGTTCAATAAGCTGTAACTTTTCGAAAAGTGCACCAAATATTTTCAAATTTTTACTGTGAGTTCCTCAACTAGCTGTGTATCAGTGAACAAAATTTGGAAAAGATCGGACAATTCTTCACGAAGTTATAAAGATTTTTGAAAAAGATAAAATTATCCTATAGCCAACTTTGAGCTGTTATATCTCCGGATTCAATGAACCGATTGCAATGAAATTTTGACCATTCATGACTTATATAATGAACTTTGGAAAACATTTAACTTAACTTGAAATTTTTAACAACCGAAAAAGTTAGAGCGGTTTTATTTTTTTCACGATTTTTTAGTGAATTGGTCTTTTTTTAATATGCATCCCATTACTTTTTCAATTTATTGGCGTCTATGTTGTTACTTTCTTTCAAAACACATTTATATATAAGTCAATTAGAGGGAAACTAAATGAACTATAATTTGCATCTTGAATTTTGAAACGATGTTGATGTTTCGGATAATTTGGTGTTTTATTAGAAAAATAATCTAATCGTAATAATTTTCTTCCGTGCTAAGAATATTAAGTTAAGTCAGTGGTTTTTCATAGCTCATTATATAAGTCATGAATGGTCAAAATTTCATTACATTCGGTTCATTGAATCCGGAGATATAACAGCTCAAAGTTGGCTATCGGATAATTTTACCTTTTTCAAAAATCTTTATAACTTCATGAAGAATTGTCCGATATTTTCCAAATTTTGTCCACTGATACACAGCTAATTGAGGAACATACAGTAAAAATTTGAAAATATTTGGTGCACTTTTCGAAAAGCTACAGCTTATTAAACATTTTTTGAAAAGTGAAAATTTTGCCTGTCCCATTCATTTTGTCTATCCCCTGTAGATTTATAAAAATGCAGTGGCATACGTAGGACCGCGCATAACTTGCGAATGGAAGGTCCAATTTTGGTCGTCTTGGTTTTGTTCTGTTAGTTTTCACCCAAGGAAGGTTTATGAGGCATAAAACATGAAAAAATGAGAGTTTTTGAAAATCGATCTTCCCTACATTTTGACCGGGGACTTGGTCTTGGCTAGAAACTTGAAACGTCAAAAAACGCAGTAGGCAAGACAAAGTTTGCCGGGTACAGCTAGTCTATCTATTCTATCTATATATATAAAAATGAGTTTTAAGTTCCTTTGAGGCAACAAAAGTCACGAACGGGTGAACCGATCAGCATGACTCTTGCACGGTTCGATTCGTATTCATGGTGGCTGTGTTTATATGTATAAAAAGTTACAAAAATGAACTGAAAAATGTAAGAAATTTGATAAAGTACTGATTTTTTATAAGCTGGGAAAGAAATCAACACGATCGAAATGAAACCAATCTAGAGTGCGGTGCTATTTTGAGCTCAACAGTTGTCAAACCACCACAAGACGGCAAGACAAAGTTTGCCGGGACAGCTAGTAATCTATATAAATACAAATCGAATGGTAACGATTTGGCTCAAGAACAGATCAACGAATCCTGATAATTCATTCACTGCTGCATTCCGGCAGGTCACCGACGCATTATTACGAAAAAAAAATAATTGGAAAAATCAACCGCGAGAAGGCTACAAAAAACGAGAAAGTTTTCCCGGAACAGCTAGTCTTAAACTCTTTAACGCCCATGGTGTCTGTAGGTAGAGCACGATCGTAGAGTTCTGCGGAGTCCAAAGTAAGCACGATTTCCTGCCACAATGCGCCTCTGAATTTATCTGCTGGTGTCGTTGTCGGCGGTCACCAGTGAGCCCAAGTACACGCATTCTTCAACCGCCACGATTTCAACACCGTCGATAGAAATTCGGGGTGGCGGGCGCGGAGATTTCTCCCTGGAGCCCTTTGCCATCATGCACTTTGTCTTCGACACATTAATGACTTATCCGATTAGCCTGGCCTCACTCTTTAAGCACTGTTTGCAGATCAGAAGGAATTTCTCAGAAACCGGTTTTTCTTCGATCGCAGTACGCAGTAGCGAAGAAATGACAGTTCAAATGGCAGTCACCGAAGAAAGTTTCTGCCAGGAATCACTCAAGAAGTTTCTTGAGCGATTCCTTTCGAACTCGAAACTGCGCTTTAGTCGGATGTACGTTTCCGCCATCGTCTCACATTTACGAGCAATAATATCAATATCATCAGCGAACCCGAGCAACTGAACGGACTTCGTGAAAATCGTCCCACTCGTGTTTATCTCCGCTCTTCTTATTACACCCTCTAACGCAATGTTGAACAGCAAGCACGAAAGACCATCACCTTGCCGTAACCCTCTGCGAGATTTGTAGGGACGCGAGAGTGTACCTGATACTCGAACTACGCACATCACTCGATCCATCGTCGCCTTGATCAACCGTGTCAGTTTATCCGGGAATCCGTATTCGTGCATAATCTGCCATAGCTGTTCTCGATCGATTGTATCATACGCCGATTTGAAATCGATGAACAAGTGATGTGTGGGCACGTTGTATTCGCGGCATTTCTGCAACACCTGGCGGATGGCGAACATCTGGTCCGTTGTAGCACGTTCACCCATGAATCCAGCCTGATATTGCCCCACGAACTCTCTTGCAATTGGTGATAGACGGCGGCATAAAATTTGAGAGAGTACCTTGTAGGCAGCGCTCAGTTGTGTGATCGCGCGATAGTTCCCTCAATCCAACTTGTCGCCCTTTTTTAGATGGGACACACGATATCTTCCATCCACTCCTCCGGTAATACTTCCTCCTCCCAACTCTTGGTAATGACCCAGTGTATTGCTCTCACCAGTGCTTCTTCACCGTGTTTTAGTAACTCGCTTGGTAGTCGATCTGCTCTAGCGACTTTGTTGTTTTCAACCGGCTAACCTCCTCTTCATTCTCTTGGAGGTTAGGGGCTGGAAATCTTTCATTCTGTGCACGTACTCCTAGATCTCGCATGGTGTTGCAACATTCTCGCCCATGCTATTGTTATTGTTATTGTTTATTTTAACTTGAAATTTTGAAAGAGGGAAAAAACCCTTTGAGTGATTTCAACTCAGCTGCATTCTTCTCGTTTTTCAACTGCTCACATTCGCCGTCGTACGAGTCGTTTCTTTGATTCGGAGTCGCGAAGCCTAGTGCTTTAGCCGAGGTACTACCTATGGCGGATCGGATGTCCCTCCGGTCATCTTCAAGTATAGCTGCGCCGAGCTGCTCTTCCGTTAGTTGGGTTTTTGCTAACTGCTGCACGTAGTCTTGAGCCACTTCTACATTACACAGCTGCTCGATGTTGAGCCGCGGCGTTCGACTTCGACGCGTGGTAATAACGGTCGCAAGTTTTGAGCACATGCATACAGCGACTAAGTAATGATGGACACTCTTGTGGATATTAAACTGTGTTTTTTTTCCTGTGCAGCTCGAAGCACCCCAGAAAAAGTGAACTTAAAGTCAATGCAACATTAACAGGAACTCCTAAAACGAACGAACCCTGCCCTTTCCCGCAAACTCAGTTTCGAAGCTTCATTAATTGTCAATGGCTGAGCAAGGTTGACGGTGCTGACGGAGACGGCGACGACAAAGTTGACGAGCCTAATATGATTTAAAAAGTTTCGCTCAAGCCCGAACATTTCCGATAAGCGCCCGGTGCAAATTGCCTGATTAGAACCGAATGGTGATGACTAAGCAGATTTGGCGACGAGCTCGACATAATACGGATGATCCCCGCAAACATTTACAAAAGATTGAACAGATTGGTCGGTTCATGGGCAGCATCATGTGGTGGTTTAGTTGCTTTCGGTTCAAATTTACGGTTTTAATATTTATCGACCCATAAATTTCGCTCGTAGCGTCGATCGGCTGACATGAGTAGGTTATATCGATTCGTGTGTTGTACATATTCACACCATCCGACCTCTCGTGCGGGGCAATTTTCAACATCATATCGGCATGTTCTACTCCGAAGAGAATCGAGACATTTGACAGGCCTAGACGCATAAAATTTTCCTCTCATGAATAAAGTAATGCTCATTTGTTTGCATGGATGCCGACCGGAGGAACATTCTATGGCGTCTTTTTATGACGCCCCGGGTCGTTTTCCTTGTATCTTGCGGTCGATGTCGTGCGTCGTCATCGTCGTCGGTCGGTTACATCTAAAGACAACGGCTGACTAAGCCGAAACGCGTAAAGTCAACTCGATTCAACCGCCTCAGGACCGCGCCGCCGCCGTCGTAAAATGTTTTAATTTGATTTAATTCACACGGTGTCTATCTTATCTGGTCTACCCTGGTACGGTGACGAGTAGACACAAGCACTCCACGAGTTGCTCAAATTAAACACGAACCGGTGAAAAGTTTTCCTGTATTGTGTGCGAAAGTTTACAACATATCAGGACCGTAATAACTTTTCGCGACAACTCAACTGCTTGCGCTCCAACGTCGTCAAATTTGTCTTCGCATCGCGTGGTCGGAGTCCTTGAAGGTTGAGCAACCGAGCGCACGTGGATGACAATCTTTATCTTTCTAGAAATGACATTAATAATTTGCTTCACCACTCCTCCTCGGGTTCTCCAACTCAACAACGGTAGAAGCAACAATAGTCGGGACAAGGTGACACCCCATTCCCGTGTCTGCGGAAGCTCGGATGTAAAAGCTTAAACGCCGACTATCATATGCGTGAGTAACATGAACGACCGGTAAATGTGGCGAAGGCAACAGCAAGAAGGAACAATCGCACGCAGTTATCCTGAACGCTAGAAACCCACTCCGAGGGACTACCACGAGGAGGTGATGTGACAAAAGAAAAATGTCGGCCTGACAAGTTTTCCGACCTTCTCCGGGCACGTTCAACTTCGGCCTCGGTAAAACGGTGGAGATGGTTGATCCACCGCCACCTGAAACCACGAGAATGCATGGTACGACAGCAGGGATTCCATGCACGACCTTCCCCCGTCGTCGCGTCGCGTACACTTGTGGAGAAGAGCTTGCGAAATTTATATTTATGATGTTGGAACGCACACTTTCCAACACGACCCACTCGCTGGCTGGCTGATACATAGTCCCAATTTCACAACAGGAACTGGAAGTGGAAGTGGGTCGGTGAAAACCGCACCAGCAGCTGAGCCCGTCCACAACCGCACACTGGCACAAGGTACTGGCTCCATCCGTGAGGATGCGATGTTTTGCTTGTTGTGAAACTGTAGTTGGCAGGAGAGTGGAAAAGCTTAACGGGACTGATTTTCTGGCAGGTTTTTTTTTTCAACTTTAACTTTTCGCGAGCTCATACTCACCCCGTTTTGAAACGGAGAAAGTGTTGTGGAAGTTTGTGGATAGAATAATTAAAATAGCTCACGGTTTTTGCCTTACCTGCAAGGTTATGGAAGTGGAGCTATTTTTTGTGCATTAGGATGGTAGAGTAATATTTTCAAAGGTCATAAAATGAGCTCCCACTCGATTATTTCAAGTAATAATTTAAGGCGAATCAGAGTGCTGAAGTTGCAATACTCCTTTCATAGTACCATAGTACCAGCACAGTAAATACAATTAACGATGTCCTTAAGTATAATTTGTAACGGTGTACCAATTTTCAAACGTATTTTCAAATATTCAGCCAATATTACACACATTTCGGATTTGATGACTACACAGTCTTGATAAATCAAAACGATTTGTTATCACACATTATGTAAATAATGGTTGGTTAGGGTAGGTGTTAACAACGCTATTTCAGGAAAAGGTTATGCTTCTAAAGCGGCAGTTCTGCTTACGTTTTAATACCAATATTTTACTTTTACATGATTTATCAGTCGCTAGACCAATTCTGAAGTGGAGGTGGTCAATTTGCTACATGAAAAGGATGTAATTTGCACATTTCTTCCCACTACCGACTCGATGCTGTATTTCTCCAACCTCGGAAACGTCATATAGGCTCAGTGCACCAGTTATGGCTATAGTACATACCTCAAATTCGCCATAGTCGATTTTTAACCTTTAATGATGCAAATCAACAAGAAAAAAATTGTGAACAACAGATCACGTTCACAAAAAATGATTGCAACCATTTAAATTCCACAATTTGCTCAAATTACGATAACACTAAATCATTTTCCTTAATTTTTCGGCTTCCTTGCACCCTATTTCGCCATAGTGTACCAGTTATGACTAATCCCATAAGGAATGCATGTAATCGCACTATTTGTTAATTTGGAACCCAAATTAACGATTATGTCCATAACTGGTACAGGGTTCCTATCATTGGCACACGCCGTAATAGATACAAAAAGTAGTTTTGGATCCGTTTCTATATTTTTCATGTTAAGTATGAAAACTAATCAATCATTTCACATATCGATAACATTCGACGGTCTTCTTCTTATTTTTGTGGAAATAGTTCTTCTTAGGTAGTTCGATACTGGTACAGGCACCCTACTTCCCGAATCACTGTCGATCTGGTCAGCCCACATCGTCTGCTTTGACGACGTTAAGTCATGTACCACCCGGATTTCTTACGAACACAATCTTTGCAGGGTTGCTATTCAACAACCTCACAATAAGCCCCACCGTACTCATTCGGCATCGGCAATTTTCTGGGCTCTGGGTTTGCCGTATAACGCTGCAGACTCAAGGTTTATTCTACACACTGTTCTTCTGCATACATCAAAGATCGTCCTTAGCACTCGTCGCTTGAACACTCCAAGTGCTCGCTAGTCCTCCTCGAGCACAGTTCAAGTCTCATTCTTTAGAGAACAACCGGTATTATTAGCATCCTATAAATGCTAAAGATTCTTCCGGAGCCCGTAATAAACACGATTTCCGCTGTTGACGGACTTTCAAATTTTACGTATTCCGCTTTGTTGCCAGCTATTAGCAATGAACCGAGGTTGACGAATTTTCTCATTTCTGCTGTCGAGTCTTGTCCTCTCTTGCGTAGTTCCAATTACCAGTAAGTGCTTTGTTTTGCCGCATTCACCTGACCGATTGAAAATCGCACTTTACTTTAATATTAATTTATTCATCTATTTGTATTAAATCAACAGACAACACAAGTAGTAATGATGTATGGTTCCAGTCATTAGGCTGATTTTGAAAATATTGCTTCGTTGATTAATTAAACATCAAAAACCAAAAAAATGAAGGAATGCTTCCAGTTTCGCCTTAACTGAGCATGCCACTGTATCCTTTATAAGTATAACTCGAAATAACAGCCTATGATTCGAAGAAGGAAAAATCTCTGACAAAAAAATTCGCAGTTTAAACGCCAACCAGAAAGAATAGCTTGGCAGTCGGAAAGGATCGCTGTATGGGAGTCGATGGAGAGCACTAGTCCTAACTCTTCCTTTCCATGCTGAATCTGACTTTTGGAGTAGTAACTAATCCTTGAGAAGTTCAAGACCATCCATTTCAGGAATGCTTGGAAATAGTTGAACTGTTGTGGCTTTCTCAGTCTAAGAGCATTGAAACGGCTCGTTTGGCATAGCCTGACGTTTCGGTCCCGTGTATTGGACCTTTTTCAAGGGATAAGCAGTCAACTGTCTCTCGTTATGCGGTTTTTCAACGGACATTTTTCTTGTAATTTTTGAGACAACTTGCACTGCATACTACAGATCACAGCGAGCGACATACAGATGAATATTCTCAGCTGCATATATTTTAAAAAATCTAACACGTAGTGTCGCTAAAATAACGTTCGGGGTAGATTTTACGCTGTAACGTACCATTCCAAGGTGATCCACCCACGTTACGGGACGATTACAGAACCGATTAAAAATTTCTAGTATTCCATTATTAATTTTATACATGATTTCCCCAAGTATCTTAGAAATAATTTCGTACAAGAAATCCTTCGAGAATTCTTTCATGCAAGATTTCTTCAAGAATTTCCATAATTATTCCTGGAAGATTTTTTCAAAGATTTTTTTTCAAATTCCTCCTGCAAATTCTATAGCCATTCTCAAAGAAATTCCTAAAAGAAATTCTACTGGAATTTCTTCAATGAAACCTTTACGTATTCTTCCAAGGTTCCAATGAGAACATTGTCAATTGGTACCTTCAAAGATTTCTTTACCGATAACACCAAATTCGTCCGTATTTCCTTTATGAAGCTTCTAAGAAATTTTTGTAAGGAATTCATCAAGCATTTGTTCGAAATGGGGAACTCCAAGATTTATTCAGAAATTACTTCAAGGACTTCTTTAAAAATTCCACCAAGATTTTCTTAGAAAATTGCTCCAACGATTCCTTCGGGAGCTCTTCTAAGCGTTTCTGAAGGAATTTCCTCAGTAATATTCCCAACAATTCCATATAGTATATAGATTTTCTTAAAGAGTTTCACAAACATTCCTGTGGGGCTACCCCACATGACCCTTTCAGCAGTTTCCCAGAGGAATCCTTTAGGAATCCCTTCAAGTTTTTGCTTTCATTTCTGGGAGCATTCTTTTGTCATGCGGCATGACTCATGCCTCAAACGGTTTTTCTTAAAGTCCTTTCAATGATTTCTTAGAAATTTGTTCAAGCATTTCTTTAGTTATATCTGCAGGGATTACTTCAGAAATTCCTCCAATAATTGCTGTAGAAAATTGTCCTAAGAATCCTTAGGCGATTTTTGTAAGTCCTCTTTCACAATTCGTTCAAGAAACATTTAAGAAAATCCGCTAAGGATGGAATCTTTTTCTCCACAGTTTTTTTTTTCAAGCTACGTTACAAAGATTTCTTCAGAGATTTCTCAATTATTTTTTTAAACAATCTTACAAGGGAGTGTCCATTAATGACGTAGCATTTTAGGGGGGAAGGGGAGAGTCTGGAGTTGTGTGACAAAACCTGTGCCTTTAGTCGGTCCCCCCTCCCTTGGGATTTAGCCAGAGTCAACTCAAAGGTTGCCGAAATGCTAAAGTCAATTCTTCCTGTTATATCTCATGTTCCTGAGCCCACGGTCGACCGCACTATCGACCGGATAATGATTGACAATACGGAACCAGCCAAGCATAGGACCGCTGACCAATCTATCCTTGGTGGGCTCCAAGCAAATTTCGAAGCGATTCAGCACTAGCGACCAACTTTGAACGCGATGAACAGGTGATGTGTAGGAATTTGATATTCACGCCATTTCTGGAGTATTTGCTTCTGAAATAAGCTGTAGGTGAGTGAAACTAGATAATATCCGAACCAAACCAAACCAAAGACCATTTTTTGAAAAATTGAGTTTTCTTAACCATTGGATGAAGAATGAGATGATATTCCTTCCATGAAAAAATCCAGTAATTCTGGCAGCTCTTCGTGGACTAAATTCAAAATTTCTGTGTGGCAGAACATACAAAAAATAAAATTGCATCCAACCAGAGGGAACTGTATGCCATTCCATAGAATTAGCAAAATATTTCAGTTTCGGTCAAGATGATGAACATTTCAAGTTCTCCTCATCGCCGTTAGATTTCTAACTTCTAATCGACTCATAGTAACAATCTTTGATAGAATTGAACGCATATTTAGAAATATGGGTGTTGAAGGATCCAATTATGTTTCGATGGCACTGATCGCCATTTTTCCAAATCACATTCAGCCAGACAGAACCAAATCCACTGCATTTTAGAATCAATTTATTCTCAACAATTCAAAAATCAACTGGTTCTGAATACCTGCATTATGTCGACACTTCTCATACTGATAACTTAACACAGAAGCCGTCATTGAACAATAAGGCTTATTAGAATATATTAGAGCTTGAAAAAAAAAAATCAAACACTTGGTTTGCTTTGGCTGATCGAAAAATGGCGTTTTCACGAAAACCATTCTTGAGAAGAATATTTAGAACTTGATTCTGACTTAACGACTGACCTTCAGCTAGGTAAAATAACCTGGAGGTAACGTGCTTGGTTCCCACTTAAATGATCCAAGTTCGAATCTCTTTCATATTTTTGATTTTTTTTTGTTTTAGTTCACTTTGGCAGAATATTTTTATGGTTTTCTTTGACCAGCATAAAGTTGAAGTACACCAATTGCTCCACTTTACCATCTCAGGACCTCAGGACATGCAAGGACATCATTTGATGAAATTACTCTTTCTCTGCCTGCCCTTGCACTGCCTATTTTCAAACTATTTTGAGACCTCCGTGCTTACCATATCAAACGCATCCTCTCTGATTGATGTTAAGGATTGTGAGTGACATCGATTTAAACTTCATAGACGATGAAAAAAACAGATTTTTTTCACAATCCGACTGGTTTTTCTGAAACGAAGAAACACAGTCAGCCACACTGAACTATAAACCATATTCCAATGTTTTTTGTTCAGCCAGAGTGAACTGAGTGCAAAGTACTGTAATTATATCAATGATTTCAAATAATTTAAATGTATACTTCATCTCTGATGGTTAATAAAGGCTTGTAAGTTACAAGTGTGCGGAAAAGTTTCAAATAATCTTAGCTGTTGTTTATTTGTGACTGGTAGAACTTTAAGCTTAATTATCTCAGAATAAAGTTTTTGGCGCTTAGATCGGTTTAGCAGAACCCCGGCCATATGTCGAAATGACATTTTCAGTACGGTGTCTGTGACAAAACATATTATCGAATAAAAAAAAATCAGTATCGCTAGCGAAATGTTTTATCGGGGGGTCTAAGACCAAGCCCACTCATGGGCTCAATCAAGCGTTTTAACGTTAAGTAGAGCCCCGAACAAACAAGCGAACCGCACCGGTCGCTGCTAAGTAGGGCTCGAAAGTGAAAAGTTTACGTACGGTTCGTAGCAGGGCTTAGAATATAGAGACACGCAAAGTACGGTCTCTATCCGTAGGCTCGTGCGTTCTCTCGCGTTTAGCTCTCTAGGTAGCGTAAAGAGGAGAACGAAAGAACATGAGTATGGATTTGTTGCCAGGTATATAGTTTCTAGAGAATGATTTACTTGTATTATGTAGGTAGGAATTTATTTTAGTTTGCATCAAATATTTAAAAATTTTATTTTTGCTTGCTTTGAAATTTTCAACCAAACAATATCATAGATCGTTACACGAATAACACAACAAATTGTCTGACATACAATTGTGATAGAGTGACAATACAAACGCAGAAAAATAATAGGTTTAAATTGACAAGCTTTGCTTAAGTAGGTTATGAATAAAGTTTTCCCTTCTTCGCCAATTTTAGGATCATGCATAACGAAAATGTATTGATTTTCTTATAAAAATTTGTTCATAATCTCACCTTTAGTTTTTGATTCGGCCGATCGTTTCGAAACTAATATTTGAAGAAATGTATAGTGATTCAGTGAATTTTGCTATTTTAACACGTACATGTTTGAGCCGGGGTTGCTACGCAGCAAGTAAAGTTTGGTTTCGCACATTTAGAAAAATTTCCAAATAAATAACTCGCGAAGTTCGTTCCGACAAGTTCCAAAATTATCGTCATCCGTCACAGATTCCGGTGAGAAAATGTGCGTATTTTCTAACCCGGAAAGATACCATTTGACGGTAATAAGTGACCACAAGGTTTTCTTTCTTCACTTTCCGGGCTGTGATCCCCCGCTTTGAATGAGCTGTGCCTCGCCTTTCGTTTTGTCGCGAATATTTCGAAAAAGGCAAAGGAGTTTTGGTTTGATTGCTGTTTTTGAAAAAGGTGGTCGTCAGTGGGTGGTTTATTAAATATTAATTTAAAAATATAAATTAAATAAACGAGACATTAGGAAGAAAGTGTGCGACATGAGTAACTTCACCCTTGTAGAAACAATAAGGCAAAGTAGAAAAAAAAATCTGCGAAGACCCCATGCGAATTACACCGATCATACAGAATAGGAGGTTCGACATTAGATCTATAAAAACAACCCAACAATTGGGGAGACCTTTCCAATATTACACATTTCTTCACAGCTCTTTTATCCACATTTTCATATATTTAAAACATATTCATCAACATGTTATCTGGATCGTTTGGTACACGCATCCTTCCTCCCCTGTAAGTTCGAGAAGTATCTTGCCGAAAGAAAATATTCTGTACTCCAAGTATTTCGAAGAATCATCTTTGCGCGTAAATACAACGCAGTAGACCTGGCCGCTTTGATGCATGTGTCATATCTATGATATGCTGCAAGCATCAATATTGACAAGAAAAGTAACACAATTGCTTTCCAGGGTGATTCCAGGGTGATTCCGTACTGGCTGCGTATGTATAAGATTAGATAAGAGTAGTTACGATTTTTCAAAGATGCTTTGACTGTACCTAACTCAATATAGATATCAAAGAAACACTTCAGTAATTATTTTTTGTAAAAACAAACTTTAATCATACCGATAATAATCTAAAAAAATGTAGTCGAGCTGCCAAGTTTCATCAATTAAAATAGGCGGTGTGCAGGACTGCCATATTGTAGGTTCCTCATTATAGAAAAAGCAAGGTGTTGGATGTTAAAATACATCAATTGTTGTATGAAGTGCCAAAAAGGAGAGTGGGCTCATTATGTACTTTGACAAATACGCAGCCTACTTCAAGCGCATAGAATCTGCTTCCAACAAAATATTCATATACCAGCATCCAAAGGATCGCGATATATATTAAGATTTCCGATTTATGCTTTGTAACTAAAAGATTGTGACTGAGTATAGAATAAACTGAAGTTAAAATACACGTTAATGAAAAAAAGGTTGCGCAAACTTATCGTAGACTGTTAGAAGACAGCTTCTACAATGACCAGGATTAAAAAATCTTGACCTACGCGAAGTTGTAAAGGAGACAACTACGTTATAAGTGTGTTGGAAATGCAAGGGATGTAATTATTCAATAAACCTAATTATTAAAAAGATGCTCAAAATCTCAAATTCAGATAAATTTCTTGCGAGATGGATATTATTTTAGATAAAAATTCAACCTACAAGTCATACAGTAAGCAACAAACACATAATTTAAAAAAAAGATTGCTTGAATTCCGAGATTAAATACAATCATACATTATTGAGAAAATAATATCTTTAAACGCACCAAAACTGGTAGAAATCTTCAAGGGAATTATTTATTTGAGTTCAATTTTTACTAACTGTTTTAGTCTTATCCAAATCCCTTCTTTCAAAATATGAGCACAGATTATTATACTGAATAAGATTTGCAATAACGCCATAGAAATACACAACATATTGCGATGATTTACAGAAGTGCAAAAAAACCGATGGTACGGATAGAATAGAGACCACCGGTGCGCAAAGGCGACCGATCATTATTTTACTCACATGGAAACGAACGACCGGTGCGAAAATGGGAGGATAACTAAATTAAAAATCATTAACGACGTGCTGTTGCGTGTGTAGTATGAAGCTCACGAGTGGGCTTGGTCTAAGAACACCAAGCTGCCACTGATAGTCAAGTGCCTGGGTCCAGGAATCCAATTTACCCAAGGGTCCGAATTGATGTTTGACCGTAAGCACCTTGGTTCCTGTCTCGGAAAACTTTCACTCTATTCTAACTTCCTGAGACCCGGATTCCAACCTTGCTGTGAGAGCCAATCCCGTAGGCAGGTGTCGGCTTTAGACAAGCAGCCCTGTGAAACTGAACCGAGGTCCAAAAAGGTGTTATAGATGATACCTCTTAACGTTCGTATTCTGTCAAACACACCTCGTAGCGCTGCAGGTCTTTCAGTAGATCGGCGAGTATGCGGGTGCTCCCTATGAAGTTAAGAGATAAGAAAATCCACGTATTGCTGCCTTCCTATCGCAAGTCCTTGCCGTTGGTTTCGCTTCGTATTATTCTGCGAATTATGTTTTACGGCTAACTTGCAGGATTTGACAATCGCACCCAAATGTCGCACAGTTGTTCCAAACACACTTAACTCACTAAACATTATTAAAAAAATCACTTCGTATGAGTCGTAGCGAGAATTTGTTTGTTTTTTATTTATTTATTCATTTATTTATTTATTTGGAGCAGGGAAAAGCCGATGGGAGCGGAATTCCTTTCGAATCACTTCTCCCAAAGGCATAAAATCTTCCCTTCTTTTCAAAAAACATCTACAAAAAAAATTACACTTCCAGTGAGAAAAGATCTCTTTAAATAAAGTGCACTAATTAATCCGTAATGATTCATTAAGACAAAGTACAAAAAAGTAACCCTAAAATTAAATTGTAACAATATAAATACAAAAACAAACAAAACAACAAAGCATAATGAAGAAACCAAAGGGCAGTAGGTGTTTGCTCAGGATCGCAGCGGTGTTACGGCAACAAGAGTATACATGGCAATCTAGGTGATGAGAGCAGCCAGGATGGCGACGATGGCAGCGCTGTTGACGTTACAGCAGCGCAGTTCTGGAAGCAGTTGGCAACTTTTAAGGCGAGTAATATCACTGGCTTCGGCCAGACATATACCAGGTCTTACCTGACAAAACCAGTTATCCAACAGGGCCGAAAAGCCAAGCAGTTACTCCTGGAACGACGAAGTCTAGAGAGCAGTACAGATGGAAGGCAACAAATAGGATGGCTACGGTACCATATCTGTTGACGGTGGAAAGTTAAGCAAGTACATTCATTTCCAACAGTTACATACGTATTTCATATACCAGAATCGCCAGATTTCCCAGATTTGACGTACTCGCAAAAGGAACCAAAGAGATAGGTGTTTGGTAATAACAGGTCCCTTCAGCGTGTGAGTGAAAGATTTTCTACACGCTAAGACCGCTCAACACTAAAGTGCATGATTTCAAGACTACACCAAAAATGTGTTACACTTACACATTCACAAAAACAGCTCCTGCGTCCGCAAAATCGTGAAATTCGCAAACAATGTTGATCGGCAATCAAGCTAGGTTTAATAGTGACCTTAGTAAACACAAAAATATCGACATTTCGCATCTAGAAGAGTGTACGAGCTGGTTTTGTGAATATGTGTGTAGTTGTTACACATTTTTTGGTGTAGTCTGGAAATTATGCACTTATGAGTAGGTCTTACACATTTTAGGTGCTGATCGGTTTAGCGTGTATTTTTTTTGTGAGAATGGTGCCTGCTACGTCAAATTTCAGATCAATGTGAGGAAGGCGAAGAAAGTTATGACCCAATTCGCTTACTCAGTTTATGCTGGGATCTCAAGTGGTTTTGCGAGATGGCTATGGGCAGAGGGTTTACGTTGGTACCTGAATACCAGGCGTAAGATGATCGATACACCATCGTTGGTATGATAGATTGATACTTCGCTGTGGAAGGAAAAAGGGCTTCTTCAACTCGTTCTTAATTCTAGTAAGGGATATGATCATATCAGTATATCTAAGTCGTATAAGTAGAGAAGAGGATGTAAGTAGATAGAAAAATACAGAGTAGGGAGAAGGGCCAGAGAATAAACCGAAGACCATACGAATCAGAAGCGGCAGCCACCAGAGCACCACACCTGACGAGTAGGCTTAAGTGGGGCAACAGTTTGAGTGGGACAAGAGTTTCTTTTGAGATTTTTGAGCACAATTCGAATTATTTTTTTCGGGTTTAATGGTTATTCGAAACCATTTTGAAAATCAGTCTTTCACTCCAAAATTTATGAAAATTGATAAATCCTCTGTATTGTATCGTACATGCAGTTTTAAACTATTCTACATATTGACTAATGTTTGTATTTTTTTTTACTTTCAGGTATGTTGAAATGTAAAACGACAATAAAAACCAGGTACTTAATCATCCCACCAGGCGTAGTATCATAACGTCCAGACTCATAAATCTCATGACTTTAAGACGCATTTATTACGACATAACGTCCAAAGATCTATATACGTCATGAAATCCGGGAAAGAAGGATCATAGAATTGTTAGAGGCGTTCAGCCAATGAGCATTTTGTACGGACAAATAAAAAATTTTGTATGGACTAATGACCACGCGGGAGGGGGGGTTGAAAAGTCACAAAAAAATGACCACGTGGATTATGGACAGCCCCTAACAAGGTTCAAGGCTAGATGCCTTCCGAAAACTTGTCACTGTGTAAAAAAGAACTAACTGCAATCATCAAATTTTTAGGCCCCTTTACTGAAAGCTTCTGGTTGGCTCATTCAAACAAATAAAAAACGATAAGATTCAGGATGGTGAGTGCAGGATTTTCTCAGCCGTTCACAAACTGTTGGTCCATGGTCGTCCCATCCACGCAATTTTCATCCGGAGGTTAATTTCATTCACAAATGTGCCGTATTGATGATACGCTGCCAACACCCGAGCATAATTTATCGCTCTCCCGGAAGCAAAGAATTTATTATCATTAACGTCATGTTGGCGCGTTAATGCGGCGGAAAATTCAAAAACTCTTCAAAACAATTTGAAACACATTTTGCTGACGACAGAAGGCGGCAGCGGCGACGTTGGAACCGACGCACGGCTGGCTGGTTGGTGGGCACTTGGGCAGCGCAATTCGAGAGAAAAAATCACAATCTGCTCCCAAACGGAATTAATGTGTTGGGAGGCGAGCGGTGAAGGCAGCTGGAAAAACGGGCATCAAGGCACTGCTGCCTGGTACCAGCACTTGTTGACAAGTTTGGATCGGATTCTGGTGTGGCAGAATTTGTCACTGGCACCGTCAGAGAGAGTCAGTCAGTGTTGTTATTCTGGAGTAAGTGGGAAAATAAAATGTAAAACTAAAACAGCAATCCACGGGAATGGTCGTAAAAAAGTATAAACTGCCACCGAAAAATGCTAACCATTTTCGGAGGCAAGCAACCGACAAACCAGCTCAGCCCAGAAGCGAGCCGAGCGCCACTCATATCAGTCAGTCGTTACGGAGAAGACTTGGTGACGATGATTATGATTTACGATTTCTCCCCACTTTTGCGGTTGCGGTTTTGGGAGGGTCGGAATGGAAATGAGTCACTGGGAAAACTTGTTTTTTATTTGTGATTCGGATGAAAAAGCAGCATATGCCACTTCATGATCATGGTGCTGCTAAGATCTTTATGAAGTTCCCTTTGAGGATTTGTTCAATAGCAACTCATAACTCATGAAGTTTGAAGTGGAAACGCATTTCAATGTCGTCATGATGATTTTGTTTTTATGATTTCTGATTAAATCAACATTCTATAGTTAAATAAGTATGAAACAAAGGGGTTTTTGGTTCATGTTGTCTTAACTTTGGGCAGGCCTTATTTTCAAGGACCCTTGAAAACATCCTGTGGCTCTTGTCAAACCATAAAACATAAATGTGTAATGCCCACCATAATCATGTTTTCAACGAGTGTTCTACAATTCTGAAATGTTCAGCATTATTATTCATACATTTTTGTTCTCATCGCAGTGCAAAAACCACCGAACGCACATGTGCTCCAATTTGCTCCGTACACAACGGCCCGGATACAATCCGCTGTCGAGCTTCCGACTATCGTCTAATCTAATGAAAATTTCACATACTAATCCTATCTGCAAACCGCGGCACGGTCACACAGCAGCAAAGACCACGACCAACGTGACGCGACGCAGCGATGATGACACTGATGACGACGACGTGGTAGTCATCCGATCGGTCGCCGGGGACATCAAAACTCGTTGGACCCCATCGCATATAGAATGAAATGCGTGTCCTTCGTCGAAAAAAGGATTTCATCATGAATTCCCCAACAACGCTTGGATGTCCAACCAGTCGCAGTCAGTAGTGGCACCACAACCGGGCGGCGAAAACATAATGCCATTATTCGGGGAACAGAGAGATAAAAAAAACCTAAATTAATTTATTGCTCGGATTTTTCCTAATCGAACACGCCTCAATAGCGGGATTCGGCAAGGCAGCCCTGCTAGCTGCTAGGCAGGCTCGTCTGTGATTTGCACTGTTCTGAACAGCAGAAAACAGCATGTCGATCAATGTGAACAGACATTTTTATGACTCTCAGAGTCTACCTCTGCTGATGCGAAATGAAACATATGGATGGATATAGGTTGGGATCCGGATCAACTCCGCATGGAGTTATTGATGCACAGAGGTTTAATGGTTCGGAAAGCTTGTCAAACGTCGAAATGTTATTAAAAATCAGCTTCAGTGTACCAAATTGGATATATTTTAAAAATTTTCATTAATTTTTGGGTGATGATTTAGATTAATCAGTCACTAAATATCTTAATTCTTTAAATTGTAAAACTTTCGCTGGGCTGAACCACTATGTAGCGATGACGAATTTGTGTCTCATCAACGCGTTGCAGCGCAGCAGTAGACGATTGAAAAATAATATTCGGGCAGGCCCCCCCCATTGCGTGTAAGCCAACAACAACGCCAGTGAAGGCGACGGCGGCGGCGCCCCACTCACAGAACTGGTCTGTCGGTCGGTCCGACGGGTGGTGTGGTAGCAGCGAGTGGCATCCGAAAATATTTTGCATTCTAGTTAATTAAGTCGAAAAATGTCCAAACCCTGCTGCTGGTCCAGCGGGCGTTGCGGGGTTTTGCCGGGACGGGTCGTCGTATCATCGCAATCGCGATGATTGGATGTCGGCCTCTGTGTGTTCTACTGGTGTGGTGGGGCTCCACTAATTGATGAGAAAATATTTCAAATTTTGATATACGCTGCGCCGTCGTCGTCGGCAGAATCGGAGGATTGAAGGATGTTTTTTGCTACCATAAGGAAAAGGGTGATAATTTGGAGCTTGTGATCATCGCTACCCGGGACCGTTTACGGTGGGAATAATGAGCTGTTTTGCTGGCTTTGATGGCTTGGTTGGGGTCTGAACATAAAGAAACAGAGGGACAATTAATCACGATCTAGTTTTCTGAAGCGTTGTTGGATATGAATTTTAACGATATAGTGTTTAGTACCAACCCTGATTCCCACAGAGGAGGAAAATAACGAACGATCTTCAAACAGCATTTCAGTCTGGCAAAATTCAGCAGGGTTTTTTGTTTTAGTATTTCGTACCCAGTTAGTCATTTGACTGACAATTCATACAAATGATAAAGAATCGCTTCTCATTTGACAAGATTTTCTTAATCTTTCTGCGCTCTTAAAAACATTTATGTGAATGTTACATGTGTAATGGAAATGTCTCCTTCCGTCTACCATTTTTTGCGGCCTTAACCCTCGAGCGATCGCGCTGTTGTATTTTGTACAACACGTTGAAAAATTCTCGCTTTTTGTACTCAGCTTTAGCGTGGTGCTGATGGTGGTGGCCAACCGCGCGAGTTACGGAAGGTTAAATATGTAGAAAAAGGAAGTTTCCATTGCAAAAAAAAGACTCTGTGATAATGAGTCTTCTAAGGATTCCTTCAATAATCCATCTAAGTTAAGTAAATATTTTGACGATTTTCTCAGAAATTAATCCCCGAATTTTTCCAGATTTTTTTCCAATGATTACCCCACAAATTTCTCTTGAAATTCTTTTAAGAACTCTTTAAGATACCTATTAAAGATTCATTCTTTATTCAAAGATTTTTTTAGTTTAATTGAGATTTGAAACGTCACAGAAGATTTTTTTTTGAAATCTTGCATAAACTGCTTCAGAATTTTTACATGAATTTCTTCAAAAATCTCATAGTGATTCCTTCCATAATTCTTTCAGAGGTTCCTCCATAAAATTATCGAAGGGTTCATTTTAATATCATGCTTCTTATATCTAAAGAAATTTATCGAAACTTCCTCTCCGGAATTCTTCAGAAATTCCTACAGAAGTTCCTTCAGAAAATCATCCAAGGTTTTTTAAAGAAATTATATCAGGAATGCCTATAGAAATTTTCTGAGAAATTCTTTAAGAATTCTTCCCCTAATTTCTTTAGATAATTTTGGGTTTGCTTTAGAATTAGAAATTAATTAAGGTATTTTTTTGAAACCTTATCTAGATAACAATGATAGTAAAGGGCAATATTACTGACTTTTTCCAGATTTGCTGGTATGTCTGAAACATACTGTAAAACTTGTAATTAGAAGGCACGAAATGTTGCTAATTGACTAATTGAGAGTTGAAATTTGCGTAAAATAAACGTGTTCTGGTGGGATTCGAACCAACGACTCCGTATTCGCTAGACCGGCGCTTTAACCAACTATGACAGAACAGATAATGATTCTGCGGAATAGAAAGCCTCCGAAGTCACACCGTGAACACTCCCAAACAATTCGCTCTCATTTTCACACAAACGTAAGTGTGTTGTGGATTGGCATCTAAGCCGAAAAGAGAGATGGGTTTGCGAAAAAGAAGTGTTCACGGTGACTTCGGAGTCAGTTTGGCTTTCTATTCCATAGTACAATCACCTGCTCTGTGGCATACTTTGTTAAAGCGCCGGTCTAGCGAATACGGAGTCGAGGGTTCGAATCCCACCAGAACGCGATTTTTCTCACAAATTTCATCTCTCAATTTGTCAATTAGCAACATTTCGTGCCTTCTAATTGCAAGTTTTTCCAGTATGCTTTACTAGATTACTTCCGATAATGCTGCATCGATTCTTTTAGAAAATCTTCCAGGAAATACCTTCGGAATGTCTTCTACGGGTTTTTTTTATCAGTTTTTTCATTCCTTTTGAAATTATTTCAGATGATCCTCAAAGCTGCTACTGGTTTCCTTCAAAACTTTCTCATACAGAAGATAGACAAAATGATCGGGATAGGAAAAAATAGAATTAAAAAAAAAATATCAAATAGCAGTTATTTTTTGAAAAGTGCATCAAATATTTTAAAATTTTCACTGTAAATTGATCAACAAGTTTTGTATCTGTGGTCCTAATTTGGAAAAGATCGAGCTATTCTTCACAAAGTTAGAAAGGTTCTAGAAAAAAGATATAATTAATCGAAAGCCATTTTGGAGCTGTTATATTTACAGATTCAATGAACCGAATGCAATGAAACTTTTAGCATTCATTACATATACAGCTTTGAAAAACGTTGAGTTAAAAGTTTTTCATAGCTCATTATATTAGTCACAAATTGCATTAGGTTCACTGAATCCGGAAATATAACAGCTCAAAGTTGACCATCGTATGATTATAAGTTTCTGCTAGAATCTTTCTTACTTCATGTAATACGGCCCAATCTTTTAAACATTTCGACCACTGATACACATTTAGTTGATCAACTTACTGTGAAATGCGTTTCCTTTGAATTCTCTTTAGAGGATCCTCAAGAAAAACTTCTATCCGTTTCCATAAAAAAATTCTCATAGATTTGTTGAAGACTTCGTACGGAAGATATTTCGGGAAATAATCCATGAATACCTTCAGCAATGATGCAAAATTTCACCTCACGAATGCTCAATCAACTTATTAATTATATTTTTATCGCTTGCGATTGAACTGTACACTGCTCAGCGATGACCAGAGGCAAAGAGGTGGCAAAACGAACATGATGCCACTCACAAACGATTTTGCACACATCTGTCAGTGCCGCCACATGTACACCCGAACAGCCGAACAACACCGAATGGATTGGTTTTAGAAGCTACAGTACGAACGCTCGACACGCACACAGAAGCAATATTTGCATGTACCGACACCACACCAACAACGTTTCCAGCCTACGATGCTTCGCGATAAGCTGATCGGAAAGCATCGACAGCGATGAAAAGACGGGCTAGGCTGGAACGCAACAGCTCAACGGTGAAAAGGAGCAGCCAACATGCTGATCAGCGTCGAGTCTGTTCGTGTGCTATTCGTACGAGAGGTTGGTTTGATCAAGCGAGGAAAGGAGAAAACGTTTTCGTTCTCGAAAGCGAATCGCATCATTTCGCGAATGTTGTCATCAAATAGCAAGCTTGCATGAAGCAACACAAGCATGGCCTTATGTGCATTGTGAAAGGATACTAAGAAAAATCCTCAGAGGAATTATTGACGGTTTCCCCCCTTATCGAACGCGACGATTTGAATCCGTCGCGGATAAAACCGTCGCCAGAGTCGTCGCAGCCAATCAGCAGGCAGGAGTCTGACGTTTCTCCGATCTCACTAACACAAACAGCAGCAGAGGTGGTGCTTGATTCGTTGCGATGATTCAGAAATGCCGACTGGAAGATGGCAGCGCGTTTTGTTATGAAAGCAACATACAATATTACTAGAATAATTTCAAGAAATCCGGCAAGAATCATCATTTGAAAATATTTCAGAATTAAAAAAAAACTCTAAAAGAATTCTCAAAGGAATTTCTGGCGGTGTCCCTGGACGTAATCCTGTTGATTTTTATAGACATTTCAAGAAGATTTCTAGCTAAACTCATAAAAAGAATTTCAACAACAAGACCGTCCTTTCCGCGGTAATTATAGAAACATTTCGTGATATAACAACGCTTGTAGGTGTTTTCTCGGAATAATTCTTAATTTTACGCAATATTGAAGTCATTTCCTTGGGAGTGTACTAGTATGGAGGCACTGGACTTGAGTAACCAGCTCTGATTTAGATATAAAGGCACGCTTCTAACGCGCGATGTGTCGCAGAAGTCATATAGCTGCACTTCTGTGCAGTCAGGAAAGGAGAATCTATAGGGTCTCAAAAGCGACCATGTTCTGCTTATAGTCTTTCTGCATCTCCTGCAGGGACTCGCCGAGAAGATCATCCCCGTCGTGTTTCAGCAGTCAGTTCCACTGGAAGAATATTTTCGCTTTGGAAGCGACAGGTCGTACAAGGCCCAGTGGATCGAAGAAGCGAGCAGTGCCTGAGTGAATACTGCTCTTCACGACGGAGGAGGAATTGGCTCTCCACTCGGAGCAGTTGAAGTGGAAATCGTCGTTGGTGTTCCATCGCAGTCCCGCTCGTTTCGTAGATGGTCGCTCAGATTAGATGAAAAGCAACCACGGCATAAGCTTGAGTTCCACTTTCACAGGGTGTAACCAGTCGTATTTGTCAGCATGATTATCTCATTCATCAGCTGTTGTACCTTGAAGATGGCGTCCGTTCTTGAAAACACGTCGTCGACGTAAAACTTCTCTTGGATCACCTGAGCAGGACCAATCGGCTGCGTAGATATATCTTCTCTTAGCTTCTTCAGGCATCTTGTAGTCAGCTCCGTAGCTCTCGCAGTGCCGTACATGAACGTGAGCAGCTCAAATGACTTAACTGGTTCCTCCGGCTAGTCTCTCCGAAGGATGTGCCAAAGATGTCGATCTTGCTCGGAATCGAAGAATTGTGGGTATCAGATCGTTCTGATCGATCGAATCCACCATAAAAGTGTCGTTGAACGAGACTCCACTTGAAGTCCGACACGACAAGTCGAACACTACTCCCAACTTTATTGCTGTGCTATCCGATCGAAACAGCATGTGATGTGGCATGTAGTAAACCGGATATCTGAAGGCTCGCTCTCGGTGAATTTCTATCATGGATAAACTTTTTGTAAGACTACTACTTGAGTTCAGCGTTCAGGCCGAACCGCTTCTCCAAGCCAATGAAACGCTTCATGGCTTTTGTACACGACTCTTAAAGGCGCTCCAGCATACACACTATACGCTTTCAGCAATATTTTGCTGAATTTTGCCGAGCTGAAGGGTCCAGCAAAATTTCTTTTTGGACTTTGAGCAAAGTTTGCTGAATTTCAGCACAACGTTACTGGCGATCAGCACAGTTTACTGAACAAATCAGCAAAATTTTGCTGAATTTCAGTAAACTTTTTGTTAAAACCTTCAGCTCGGCAAAATTCAGCAAAATTTTGCTGAAACCTTCAATCGATTTTTGGTGTGTATGTTTGTCCTTTGATATGTTCACCATTAACCAGTCTTCTTCGTCCCGAATCGTTGTATTTTTTACAGCTCTTTTGCCCACGATGACACTACGTGAGCGATTCCAATTGGCAGCTGCACTTACACTTCGTACAGCGCCTAAATGTATGTACGATCAACATGGTAGATCTCCAAATCCCAGAACCTGGCGATCATCTCCTGGAGGACTTCTGTCAAAAACACATAGCTTACTGTTGTTGGTAGCAAACCCGCCATTTTCGGAGCCCTTCCGGACACGATCCATCCAGAGACTGTGTCTTGGAACGCTGGTCCGCTATCGCACAGCTTTCTTCCTTCTTGCGGTTCCTAGCAAGTCAAAGGGGAACTCCGCCCCAATAATCATGTCGATCGTACCAGGTCTTTCCAACGTGGGATTCACTCGGACCTCATCGGAGAGAATCTTCAGTAAATCCAGCCGCACAAATTTGAGCGGCAACCAACGTTTGGGTGATTTTTGGAAGAACTTGGCGCTGCATCTGCTCGACGAAGTATGCACGAGTAACTTGGTTCGATGTTTGCTTCCACAGATTTCGTCGATATCGCACTGTTATTGCCGATACCTTGCTCCTTCAGGGAATTCGGCTTTGTCTGAAACTTCAACTTCTTGAAGTACCAGTAAGCTTACTAGTTACGTAGTAGAATTCTGAGGGTGAATCCAGAAGCGTTCTGGTTAGTGCAGTGTTGGCAAAACGGTTCATCACTTGAGGAGTTGTCGTACCAAAAATCGTGCGGTGATTTAGTGGTTTTGAGTGGAATTGCAGGTTATAGGTCAGTGGTGGGTTATGGGTGAACATTTTGTGAACGAATCACACACGGGTATGATCAGGTGGATGATGAATTTGGTCAGTTTTGCGCTTGCGAAAGAGGTTGAGCAGGAACTGGTGGCTTCACTGCATAACATAACTTTGGGAACATCCTTCATCAAAGTGTCCTGCCGAAAAGCAATTTCTGCAGAGTCGCTGCTTGTTGATTTGATCCACCGGGTGAGCAACATTCAAGTGCATGGCAAAGTGCTATTACAATATGAACCTATAAAATTGCCTCGTAAATTTCCAAACTCTACTACTCACATACCCTTTGTCACACACAGCTACCACTGAAGTGTACTGATCCGAAGACTGAACCCAATCTCACAACTGCTCGTGCTACTAGGCAATAACAAGTGTATCAATCGAGTTATGCCCGGTTGATGTATAACAAGTTCTCCACATATTCAATTCTGCACTGTACAGTCATTACTAACATCATCAACACCGTCATCGCCTTTGTCATCGTTGTCAGCAGCAGAACCATATTGTTGCTGCTACTGATGCCACACCAGACCAGGGCAGGCCAGATTCGTAGGCAATAGTGTCCAAGGGGCTGTCCATAAACCACGTGGTCATGAGGGGGGGGGAGGGTTCGGCCAATGACCATTTTGTATGGACGAAAAAAAAAATTTTGTATGGACTGATGACCACGCGGGGGGGAGGGGGGTCTTGAGAAGTCCCAAAAAAAATGACCACGTGGTTTATGGACAGCCCCCAAGAGCGTTTCTGCTACAGCAGCAGCATCATTATTGTCGTACGCTTCGTCGATGCTACTTGAGAGTGTTGTCGGTTGGTCTGATTGAACACTTCACCTGCGCCCCCATTGTCCACACCCTTTCACCTGATCCGCCATCCATCCTGGCGACCGACGACGACCCGAATGGTGATTGGAAACTGAAGAGCCACAAAATAGTACTGGTAGTCATTCCCATATACTGAACCCAGCTTTGCTCTGATGTGTGTGCTGTTGTCATCGAATGGGTCGCCACCCCATCTTCAAACCTGGGTCCGATTTGCCGCCGATGACACATCCTCCCTCAATGGGAATCACTTGTCCGATGTTAGGTGAATGTACATCACACACACACACACACACACATCACCGCATTGGAATAATTATGTGCCTACAGCATGTTGTGTCTCCCACCTTTCCTCCGAACGAACGATGATGACCCAACGTGTGGTTGACATTCCTTCGTGGAGTCGGCCGACAGGCCAACGACGTAACTAGAATTTGCGAATTGAGAAATTATGTGGATGCGATCATTATCACCGTCGTCGTCGTCATCGCAATCGTCGTCATTATTGGACCATCTGTAAGGACATTAACCCAGTTGTGTGCGATTCCTTGCGTTCATCAATTGGATCGATTGGACGCCTTGTGGTGGTGGGAGTAACTGAGGGAGAAATGGCACAAATGCACTGTTGACTGTTTGGCGCAGCTTGATTCGGGTGATTTTTGTACAATACGTTAAAAAAAAGCTCGCTTGATCTACATAAATCTACGTGGTCCTGGTAGCGGTGACCAGTTCTGGGGCAATCCCTGGAAGACTTATTTGATAAATCCTTGAAGAAACACCTGAATGAATCCCTAGAGCAATTCTTACCGGAATGCCTGGAGGAATCATTGGAAGAAGTAATTTCTGTATAAGTTATGGGAGGAATACCTAGCGGAATATCTGAAGAGATATTATGAGGAAATACTAGAAGGAATCCTTGATGAATTTCTGGAGGATTCCTTGGAGGAAATTCCGGAGAAATTCGTAGAAGAATTCTGGGAGGAATGCCTAGAAAAATTTCAGAAAAAAATCATTAACTTCTGAAAAAATCCTGGTTTAATTCCTCGAAGAATTCTTGGATGAGACCCAACATTTCCTGGTAAAATTCCTGGAAAGATTTCTTGAATGAATTCTTGGAGCAATCCCTGGAAATATTGCTGGAGAAATCTCCAGAGAAATTCTGGGAGTAATTGCTGGAGAAATATCTGAAAATATCCTTGGATAAATTCCAGGAGGATTTCCTGGAAGAACCCTTGGAGGAATTCGTGGAGAAATTTCTGGAGGAATCCCTGAAGCAATTCCTGGACGAATATCTGGACGAATTCCTGGAGGAATGTGTGGAGGAATCCCTGGAAAGTTCCTGAAAGTATTCCTGAAGAATTTCCTGGAAGGATCTCTGAAGAAATCGCTAGAGGATTTACTGAAGAAATTCCTGGAAAAATCCTCGAAGGAATTCCTGAAAAAATCCCTGAGGGAATCCTTGAAGAAATTTGTGGAAAAAATCCAGGAGGAATCTCTACAGCAATTCCTGGGGGAATCCCTGATTAATTCCTGAAGTTATTCCTGGAGAACTTCCTGGAATAATTTCTTAGGAAATACCTAGAGTATTATCTGGACGTTTTCTTGACGGAACTTCTGGAGGATTTCCTGGCGGAATCTTCGAAGGATTTCCTGGAGAAATTGGTAGAGAAATCTCTGGAGAAATCTCTAAAGCAATTCCTCATGGAATCTCAGGATAAATTCCTAGAGAAAGGCGTGGAAGAATCTCTAGAGGAATTGCTAAAATAATTTCTGAAGCATGTCCAGGAGCAATTCCTGGAAAAATTCCTGAAGAAACTCCTGGGATAATTCCTGGAAGAGTTCTTGGAGAAATTCCTTAAAAAACCTGGAGAATTCCTGGCGGAATTCCTGTGGGAATTACTGGAGGAAGAAATCTTTAGATGAATTCTTGAAAGAATTACTAGATAAGTTTCTAGAGGAATCTCCAGAGGAATCCTATTATTTTTCTATTTCAAAAACAAAAATCCTGGAAGAATTTCTAGTGGAGGCATTCTTGGAGAAATCCTCGGAGGAATTCCTGAAGGAAACCCTGCGGGAATCCTTAAAGAAATTTATAAAGACATCCCTGGAGGAATCTCTACAGGAATTCCTGGACGAATCTCTGAAAAATCCCTGAAGCTATTCCTGGAGAATTTCCTGGAAGAATTTCTGAAGAAATCCCTAGAGGATTTACTGGTACCGTCTACCCCCGTTGGTTTGACTAATCTGAACACTTTTTAATTTGACCTCCTCTAATCTACACGTCGTTCAAACTAAAAATGGTTCAAACGTCATTCTGCTCATGGAACGGGGTGAAACGAACGCAGAATCAAAATAAAACAGCAAAAACAGTTACCATCAGCGTGTTTTTCGATGTCCACAGGGTTACTGGAAGTTCAAAACGTACCCCGTTGGTTTGCATGAGGTGTCGTTCAAACTAACGGGGGTAGACGGTAGAATTCTTAGAGGAACTTCTAGAGGATTTCCTGGAGGAATTCCCGGGAAAATCCCCGGAGAAATTCGTGGAGAAATCCCTGGAGAAATTCCTGAAGCAATTCATGAAGGAATCTCAGGAGAAATTTCTGGAAAAATGCCTGGAGGAATCCCTGAAATATTCCTAAGGGTATTCCTGGAGAATTTATTGGGGGAATTTCTAAATTTTCTGGAAAAAATCCTGGAGAAATTGCTGACATAATTCTGAAGGATGTGTAGGAGTATTCCTGGAACAATTTCTCAAGAAATTGCTGAAGGAATCCTTAAAGAAATTCGTGGGTTATTTCCTGGCGAATTCCTGGAATTCTTGGGTAAAATCCTGGAAAAATTCCTAGAGGTTTTCCTTTGGGAATTGCTGGAGGAATCTTTGGATGAATTCTTGCAACAATTAATGGATAGATTTCTGGGTGAATCTCTAGTGGAACTCTGGGCGAAATTTCTGAAAGAATCCCCTGAGAAATTTCAGGAGGAATTTCTAGAAAAAATTCTGGAGAAACTCATGGTGAAATCCTCAAAGGAATTTTTGAATGAATCCCAGGGGAAACCCTTGGAGAAATTCGTAGAGAAATCCCAGGAAAACTCCCTGAAGAAGTTCCTGCAGGAATTTTACGCGGAATTCCTAGAATCAATTCCTGGAGGCAAATCTGGAAAAAAATTTGGAGGAATCAAGGGAGGAATTCGTGAAAAAAATCTAGAGGGTATTCCTAGAGAAAATCTTGGAAGAATTTCTGAATGTCATAGAGAAATTACTGGATGATTTGCTGATATAATTATGATGGAATTCCTTTGATTAATTCCTGGTGAAATTTTTTCACAGAATTCCCTGAACAAATTCCTGGAGTAATTCCTCGAGGAGACCATGGATAAATTCCTGGATAAAATACTGTATGGATTTCTGAAGGAATCCCAGGAAGAATTCCTGAAGGAATCCCAGGAAAAACTTCTGGAAGAACTCCTGGGGAATTCCTGGAGGAATTTCTGGAGGAGCCCCTGAAACAATTCCTGGAGGAATATCTGATGGAATTCTTGGAGGAAGCGCTGAAAAAATCCTGGAGAAATCTGGATGAATTCATGTAGGAGTTTCTGGAAGATATCTTTGGAGGAATCCCTTGAAGATTTTCTGGATAAATTTCTGCAGGAATTCCTGGTGGAATTCCTGGGAGAATCCCGGAAGCAATTACTGGAGGAATCTCTGGAGGAATGCCTGGAGGAAGTCCTGAAGGAATGCATTGAAGAGACCCTGGAGGATTTCTTGGAGGAATCTCTGAAAAAAAAAAAATTGTTAGAAGTCTTGGAGGGATCCCTGAAAGAAATCCTAGAGGAATGCCTGTAGAAATTCCTGAGGGAATCTCCTGAGAAATTTCTGGAGAAATCTCTAGAGGAATTTTTGGCGAAATTTCTGGAGGAATCTCTAGATGACTTCCTGGAGGAATTTTTAGAGAAATCACTGCTGAAATTCCCAATGGAAGGGACTGATTAGGAGAGTCACTTCACAGTGAAAACGGACACAGTGGACGGTGAAAGTAATTCCTATTTGATTAACTTACAACTTTTTCACCGTGGATTCGCAATATTTCACCTGGAAAAAATCCTTGAGGAATTCCTGAAGAAATTGAATCACTTAAGGAATTAGTAGAGGAATACCAGGAATAATTCCTAAAGAAATCTCAGATGGAATTCTTGAAGAAATTCTGGAAGAATCCTTAGAAGAGTTTCCGAAGAACCTCCAGAAGGAATCCCGGAAGCTATTTCAAGAGGAATAACTAAGGACATTCCTAAACAGATCCTGCAGGAAGTACTCAATAAATTCCTGGAGGAATTCCTTAACGAATACAAGAATGAATTCCTGAAGGAATCCTAAGAAGAGTCCCAGGGAGAATCTTTGGAGGAAGTTTTTTGCAGAAAGAATCACAGAAGGAATTTCCGAGTTTAGCCCTGCAGAAATTCTTGGAGGAATCCATGTAGGCATCATCTTAAAGGAATGCCCAAAGGGATTAACGGAGGAATCTCTAGAAATACTCCTAGAGGAATCTCTAGAAGAATTTCTGGAGGAATTTCTGGAAGAAATTCTAGAGGCATTTTTGTACGAATCCCTGGATGAATTTTTAGGGGAGTCCCTGCAGCAATTCCCAGAGGAATCCGTGGAATAATATCTGGAGGGATCTCTGAAGAAATTCATGGAGGAATCCCAGGAAGAATTCCTGAAGCAATTGCAGATAGAATTCTAGGAGAAATCCTGGAGGATTTCTAAGAAGAGTTCGTGAAAGAATCCCTGTAGCAATTCCCGAAGAAATCCCTGTAGCAGTTCCTGAAGGAATCCCTGTAGGAGTTCCTAAAGAAAGCCCAGGAGGAATCGTGGAAGCAATTCCTAGAGGCATTTCTAAAAGAAATCCCTAAACAGTTGCTGAAGAAGTACTGGATTAATTCCTGGAAGAGTTCCAGAAAAAATTCCAAGAGGAATTCCTTAAAAAGTGTTCCTGGGACAATCCTTAGAGAATTTTTTGAAATAACCTCAGGAGTTGCTCCTGAAAGAAACACAGAAGAAATTCCCGGGTGAATCCATGGAGGAATTCTTGAAGGAAAACCTGGAGGAATTTCTGAAGAAATTCCATGAGGAATCCCAGAAGCAATCCCATGAGAAATTCCTTAGGAAATCCCAGGAAAGCTTTCTTAACAAATTCCCGGAAGAATTTCTGTAGGAAAAAATGAAAGAATCCATGTCTGTAATAATTTTTGGACGAATTTTTGTGGGAATCTTTGTATGGACTCCTAAAAGAATGCTTTTTTTTTTAATATTTTAAGGAACTCCTGGGTTAATTTTTAGTTAATTTCTGGTAACATTTCATTTACGGGTTTCTGGAAGATATTCCTGCTGAAATACTTCGAATTATTTCAGATTGAGTTATTTGGAGCAATCTCTATTGAAATTATGAAAGGAATATATGGAGCAATAATTTCTGCTGACATTCTTTTGGGAATCTCAGAAAATTTCAGGAGGGATCCTCGAAAAAAGCACTGGAACAATGACTGGAGGAACCTCAATAGATATCCCAGGATAAATTCCTGGGCCACGGCCCCTGTCCCCCTTTGGCTACACCCATGATAATATGCATGATCAATTTTCATGAAGCACTCTTATGGCATCCATACTTTACAGTTATGGCTAAATTTCATAAGGTATTTTGATGAATTGAGTTAGTTTACTTCGCTGAGCTTGGGAATTTGTAAATTCAGCGTGAAATGTAAACAGTGAGCTTCTGCTCAGTTAGATTCTGAAGATTCCCTACTGGGAGATTGTTATTCAGTGCGTCACGTAAACCGTGTGCGTGTGCCCAATTAGATTCCGAAGATTCCTCTTCGGGAGTTTGTTATTCGGCACGAAAAGTAAACACTGAGGATTTGCGCAGCTAGCTAGATTCTGAAGATTCTTTGCCAGAAATTTATTATTCGGCACGAAAAATAAACAGTGAGCGTCTGTGCAACTAGATTTCATTCCGGGCAGGCCCCTGGCATCAATGAAATTTATCGTAGCCAACATCTAACTGCCATATACTCATATTCGTGCAAATTGAAACGAGCGTGTAATCAACAAACGCAGCTTTTGTTTGATGTTGTGAACCACACACGAAATCACATTCACAATGCGTGTTTGTTGGGTTGCTTTATTCAACTAATCGCATGCTCCTCTTACCGTACATTAATATTTAAGCGATTTTGAAGTGTTTTGTGATCATAAGAGATGAAAAAAATGATTCTAAAAATTTATCAACAAACCAAAATAAACGTTAAACAAAAAATTGTTGATGTTTTCGCATTTGACAGTGGGCGCTACCCAAGAAACATACTAGCTGATTAACAGTTTCTTAAGCTAAAATCTGCTTAAGAGTGGCTTGTTCCACTCTTGTACAGCAGAAATGTTTGTTAGGTATTTATTTGCGCCCAGGACATCCTGTCTACCATGATTCCAATGCATTGATATAGGCCGTGTCAGGGGCCTGGTTCCGGGAGTTTTTTGCTCAGATCGAAAAGTAATCAATGAGCGTGTGCACGGCTAGATTTGGAAGATTCCTTGCTGGTAGCTTATTGTTGGATGCGAAAAGTAAACAGTAAGCGTCTGCGTAGTTAGCAGGGGCGTACAATTTCGTTTCAATGATACACTTTCATGCAACATTTGAATGAGTCACTTCAAGTGTTTCATACATTTTTCTAATGACTCGGTCGTTAAAAAAAACTTTTCCACTCATCGTAGCACTCGGTAGTCTCCCACCCGGTCGCATTGCTTGTGCTTCACCCGTCAGAGCATTAGTGTCTCACTGGTGCGCGCTAGTCTCTCAATGGTTACGGGCGCCGGTTAATTGGATTTAAGTGGTCGAATTTGTTATCCTCTTTCATAAAACATAATTATCATTCTATTGGCGTGCACCACTATTTAAAAATATGGTTTAAATAGTGTTTTTAGCTTGTTGAAGTATTTCAATGACTCATAAATGAAACGAAAATCCAAGTGTATCATCCCATGTTTCATACACACTTGTTTCTGTAGCAGCAACGAACGAGTGTGTTGCTGGGTGAGAGATGAAGCATCACAGCAGTCCGTTCGCATGGGAAACGATTTGCTACAGTCGTCGTACGTCATGTTTTCCTTTCGAAATTGCACGACCCTGGTAGTTAGATTCTCAAGATTCCTTGCCGGAAGTTTGTTATTCGAAATGTAAACAGTGAGCGTCTGTGCAGCTAGATTCCGATGATTCCTAGCCAAGACTTTGATGTTCGGCGTAACATGTGCGTGTGCGTGGCTAGATTCCGATTATTCTTTGCCGGGAGTTTGTTTTTCAGTGCGAAAAGTAAACAATGAGCGTGTGCACAGCTAGATTCGGAAGAATCCTTGCTGGGAGCTTATTGTTGGGTGCGAAAAGTAAACAGTGAGCCTTTGCACGGATAGATTTCGAAGAATTCTTGTCAGGTGTTTGTTGTTCGGCGCAAAAAGTGAACAGTGAACGTATTTGCTGAGAATTCGAAGCATCCTTTCCGAGGTTTTACTATTCGACGCGAACATAAACAGTAAGCACCTGCGAAATTTCCCAAGATTCATTGCCAGGAACTTCGGCGCCACACGTAAACACTGACTGTGTGCGCGGCTAGATTCGGAAGTTTTCCTGCTGAGAGTTTGTTATTGAGTGCGAAAAGTAAACTGTGAGGGCCTGTGCAGTTGTATTCCAAAGAATTCTTGCCGGGAGTTTGGCGCGAAAAGTAAACAGTGAGCGTCTGCGTGGCTAATTCCGAATATTCTTTGCCGTTAGTTTGTTATTCAGCGCGAAAAGTAAGTGATCGTGTGCACGGCTAGATTCGGAAGATTCTTTGCTGGGAGTTTGTTTTTGGGTATGAAAAGTAAACAGTGAGCGTCTGTGCAGTTGGAATTTGAAGGAAGGAAGGAAGCTTGTTATTCAGTGCGAAAAGTAAACAGTGAGCATCTGCGTGGATAGATTCCGAAGAATCCTTGCCAAAAGTTTGGTGTTCGGCGCTAAAAGTGAGCAGTGAGCGTGAACATGAGCGTGAGCGTGACTTTACGATAAATTTGACTTTGTCTGAGTTGGTGCATAACACCTTCCTCTCCCCCTTTGCTTCAAATTCCTTACACAGAAGTTCCTCTGCAGCGTAACAGTAGTGAATTGTTCCTCGCCATTCTCTGTCTCTCTCGCGCGCGCAGATTGGATCTGGTTGACCGAGAATCAGAGGACGACGGACGGTTGGTTATTGAATTTGATTGTGCGCCCGTAAATCAAGACGTTTTGCCCGGGAACGCGCACCTGCGAGCTCACGCGAAACGGATTCCAAACGGAAACGATTGATGATGGAGGGCCAAACGAGGACCCGCACCCTGCCCCCACCCCTTGGATACAATCCAATAACGATAGGCTTCGATTTCGATTGCGAGCTTGGAGTCGAATGGAATCTTCTGGCACTGCACGAAGCAGCGATAGATACATAACCGGAACCATAAAATCTTATGAATGCGTGTCTGTGTCTCAGGGTGATTGATGGGTTTGATTTGAGGAAGATTCATGGGCCCGAGCGAGCGTGCGTGTGTCACCGTTAGTGCCCCGTTCGTTTTCGTAGCTAGTCGTAATCGTCACCGTGAACCGTGCGGTCTATGCGAGAAATGGCGAATCTCGACGACGATGACGACGATTGTTAGAAAATTGATTGGGCTGGTGCTGTCGAGAAGGTCGGTTTGGCGCTCTGGAGGTGTCAACGATGGAATCGACGTTTCCAGCCTAACATGTTTATCACCAGGTGAAATCTCAAGTATAGGAATGACACCAGATTGGCTATGGGGAAGGAATAAAATTAAATAAAAATAATCTTCCATAAACCAGAAGTGGAACAGAAAGGGAACTGAAATAGAGCTGTAATGGAACAGAAATGGAGCAGAAATGTAATTGAAATGTTACAGAAATGAAACAAAAACGGAACAGAACTTGATTTTTTCTAAATATTTCTTCAAAAATTCATGATGGGATTCCTTCTGGCAATCTTTAGGAAATTCCTTCAAGGATTGCTACAAAAGTTCGTGCATGTTTTCCTTTGTGTGTTTCTTTAAATGGTTCTTAAAAAATTGCTCCAGGAGTTTTTTTTTTAATTTCTCTAGAATTTTTTCTCGAACATTACCCAGACATTCTTAAGTAAAGCCTGTATCCGCAATATTCGGGACACAGAAACACAGCTGTAACTCTGCAAGAGATACATTAAAATTGCTGAAATTTGGTCTAATAACATCTTAAGATGTGTTAATTTCACCTACAAAATTTCATGTGAATCGGTGCAGTATATTTTTGTTGTAACAACGAAAGAGTAAAATGTGCGTCATTGAATTTTGTACAGACCCAAGTTTTGCTTGTCAGCGCTGTAACTTTTGAATTTGGCAAAGGAAATGGCTGAAATTTTGAACACAAACCTCTCAATCTACATTAGTTGCATGGGCAAAATTTCAAACACATCGATGCACTATCAACAATTTTATAGTCGAAACATGTTTTGGGGCTGAACGTGATTTTAGCCTCTCAGACAGCAATTAGTCAGTACCCTTTATTGTTTCGATTGCACTATTGAAAGTACTACACCAATAATTATCAAATTTTGCAGGCATAATATACACATAATATACTAGCTTCTGTGAAAATTTCATGAAAATTTGCAGAGAAATTCAAAAGTTATGAATAGCCAAAAATCGCACATGAAAAACACGAAAAATTTTCACTAACACTCACCCCTATCAACACCAGTAGCTTTCAAACCAATTGATAAAAGTTGATGAAATTTTGCAAGAAAGTGTCTCTATAAGTATCATAACTGCTAACGAAATTTCATAACTATCATCACAGTACTTTGAACTGTAGCGTAAAAGAACCATCTACTATGCGAATGAAAATTGGTCATGATTGAACAAAATGCTTAAAACCACGTCTGTTTGTTTTTTATCCACAGTTAAAAGTAATGCATCGATTTTTATGAAATTTGGCACAAATAATCAACATACACCAAAGAATTCTCAGTCAATTATTTGGCCAATTTTACAGATTCATTACACTAGTTTACAGCATTTTTGAACTCGGTAAGCTGATGATCATTTTTGGTGTAGAATCATGCTCTCAGTTCGAAAACGCGAACGAAAAAAATTACAGTAGAGCGGAATTTTTTTCGACTTTCCATACAAGGTTGACGATTTGAAATCGATTTTTGTTCTATTTTTAAGCAAAGTCGCTCACTTCAAACATCTCATTCTCCGTAATCAATGCTCCGATTGAGCTGAAATTTTTACTGTAACTCGCCTACATATGATATGTCAAATAAACGTCGAGAAAAAATTTTTAAGTTGGTTTTTTCTTATTGAAAAAAATACATTTCTTCAAAAAAATTTGGGAATTTTGCTAAAATTTAAGAAGTTCGTCCCTAAAACTCGCCAATATCTTGAATTTCATCAATCTGACGCAAAACCTGTATTCAGATGATCGAATGGTATTGTATTCAGCTTTTAATTTATGGAAAAAGATTTAAAATTGGTTGAAAAAACGCAATATATTTGAATTTTAGTAAATTACATATTTTGAAAAGTTGCAAAACTCGATATTGAGCTAAAACTCAAAAACTGTTCTACTTAAAATTTTTTGAAGGTCGGTTTCGAAATCAGCACTAAATTGTGCTTCAAAAATTTTGGTCGTTGACAGAAGTTCACAACTTTCATTTTATTTTGTAAACTTGTGTTACAGAGCTACAGACGTACTTCTGTGTCCCGATTATTGCGGATACAGGCTTTAGATTCTTTCCACAAGAGTTTTCCTTTAGGATTTAAGATATATTTTTTTTTTTCAGAAATTGTTGTTGTAATTTCACCAGAAGTTTCTTTAGGTATTACTCCATATGATCGGAGATTCTTTTACGTATTTATTTAGAAACGCCTTTAAACAGTTCTTGAGATATTCTTCTAAAACTTTCTCCAAGGTTTCTTTCAAAAACATTTCCTTTCATGCTTCAAAAACTTTTCCATAGATTATCTCAGTAATACCTGCAAAAGTTATTCTATTAATTATCATTTTTCAACGAGCTTTCAAGAAATTCTATCATGAATATCTGCTACGGGTTCACCAGTTCTTCCAAGCATTATTTTAAAGTTTCCTCCATTTTCTGGTGGTTCTGTAAAAACAATCCTCCAGGATTATGTTGTTTCCGCAGAATTTCCTTCAGAAATTTTGTGTTCTTCTATAAATGTGTACTAGAAAGTCTTCTTTAAATTCCTCCAGGAGTTCTTCCTAGGATTCCTTCAGAAATTACTTAAGGATTCTGTAGAAGTTTTTTGAGAGATTTCTTCAAGAACTCCATAAGTACGGTGCAGATTTTTTTTAGAATTTGCTTCAGAATCTCATTGAAGACTTCTCCTGTGATCTCTCGAGAAGCTTCCCTAACTTGTTTTTCCTTGAATAGAGGATATGCCTTCACGAGTTTTTCCATGTATTCTTCTTGACATTCATCCAGAAACCCCTTCAGAGTTAGATTCAGAAATCGCCTTAGGAATTTTGTCCATAAATCCCTCCAGAAAATGTTGAAGAATTTATTCTAAGAATCTCCAAAGGTATCATCAGGATCTTCTTAAAGAATTCTTTCAGGCAATCGGCCAGAAATTCTTCCAGTGACTCTTTCAAGAACTTTTTCTCTTTTTTCTGTAATTCGAGGAAGAATTAAAAAAAAAATCCTGGAGAAATATCTAAAACAACTCCAGCAGGAATCTCTGAAAGAATCCTTGGATACATTTCTGACGGAACCACATGAGAAAGTTAGAATTTTTGTGAGAATCTCTGTAGGAATTTCTCAAGGAATTTTTTAAAGTATCATTAGAAGAATTTCCGAAGGAATCTTCTTGTTACGATCTTTAGAGGAGTTTCTGAAAACTAATCGAAAAAACTTGTGGGAAAATCCCTTGTTGACACTTTTGAAGAAATCCCTAACATTCTGGAGAAGTCTTTGGAGACAGTTTTGAATTAATCCCTGAAGGAATTTCAGAAGGAATCCGAATAGAAATTAAAAAAATCCCTGGATGGTTTTCTGAAGAAATCTTTAGTAAAATCCCTGGAATGAAATCTCAGGAAATACTCTTGCATGAATCTCTGGAGGAAGATCTGAAGAAATCCCAGGGAAATTCTTGAGGAAATCTCAGGAATTTCCAAAGGACTTCTCGGATGAATAGATAAAAATGCACTTCGGGAAACCTTTTGTAAAAAAATAAAAAATGTTGAGTAATTTTTGTGAAAATCCCTGATACCTTAATGACATTTAAGTTAAATTTCGCCAGGAACGCAGCATGACTTTCTGTAGATATCTCTACGAGAATTCCTGGAGAAATTCCCGGAGAATTTTCAGGACGAATTCACATCTTGTTAATGAAATCCTAATCTTTGATGACTTTTTGAAGAAATACGTGTACAAATTTCTGAAGGAATTTCTCGAATACTTCGTGAAAAAACCTGTGGAAGAATTTATGAAAGAATCTTTAGAAGAGTTAATGGAGGAATCTCTGTATAAAATTCTGCAGGAATCCTTGGAGAAAACTCGTAATAATATTCTAATTAAAGTCCTTAGAAAATTTCTAAAGAAATGCCTGATGAAGCTTCAGTAGAAACCCATGGATATCTACCTAAAAGGAATCTTGCAGAAATTTCTATACAAATTCATGGGAAATTCAGATAATTCCCTGCAGATGAAGCCGTGTAGAAATTTCTTCTCTTGCAAGAAATTATCCTCGGATTTTCTCAAGAACGACCCAAGTAACAATCTTGATTCTATTTGGTTTTATTTGTTTTTATGATAGTTTTATCGGAACATTGCCTATTCTAGTTGATCTTATCGGAGTTTCAGCTGAGCACAACTATTCTTCGTCAATATGTGGTTTTAAAAACACCTCCAAGAATACTTGAGGTTCAGTTCATAAAACCATAAACACAGCAAGAACTGTTGAACTTATTTTCAGTTTTATAAGGCTCTTGTAGCTAACTTCAATCATCCATTCTTGATCAAGAGCAACTGTTCTCGCATAAGAATAGTTTGGTACATGAAAAATACAATAAAAAAACTCAAGCATCAGATTTTGATTCTCATCGTTCCATTATTGCTGCCAATCAAGAACACCTACCCGAAAACTCAACCGCGACGCGATGCGGTGCCGTGCAAAGTTCCTCCGGTTGCAGCATCCGAAATGAGGTGGGTTTGGTCATCCAGGAAGTCGATTCCCGTGCAATTCGGGTTCCAATCATCGATCTTTAAAATCAACAACTACTTACCTGTTCGAAATGCTGACCGGAGGAATGAGGCACTGTAGCGCATCAAGGCCGGTTATCGAAAAAGGTCTGCCTGGTTGGCAACGGTACCGGGCTGATGATAAAATTAATCGGACAAGATTCACAAAATCCACCGCGGTACGATAATTTATTGTTTGTTTACAATTTGGCTTACATGATTTATTACGTTCTCGGCGGAGTTTGCATAAACCTACATCAAGAACGTTATAAACCTGAGTACTCTTGAGAAATACTTCTCACCCTTGCTTAAGATGAAATGAATTTAAGACGTTCTTGATGGAGGCCAACCAGGCTGCATCGAGAACGTTATAAATCCTAGTATTCTTGAGTTATGCTTATAGCTCTGGCATGAGTTGAAAGAAATTTAAGACGATCTTAAGGTGATGTTGATTAAAACCGATGTTGATGACGGACCGACCACCGGCCTAGATTTCAATGGAAGCCATGTTGAGAAAACTCATGAGCAATGTTCGCATGACCAGAAATAATATTTTTAAAAAATTTAATAATTGCAATATTATGTAAGCGTGTTGCAATTTTTGGAAGTATCTTGCAACATATATACGATGAATTTTGCTTGGCATTTGACATCCTTGTTACACCACGGAAATATTTCCAATTTGTGTAATAAATTAATGCCAATTACAATAATGTGTCATTTTCATTGTGCTTTTTTTTTCAATTTATTTCATCAAACTTTCCTATTGACATAAAGGCAGCATCAGCAACAACATTGACAAATTTATTATCGTTTTATCGTGCACTTGAAGAATTCTACAAGGAGGTAGCAATTCGCCTTGAGGATAACTTGGGAAGTACAACAAGTTTTAAGAGAAATTTAAAAACAACTCTCCAAGAGCATCTTAGGATGGGCCTCTTTGGTCTTATGGCGGGTTTATGGTTGAGTTGATGTCGTTTTGCAGAGCAATTTGGTTTATGCATGGTTTTAAAGCACAGGTGTTGAAGAACACTCCAAGCGCATTATAAAATTAATTTTGTTACTTGGGGATATCAACAATTTCTTCAGAAATGCAAAAGTTTTGGAGACATCTAGAAATTTCTACAAGGATTCCTTCAGAAAATCTTCTAGACTTTTTCAGAATTTCTTAATCTGACTGAGCGGGAACAGAAAAGGACAAAATTAAACAGAAATTAAACCGAATGAAAATATAGAACATAAATAGATCTGAAATTGAACAGAAATGGAACTGAAGTGGAACTGAAGGGGAACTGGAATAGAACTAAAATGAAACTGCAATGGAATTGCAATGGAACAGAAGTGGAACTGAAGTGAAACTGACGTGAAACTGAAGTGGAATTGACGTGGTACTGAAATTAAACTGAAGTGATACTGGAATGGAACTGAAGTGGATCTGAAATTGAACATAAATGAAACAGAAGTGAAACAGAAATGAAACAGAAATAGAACAGAAATAGAACAGAAATCGAACAGAAATGGAACAGAAATGGAACAGAAATGGAACAGAAATGGCACAGAAATGGAACAAAAATGGAACAGAAATTGAACCGAAATGGAACAGAAATGGAGTAGAAATGGAGTAGAAATGGAACAGAAATGGAACAGAAATGGAACAGAAATGGAACAGAAATGGAACAGAAATGGAACTGAAATGGAACAGAAATGGAACAGAAATGGAACAGAAATGGAACAGAAATGGAACAGAAATGGAACAGAAATGGAACAGAAATGGAACAGAAATGGAACAGAAATGGAACAGAAATGGAACAGAAATGGAACAGAAATGGAACAGAAATGGAACAGAAATGGAACAGAAATGGAACAGAAATGGAACAGAAATGGAACAGAAATGGAACAGAAATGGAACAGAAATGGAACAGAAATGGAACAGAAATGGAACAGAAATGGAACAGAAATGGAACAGAAATGGAACAGAAATGGAACAGAAATGGAACAGAAATGGAACAGAAATGGAACAGAAATGGAACAGAAATGGAACAGAAATGGAACAGAAATTGAACAGAAATGGAACAGAAATGGAACAGAAATGGAACAGAAATGGAACAGAAATGGAACAGAAATGGAACAGAAATGGAACAGAAATGGAACAGAAATGGAACAGAAATGGAACAGAAATGGAACAGAAATGGAACAGAAATGGAACAGAAATGGAACAGAAATGGAACAGAAATGGAACAGAAATGGAACAGAAATGGAACAGAAATGGAACAGAAATGGAACAGAAATGGAACAGAAATGGAACAGAAATGGAACAGAAATGGAACAGAAATGGAACAGAAATGGAACAGAAATGGAACAGAAATGGAACAGAAATGGAACAGAAATGGAACAGAAATGGAACAGAAATGGAACAGAAATGGAACAGAAATGGAACAGAAATGGAACAGAAATGGAACAGAAATGGAACAGAAATGGAACAGAAATGGAACAGAAATGGAACAGAAATGGAACAGAAATGGAACAGAAATGGAACAGAAATGGAACAGAAATGGAACAGAAATGGAACAGAAATGGAACAGAAATGGAACAGAAATGGAACAGAAATGGAACAGAAATGGAACAGAAATGGAACAGAAATGGAACAGAAATGGAACAGAAATGGAACAGAAATGGAACAGAAATGGAACAGAAATGGAACAGAAATGGAACAGAAATGGAAACAGAAATGGAAACAGAAATGGAAACAGAAATTGAAACAGAAATGGAAACAGAAATGGAAACAGAAATGGAAACAGAAATTGAAACAGAAATGGAAACAGAAATGGAAATAGAAATGGAAATAGAAATGAAAACAGAAATTGAAACAGAAATTAAAACAGAAATGGAAACAGAAATGGAAACAGAAATGGAAACAGAAATGGAAACAGAAATGGAAACAGAAATGGAACAGAAATGGAAACAGAAATGGAAACAGGAATTGAAACAGAAATGGCAACAGAAATGGAAACAGAAAAGGAAACAGAAATGGAAAGAGAAATGGAAACAGAAATGGAAACAGAAATGGATGCTGAAATGGAAACAGAAATGGAAGCAGAAATGGAAACAGGAAAGGAAACAGTAAGGGAAACAGAAATGGAACTGATATTGAGCTGAAATGGAACAGATATGCAAAAGAAATATAACATAAATGGAACTGAAATGGAACAAAAACGGAACTGAAGTGGAAATGAAGTGGAACTGAATTGAAACTAAAGTGGAACTGTCGTGGAACTGAAGTGCAACTAAGGTGTCACTGAAATGCAACTTAAGTACAAGTGACATGGAAAACAAATGGATTTGGAATGGAAAAAAAATAGAACTGAAATGAAATAAAGATTTAACTGAAGTGAGCATAAAGTGGGAATGAAGTCGAACTGAAATTAAACAGAAATAGAACAGAAGTGTAACTGAATAGGAACAGAAATGGAACTGAGCGATTTTTTCGCTCATGAAAGATCCAGATTATGTTGGTTTATCACAATCCTGACAGCAGTATCTTATCCAACCAACCGTCACGTTCTGTGATTTATGTAACGAATCAACTTTGTGGATCAATGAACTCACGTGTGTCATCCCACCAACATTTATGTTTTCTCGCTCCATCCAGTTGTACATCTCAATCGAAACTGCAATTTACTTCTAGTACGTCGTTCGCCTACCAAGAAACTTGACATGGCTTTCCCAAAAGCGAGTTTTCCAGCTAGTCGTACGTGTCAATCTAGCATTTCTAGTTCGTTCTTGTTCGCCAGTAGTGGTTCGATCCTTTCTGTGCAACCCTAACCTCATCTCTATCTCCTATTGCCACCCAATAAATATTTGCGCTCCTCAAAGCACTCACCAGCCGAATTCGCTGTTCAAATTTTGAACTTTTCAGTTACATTTTCATACATTCTTACCCCCTCTCATGCAGAAGTGCTTGCTCTCATCCCTGGGATTTAATCCTCGCTACGTGCCCTTCGACCCCTGGCTGCCTGGAGGGATGGGAAACTCGCAAGTATGTAATCCACTTGTACCAGAAGAGCACTAGCTCTCCATCTTTCCTACACGGTATACATATATGCACGAGCGAGGCTCTTCTGCACCAAAGTAGATGGCAAACATCGCCGCATCGCCGCACCGGGAAAATTGTTTGGATGTTCGGCGAAAAAGAAAGCCATAATCTCGTCTAGTTTCCCACTCGTAAGCGCATACAAGCAACCATCCACCCACGCTCTTACATATGGGATGAGGAAGGACTTGAACGAAACGCTTCCGAAAGCATAATAATTTTGATTTTAATAATGAAACTCCGGCATAATTTTCAATCATCGGCATCAGCAACAGCAACGGCAGCGAACTGGGCTCGATGTACGAGCCAAAGCATCCTATCCTAGTGTTCTTCGGTGAGTGAAGTGCCGCGCTGCTTCGGATCCTCGCGGTTGATGAAACTTTAATCCAGCCAGCATCGCTGCGCTGGATTGCGAGGCACGCCGGGCGCTGCTGAATGGCTTTCGCAAGAGATTGAAGAGATTTTGCAATTCGCGAACTCGTTGGTTGGTATGAAGAATGGAAGTGCAGAAGAAGACGGGAGGAGTTCTATTGGCGGCGAAAGTAAAACCCATAAGCAAGTGGGATGCGGCGCGATAGGCACCAGTTGGATCATCGTCGTTTTTTTTTCAGCTGTTCCTGTGTTTCTACAAGGCAGCAGCGCAGGGATGGAGAGAGATTGTTGGCATCCCAGGCGCGCGAAAAGTTGAGAATGTGTAATTTAATATTTAAATTCAATTACGGATGGATTTGATGCGAAAATGTGCGATGTTCCAGGAAGGAGCTATTATGATGAATTCATAATGATTGAAACGGGATATCTTGCTGGAATGTGTGAGGTGTGTGCGATATCGAACAATTTGAACAATCTTTAGGATTCAGACTGAATTAATCAGAACGAAACCTTTTCAATCGGAATTTTATTATTCAGAAGGGATTGAAAAATGGATAAGATATCACTGATAAGTTCAATAGTTAGCTTTGGGTGGAGCTGAAGATAATCAAATTGAATATGGCTCTGCTTCTAACAGCTTCTAAGATATTGGTCAAGAACTGCCAATTTCATGTCCATGCTACTGCCAGAGGTATAATTTATTCCATTTCAACGACAAGGTGTTTCTGATGAGTGGTGATCGAGACATTTTTTATCCAGTATTATTATTATTATTATTATTATTATCTTTATTATCGAGATTTTCAGCCAGGGGCTGATTCATCTCAGTTCTCAATATCCCGACATTTTAAGGATCCCTAAACACTCTCTTGAGCATAAGTCATCAAATGAATGTGCATTATTTGTGCGTTCAAATAAAATTCATGCATTCCGTTCATCAAATCTACAAGTGTAATCAGTCGGAAACATCTTGAAGTCCTGCAAAAACCGCCTGAAACTCCCATAAAACGCTTTGAGACAGTCCTAAAACCCCCGTGAAGCTCAGCTGAAAGTCTATAAAGCGCCCTTAAACGTTTCTTAAAATTCTTGAAACACCATGACACACCCTGAAACTCCTTGAAACGCATCAGAAGCTCCCTTAAACTCAACCAAAACCCTCTAAAGTGCTCCGAAAAGTCCTGAAACGCATTGTAATGTCTTCAAAGGCCGTTTAAATCCTCTGAAATATCCATGAAGCTCATCTGAGACCCTGCGGATTCCCTTAAAACCCCTCAAACCTTTTGAAACGTCCTGAAACGCCTGTGAAGCCTGAGAGCATGTAAAGCCCCCTAAAACCCCACTGGAAGCTCCAGAAACGTTTTGAAACGCCTTAAAACGCAATGAATTTTTTTAATACTCTCCTGAGAGTCTGTGAAGTGGAAGCCTCCCAAGACCCCTCTTATATCTCCTGAAACGTCTTGAAACGCAATGTAACGCCTTGAAATCACACTGAAACTTTTGTAAAGTTCAATCGAGCGGCTGTGAAACCACCTGAACTCCTTTTGAAACCTCCTGAAACATTATGAAACGCCATGAAACGCCCTTAAATACAGTGTACCGCCTGGTAACGCGTTGAAACGCCTCTGAATTCCCCGTGAGACTCATCTGACAGCCCCTGAAACCCCGTTGAAACCTACTGGAACGCCCTGTAACGCTTTCAAAACGCAACGAAGCACTGAAGCTCATTCAAGGTCCTACATCCCCTTTAAGGTCTCCTAAAACGCCCTGAAATGCATTGTAACACCTTGTAACGCTCTGAAACGCCTCTAAAACTCTAAAATTCCCGTGAAGCTCACTTGAGAGCTTGTGAAGCCTCCTAAAATTCCTCCGCCAGCTACTGGAATGTCCTGAAACGGTACCTCTTGAAATTCCCTTGAGACTGCTGTAAAGCTCCCCGAACGCCTGTGAAGCCCTCCAAACCCCCTGAAGCACCCTGAAACGCATTGAAGTGCCCTGAAATGCATTGTAACGCCTCTTGAACCCCCTGAATTCCCCATGAAGCTCATCTGACAGCCCCTAAAACTTCTCTGAAACCTCCTGAAACGCAAAAAAAATGCCTTGACATGCATTTGAAACCCTACTGAAACTCCCGTAAAGCTCACCCGATAGCCTGTGCAGCCCCCAAAGCTTCTTTGAAATCTTCTGAAATGCCTCTGAAGCCTCCCTGAAATCTCCGTGAAGTTCACCTGAGTTATTATGTTATTTTTTTTTCAAATCTTTGAAAGGCATTCACTTTTCTTGAAGTTCATTTTGATAACCCCGATTGAACCTCTCTGGAACCTCCTGAAACACCGTGAATCGCATTGGAACGCCTCTAAGCCCCGTTCTACCCCCGTGAACCTCATAAAACGTTGTTGGATCTCACTACAGTTTACACCAGTTCAGATAAATCACAGAGGAGCAACCATTGCCATGTACAGTCAGTAGTGTAAGCTATGCTAAACCTTTAAAGGATATGAAACCTAATACGGCTCACACGTAAAGTCCACCTAAAGCCCCTTTAAAACCTCCTGAAACGCCCTGAAATGTCTCTGAAGCCTCCCTGAAATCGCCGTAAAGATAACCTGAGAGCCTGTGAAGTCTTCTTAAGTCCCTCTGTATCCTTGAAACGCATTCAAACTTATTGAAACCCTTTTGATAATCCTGGAAATCTGTGCATCGCATTGAAACCCCTCTAAAACCCTGTGAACCCCCCATGAATTTCATTAAAAAGCTGATGAAGCCCTCAAATATCCTCTGAACCCTCATGTTACACACTTAAATGCCTCGAAACGCCTCTGATCAGCCCTCACATACCATGAAACTCCTCTGAAAACCATCTGAAGCCTTGCTTGACCCCCCCCCTCTTATAACCACTCGCCCTCCCCTTTTTACCAATCTCTTGAAGTGAATAGGACCAGCATCACTAAAATATGAAGTGAATAGGACCAAAATCACTTGAATTTGAAGTGAATTAGACCTGAATCACTTGACTATGATGTGAACCAGACCTGAATCACTTCAATACGAAGTGAATTAAACCTGAATCACTTGAACATGAAGTGAATCGGGCCTGAATCACTTTAATGTGGAGTGAATCAGACCAGAATCACTTGATAATGATATGAACCAGACCTGAATAACTTGAATATGATGTGAACCAGACCTGAATGACTTGAATATGAAATTAATCAGACCTGAATTACTTGAATATGATGTGAACCAGACCTGAATAACTTGAATATGATGTGAACCAGACCTGAATTACTTGAATATGCAGTGAATCAGACCAGGATCACTTGATTATGATATGAACCAGACCTGATTCACTTGAATATGAAGTGAATCAGACAAGAATCACTTGATTATGGTGTACACCAGGCCAGACTTTAATCACTTCAATTTGAAGTGAATTAGATCTGAATTACTTAGATATGAAGTGAATCAGACCACAATAATTTGATTATGATGTACACCAGCCTAGATCACATTAATATGAAGTGAATCAGGCCTGAAAACCTTGAATATGATGTGAACCAGACCAGAATCTCTTAATTATGATGTATACCAGATCCGAGTCACTTGAATCAGACCTGAATCACTTGAATGTGAAGTGAATCGGATCTTAATCACCTGAATATGAAATGAATCAGACCTGAATCACTTGATTATGATGTGATCCGGACCTGAATCGCTTGAATATGATGTACAATATACATGAGACTTGAAACGGTTGAATAAAAAAATAGACCTGATTCACCTGAACATATGAAGGGAATCAGGCCAGCGTCACTTGAATATGAAGTGAATCAGACCTGAATCACTTGAATATGAAGTGAATTGGGCCTGAAGCACTTGAATTTGAAGTGAATCATACCAGAATCACTAGGGATGTGAACCAGACCTGAATCACTTGAACTTGAAGTGAACCAGACAGAATATTCAAATCACTCCCGGGGATTTGCAAGAGATTCCGGGCCGTCAAGGTAGCCTTAAGGCATTTTCAGGCGTTTCAATGGTTTCAAAGGCTTCGACGGTGTTCGAAGACTTTAAAATAATTTCGGGTGGAGAAAGAGGTGTAGAGAGGTTTGATCCCAATTGTCTTAGGGGAGTTTTCCGAGAGGGCAAGGTTACGAGTCTGGGAGTCTCAAGGGGGTTTTGTGAACGATCCATAGTGTTTCACTGGTTTTCAGGTTTTTCAAAGGGATCCAGGAAGTTTCAGGGGGATTCCGATGCTATCTCCACGGCCTCAGGAGACTTTTAGGCATTTAAAAGCATTTCAGGAGCTTTTAGTTAGTTTCCTGGGGTTTCAGGGAGTACTTATAGGTGTCCAGAGGGTTCTTAGGCCCTTTACGAGTCCTGGGGTCACAGAGGGGTTTCATTGTGTTACACATAGTGTGTCTTTCAAGAAATTCCAGGGTATTCAAATGCCTTCTAAGGGCTTTGAGAGGGATTCTGCGTCTGGGAGTCTCAAGGGGGTTTTATTCGTTTAGTAGTATTCCAAGAGTCTTTAGAGGGTTCCAGGGGGTTCAAGGGGATTTAGAGGGAATTCGAGGCCCTCAAAATTGCATCAGGGGATTTCATGGCCTTTTGAAGCATATCAGGGGCTTCCAAGCACTTTCTTGGGATTTCAGAAGAGCTTCAGGAGGGAATTTTAGTGGGTAATAGAAGGTCTCAGATTGTTAAGGGACTTCGGGCGGTTTCTCTGGGAGTATTCTCGGGGGTTCAGGAGAAATTTCTGAGACTCAAAGCGGGATGTCATGGGAGCTTCAAAATATTGTATGGGTTTTCGAGAGTTTTAAGGACAAACGCCTTGAAATCCCAGTACAACACAGCTCTTTTATCATCAAATGCACAAGTATCAAGAAGTTAACTTCTAATAATACTGTAACTTTTATTTGGTTCTTGCTTACTTGTAATAAGGTTAAAATAAGAAGATCCGGTGCGCTGGTATATATTTTCACGAGAATTTGTGCGTGAGTAAGTGCAAGTGTCGGCCATTATGTAGCCATGTTGTGATTCTATCGAGCTTGTCCTTAAGGGGCCTCTCTGGAGTTTTAAAGAAGTTGCTGGAGGTCTCAGTGGAATGGATTTCAAGGCATGTAAAGGGGGTTAACGGGATTTGTAGGGTTTCAGGACCCAAGTAACCAAAAGTTCCGCTTCCCATAATAAAATTCACTTTAAAGTTCCGCGAAGTTCAGATAAAGTTCCAAATGGAACTTTCTGGCAGCTTAAGAGGCTAATAATGAGCCTTGCTGGAACTTCCATCACAAGTTCCGGCAAGGCTCATTGTTAGCCTCTAAAGCAGCCAGAAAGTTCCATTCGGACATTTATCTGAACTTCGCTGAACTTTAAAGCTGCTTAAGATGCTACTCGGAACATTGTCGGAACTTCCAAGTTCATAGAAGTTCAGTTCAGTAGCATTGTGTTTCAATGAATATTAAATTTATTTCTTTTACAGAAAACAACTGTTTGGGCATACACGAATAAAAGACAAATATGAATTTAACAAATCAATGAATACTAGGCTCGAGCAAAAAAAAAATACCGCCCATCGGATTCGAACCGATAGTCGCTGCGTGAGAACTTTACGCTCTACCACAGTACTACAGTTGCGATTGAGTGAACAGCAGCTAAAGTCTGACTTGAATCAATTTTCTATCGGCAGCTAGTTTTAAACATTTGTTCAATAGTGAAGTTCACTTGATTTTGTCAAGTGTCTCCAGCAGCGCAGCGGTAAGATGGCAGGCTATAACGCAGGAGGATCCAGTTCAAATCTACATAGCAGCGACATGTGTGAAAATATAATTATCTCAGAAGCAATTTCCAGATATGAATCATAAACCCATCAACAGGGTTGTTGATTCTGGAGAACACATTTTTGTTTCTGCTTGAATTTTGTCAAAGATCTGTCAGAAGCTGCTTAGAAGACTAACCAGCGTGCTTTTGTGAACTTTTAAGTTCCAAAATTACTTAAAAATGAAGCTGCTTAGATGGCTAATGAGCAACCTCGAACGAGTATCCTTTTATCTGAACTTTTGGTTACTTGGGGAGGCTTGATGATAGTTTAAGATTAGCTTTCTGAAGTCTTAAGAGGGTTCCATAGGGCTTTTGAGGCATTGCAATGAATTTTACATTCAATAGTTCAGAGTGAGAGCCTCGATTGTAGTAGTCAATCTGATGATGGTTGGTTTTCACTCACTGACTGTTAAACCTAGATGTTATGAGTCAAGCTGCCGATCACTCACCATCATTGACGGGGAATAAGGTTTATTCGTTCCAATGCAACTCAAGATCATAAAGCTTCCAAGCTCAAAAGACAAATTCAAATCATTACCCCCAGTGTTATAAAATTTATGCCACTGCTCAATTTCCACCCGATTCTCGTTTATTTCCCGACCCAACGAAAAAGCACAAAAATTACCGAAATAATTGGGTCAATATTTCTCAGCGCCCATTAACTTCAGACAGTGAACCACATTCACACCACACTTGGGCCGCTTGACTTCCTTCCCAGCACAGCACATAGCACCAGCATAAGTAACGCCTCATTGAACACATTTCTCACCCGGTCGGTCGGCGGTCGGCAGTCGGCACAAAATCTGCACACATTACAACAGCCCCGTTATTTTCGCTTGCCTCAGCCCAATTTCCAAAAGCGCTGCTGCACTGGCTGGTGCCTCCCGAAAAAAAAAAAAATCTCACTCACTGTCAAGAGGCGTGACAATAAATCACTCTCACTCCGCAGTCCGCGCTCACAGTCAACTCAACGATGTACCTACCCACCTAACCTACCTACATTTGTAACAATGATGCACTCGGGTTTGATCGGGTGCACTTTTCGTGGTCCCATTCATTAGGAAGACGGCCTGAGGCTTTTGGGAGTTGCATTTTGCGAGCGCTCGACACTACTGGAAGGAAACGTTGCGCTGTGGTGACCGGTGCGCGGTGAGGTGAAAACCATTAAAAGACACATCATCATCATATTTTATCGCGATCGTGAGGAGTCCGCGCTCCTGGTGTACGTTGCATTGTGTGCCAGAAGGAGGAATTTTGCGACGCAGTCCAGTCTATGTGCATGATGTTCTTGCGATCGGTAAAGATTTCCTTATTTGCGATTATGATTTTCAAGGGTCTATCCATAAACTGCGTAGACTCTGAGGGGAAACAGTGGGGTCTGGCCAAAGTCTACGGTCCTTACAAATTTCGAACATTTTGTATGGACGAAAGTCTACGATGGGGGAGGGGGTTTTGAGATGGCCAAAATTGAATCTACGTAGTTTATGGACAGCGCCCAAATAGGAACATACATCAATCATATCAATCCTACATTTGTACAGATGGGTTGGTAAAGTTAGGAAAAAAAAACACAGGTCAGGTGAGATTTGAACTCACAACCCTTATACGCTAGACAAGTACTTTACCAACTAAGCTACCGAGCCTGTAAATGACACGGCATATTGGTTGTTATAATGTAATTCAAATCTCATCGATCTACATAATTTTTCCTGAAGAAACGCCTAGTTAAGTTTCTGTAAAGATTCCTAGAAATGTCCATTGAAATATTTCTGAAGGAATTTATGTAGACATTCCTTGGAAATATGGTAAACGCTGGGAGACATTCATAGGGCAATCGTTGGAGGATATGCTGGGTAAATTGCTGGGGAAATACATGAAGAAACATCTGGAGTAAATCCTGAAGGAATCTCTGTAAAAACTCCTGCGAATCTTAGGAGCAATATCTGTCTGACTAACTGAAAGTAATAAGTTAAGAATCTCTGGGAGGAATTCCTGCAGGCTTTCCTGGACGAGTCCCTGAAGATATTTCTAGACACATTACTGTGGTAATTTTCAATGGAATCCTAGAGCAATTACTGAACAATGCTCTGGTGTTATCAGAACATCGGCTCAGATGGCACGTTCCCCTGCTGTTGGGAGATTTTTGCCTCCGTCTGATGGACTTTTAGAAGAAAAACCTGTTGGAATTTTTTGAAAGAATCTATTGAAGATTTTCTGTAGCACTATCTGTCGAAAATTGAAAAAAGGATCCCTGGAGAAATTCCCGAAGGATGTTTGAAACGAATTTCTAGAAGAATTTCTAATGAAATTCCCGAAGTTTCAGAAAAAAATATGAACATCCAATCAAAATAATACAAATTGAAATTTATGGAGAGACTCTTGAGGTTATATCTAAACAAAAGTTCTGCAGAAATTTCTTTTAGAATCCCATGAAGAATTTCTTAAGAAATCGCTGTAGGAATTTCTGAAGGAAATTTTGGTAGGTTTTGTAACAGAATGTATGGAGTAATTTCTGATGGAATCCGTTAAGCTATTCTAGAAGGAATCCATGGAAGATATCTTAAAGGAATTCTTCGGCAAATTCATGGTGAACTCTTAAAGAATTCATAAAGAAATCTCCAATGAAAGAGAATGGGCACATTCGGCCCATCCCATGTAAACTGTTATGACTCATGCGTTATTTGAAAGGTTTCATCGGAACAAGAAAAAGTCTCTATGGGATGAAATTCTATATTACTGAGATAAAAAATGGTTTTTAATTAACCTGATTATGCTTTAAAAAAAATGGTTTAAAAAAAACATACAATGTCCCAAAAGAATTTTTACTTTAACTGTTTTCTAAATACGATATACATTTTAGAGATTAGGGGGATTCACTAAACAGTGTAAACTGATTAAACTGATTAAACGTCACGATCACCAAGGCAATCTTTGATTATTTCATTCGCAAAATCATGAAACATTTCAAATAAGCAGAAAACCATGGCTTACGCAGCAATTTAATCTGTTTAGTGAGTACCCCTATGGGGCTGTCCATAAACCACGTGGTCATTTTTTTGGGACTTCTCAACCCCCCCCCCGCGTGGTCATTAGTCCAGACAAAATTTTTTATTCATCCATACAAAATGCTCATCGGCCGGACCCCCCCCCCCCCTCATGACCACGTGGTTTATGGACAGCCCCTATTATCTTTTTTCGCTGATATCTTTCAGAGAAGGTATGTGTCATTATTGTACATGAGTCCACGCCTTATACATTTTTGTCAATTCTCCCTTTGTTAAGGAATATCTGCAAGAGTTTCTGAAGATGTGAACAATTTTCTAAAGAAATCCTTGGATAATTTTTGGAGGAATTTAGATTTTTGGATTTTCTGTACGGTCCGCTGAAAGTATTTTCGAAGGAGTTTGTGAATGATTTCCTGAAAGAATTCGCGTACAGATTTTTGAAAATATTTTTGAGGACATCCATGAAGCTTTACTAGAGGAGTTCGTGGGAAAAATGGTAGAGAATCGTCTTGGGGAAATACTTAAAGGAATTCGAGAGGCTCGGAAGATTATCTAAAAGTATTTAAAAAAAAAAAAACTCCGTTGAAAGCTATTTGAATAAAATTTCAAGCTGATTTTCTAAAAGCATCCATTAAGCAATTTCGGGAGAAATCCAGTAATTCTTATTTTTTTTCTCTATGGTAATATCTGAATGCTGGACTTTCTGTAGATATATGTCGTGAAATTGCTTCTGACATTATTTTTATCAATTTCTTTTAGGATACTTTCTAATATGTCTTCTGAGAGCCTTGCAAAACATCCCTTGAACATTCATAACGCATTACTTCTGGAATCCCTCAAGGATATCATCCAGAGAAATTCTTCTACACTTGGTGGTTCGTCTGGAGTTCTTCTAGTAGTATCTTAAGGCATAAGTTTAATCTTGCTTCTAATTTTTCGGGAATTCCTTCTGATTGCTTTGGATAATTCTTCAGGGATTACTTCAAAAGTTTTATTCTGATATGCTTTAATGAGTTTATTTGGGGTACTTATCTCAATTCTTTCACAATTCTTCGATACATTCAATGTGGGATTCCTCCAGAAAAATCTTCTCTTTGGAAAAAAAATCACAAGGAGATCGGTTTGACCTTTCACTTGATTTTCTTTTGGGATTGCAGGAATTATGGAACTATATTCTGGAGTTCTTCCAGTAGATCCTTTATGTGTTATTCCTGTTGAACATTCTGAGACACCAAAAGTAACTTCTAGAGAAATACATCTACTGAAGGAATTTCAGAAAGTTCTTCAAGGGAAATCTCTGATGGAACTTGTTGAGAGATTCCAGAAGGAACTTCTTGAGGAAATGCTAATGAAATTTTTAAATAACAGAATAACAGAAGATATTCCTGAAAAAATCTCACAAGAAATTCTAGGAGGAATAGCATAGGAATGTTTTGGAAATTACCAGAGTAGTTTTCCTGAAGATTCCCAGAATATATGTCTGGAACCAGATCTAGAGGAATTGTGTGAAGAAATAGCTTTGGTTAAAATTCACGAATAAAAAGGAATAATAACAATATGGAGGAATATCAGAAACAATTACTGAAAAAAACTAAAAACAACTATAGGAGGAACACCAGAAGGACCCCCAGAAAATATCACTGAAGATCATTTTGAAACTTTACCAAGAATCCTCCCAGACCCGGCGATTCCTCCAGAAAATCCTTTTGAAAAATCTCATGTGGAATTCCACCAGTAGTTTTCTACGATCCTTTCAGAAGCTTATTCCAAAATTCCAGAAAGAAGTCCAGAAGAAATCCAAGGAGTAACTTCTTGGGGGGTCCCAGAATTGAATATTTGTTTTCCTGAAGGGCCAGAAGAAATCTCAAGTAGGAATAGTATCAGAAACATTTGGAATAACCCAGTTTTTTTTTCTTTTTTATAATTTTAAACTTTATCAGTAACACAACAATCTTTCGAGCCAAAGATAAGCAATAGACCTGTTCACTTTTTTTGACCTACCCGTGTCACATCAAATTATCAATCCACATGCAAAAACAAGGCTTCAGTCCAAAATTGAGCCAAATTGATAAAGGTTTAGAGGTGTATCAAATCGATTTTGTGTTTTTTCGAGCATTTTCACGAAAATGTACTTCAATATCCAGAAAATTGCACCAAAAAGGTACCTTAAATACCGTTAAAATATAGTTAGAACAATACTCTACAACTTTGTCGAAGACACTACGGTATTTAAATTGCGTATTTCAAAGTTATTCAACAATTTTCGTTAAAAAATCACCAAAAAATACAATATTTTTACGATTTTTCATGTAAAAGTCATGTAATTTTACATTGTTTTAGGTGACTAATTTTATGAGCTATTGCTCCTATGTGTTGCGAACATTTCGTCCATACATCATTTTAGTGTAGAAATTCGTTTTCATTGACTAATTATTAAAAGTTCGTCACGTTGATACTAAAAATTGTACAGAGTTGCCAGCATAAAATAAAACAAAGTTACCCATGATTTAAACGTCATTACACTTCTTTGTCTCATCTGCGTCAGTTTAAATTTGGTGCAGTTGGTTGAGCATGAGATTGTGGATTCGAAGATTCAAGGTTCGAGTCCTGGAATAGCATTTTTTTGCGTCTTGATCCTGCTATAAGTTGATGAAACTACGCACTGCATCTCATTGCAATTTGGCATCATAGCATTGTTTCGGAACCGTAGAGTGCATAGTAAGAATGAAGTTTCCCTTCATCGTGTAGTTGTGCTGATTTGTGGGTAGATAGATACCAAGTAAGCTCCACCCACAGTTGTCTGTAAAATGTTGCATCCAGAAGCAGTTCCATCATCGTATTGAATTGTTTTAGCTAAATTGATCACTATCAAACAGATGCTCAATATTTCGCCCAGCTGATATCGTCGACACGATTTATTGTCAACAAGTATAAACTAAATATCTAGCAGGTCCTGGAATGGAATTGGAAGGTCCCGATCATTATTTTTAGGGAGATTGCGTGTAAGTCACGGCAGATTCATCATCCTAACTGCTACAAAGAAAGAAAAAAAAAGTTTATCATGTATTTGAGCTTGAACCTGGGACCTTCTGATCCGCAAGCTCGAGCCTTACCATCTGCACCATTTCTGATACTTAAATCAAAAGACATTAGAATACAATGGCATGACGTCTTAATCATGGGTAACTTTGTTTTAATTCGTGCTGGTAACTCTGTGCGATTTTTAGTATCAACGTGACATACTTTTGATAATTAGTCAATGAAAACGAATTCCTACACAAAAACGATGTATGGACGAAATGTTCGTTACACAAAGGAGTAATCGCTTATTAATTTAGTCACGTAAAACAATGTAAAATTACATGACTTTTATATGTAAAATCGTAAAAATATCGTGTTTTTTCGTGATTTTTCAACTAAAATTGTTGAATAACTTCTGTGGTGACAAGTGTCTTCACTCGTTTACCTTAATACAATGCACTCGCGCGCACTCATGCTCCTACCTGGAAACACATCAGCCGACCGACTGTGCGCAGCACAACAGAAGAATAGTCAGTCTAATATACACACTCGCGCTTGCCAGACGCGGCTACCACAAGTGGCGACGAGGATGAAAAGTAAAATCAAGTTCTACCGCGTAAAGTTCGCGTTTTTTATTCGTTTTTGATTGATATAATTTTTGCTTATATTCTGTGCTAGTAAATCGCAAAGTGACTGAGCAATTTAGTTGCATTGGAGTGAAAAAAAAAATACCATGTGATTGGAATACAAACGAGAAAAAAAATGGTATTTATTGGTGAAAATGCAAATAGATTGGAAAGAAATGAAAAAAAAAAAATCAATCGTGAAAAGTGAAGAAAGAAGGCTAATAGTGTGAAGAGTTTTGATTTTCCAGCAGGCGAAAAATGAAAGCAGCGATGTGACGCCGCTTGTAGCGTGGGTGCTTTGTGCAGAAAAAAGTGTTGACCTTGAGTCATTGTTCCATGCGCGCGGCATGGGGGAGTGTTTTTACAGTGAATGTGCTAGTGATAAACCGCGGGGGATCAATGTAACACAGATCGTGCAAATGTGTGTCTGTTTCTGCTGGATGAAGGTGGTAATTGGAATTACTGCAAGATGCGGTGATGTGGTACGGTGATGCCGTGGAAGAACACAGTGAGTATATTTATTGTAGCGTCGGCGTTGCTCCAGATGCACTGGCGCGATGAAGGATGTGTGCTCTTTTTTACTGCGAGGTATGTAGGTATTATCAATTCGGTTGATCTCGTATCTAAAGTGAAAGAAAGGTGCAATCGAACACAGTCTAATTTTGTGAACGCCCATTATTGCACCAAAATCTTTGAAGACATCGTGATTAAATTCACTACTGATAAAAGATAGTACTTTGAAATATTGTGATTAAATTCACTCCTGGCATTATAAAATCTTTTTATTGAGTGCTGCTATGTTAATATAAAAAAAATGCCTTTCTTCAAGTTTCCAGCACCTATTGGAACGGTTTGGTCTCTGTATAGTTCAGGAATAACGAAATGTACACTCCGTTTCTTTTTCTGTATATGTACTCGCAGGGAGTTAGTCGATTGTTTATTGAAAACACCAACTGAATAAGCATGTGCGTAGTACATTTGATGTAGAAATGAGTTTCTTATAAGCCGCAGTTTTTTTTACAATCCATAGAATGCATAAATTCCACTGATGATAGAAAAAAACAACTAATTTCGATATCTGCCGTTGGGTTTGACGCTTTCGGTTTGTTGCGGATGGTGCATTCTAGCTATCGATCTACACATACAGTTCATGCCATCCACAAATATAAAAAAAATGTCCAGACTTTAAGACAATCGTACCCCCCCGTAACGTTTCATGACACTATTTTGATTTTGAACTTAATTCAACAAATACTCCATAAAGTCCATAATTTAGTTCAAGTGACCAGCGGTTTTTTTATGCAGTTTGTTCAAAGCTAGAGGTTGTATTTAGTGGTTGATTGCATCAACGGATTTCAATAGACCTCACCAAGTAATCGCGATATTTCTGACGAATTTTCCTCACCTTCCGAATGTAGTCCATGTCATGTATTTAAACATTTTGATGGATTTTATCGTTAGTACATGGTGCAGTATCTAGTTGGTTTGTGAGTAGATTCACGAGAAGTGCGTGAAGGATGTTGTGATTGGATTCACTGAACACATATGGAAGGTATTTGTGTTAAGATAATGAGAAGAACGAACGCATTGAGAGGACTGTGATTAAATTCACTGAGAGCAAGACGATTGTGATTAAGCTCACTTGAAAACCACGGATAGGTAACAGTCATGTGATTAAATTCACTAACAATGTGGTGAAACCTGCTAATTGAGGCACTGAGAGAGCTCATGGGACCAACTGTGATTAAATTCACTGACTGACTGCCTGCCTGAGTACATAAAGAGTTGTGATTAAATTCACTTACATGGGAAGGAGAAAGAAGTGTATTGAATAAAGAGTACAACAGAGATATTTGAGTTCACGGAGGATGAGGGAGCACATATAAGCTATGAGGCTGTTGTGCAGTGAGTGGGGCTGTTCAGTGAGATCCTGCCGAGAGAGTCTTGGTTCAAGTTCTGGTCCCAAGGAAGATCTTTTCCTTTTTTTGCTCACCTGAGACATACATTATTTCTTGATATTTGCTACACGAGTGCAAATGGTAAAGCGAAACACTGAGGTGGTCAGCGTCAAAGGGAGAAATAAACATGGAAGATAATGATTTCACAGGCTGGCATCAGAAAAAGGGCAGAATTGTTTTTCATATCATATCTTGATTTGAATTTTAGGTGGTGCTTTTGTGCTAGAGGATGTTATCAGGATAACCATACCATTAAGGGGTCACTTGTAATGAAATTAGCGCAGTTTTGATCCTTTGCTACATTGGTAGCCGGACAGAGTTTTGTGTATTCATTGTTTCTCTCATGTATTGTCCTGGTAGCTGCTTCGTTTCGGCGGTTTAACGAGAAAAGGATTGAACAGTTCCATGGATCAAACTGGATATATGATTGCTTCAAATGTGAAATTAGAGTCAAGTCCAAGCACGCCTATTTTGATCCAGATTGGTACCACGGTGTACAACATTTAGAAGGTGATAAAATTCCGAAAAGCTGACACTTCTTGATGACATAAATCAAATCGTTCAAAGACGTGAACAAAATGATCTAGTACATCAATTTGATCAACGAAAAAGGACGATAAGAACGATGACACATGCTTACGTCTGAAATTTGTGTGTACATAGTACTGCCTGTCTTGTGATCTTGTATGCCGTTGCTGGCACTATGAGTGTTGATATAGGATCTTAGGATATTGCTCAATACAAATGCATGTGTTGTAGTGACTTGTTTCCATATTCCATGTGTTAAGAATTTATGAGTACTTTCAAAACATTTTGTTTTGTTCTTCCGTACATAGATATCTTGCATTAGGTTCCGTGAGACTTTTCTGAACAACTCAATATGATGGTACAGGCTCACATCTTTATTGATGAAGTATTCTGCTTGACAAATGCTTTAGTCAGAGTGAAAGTTGATGGAGTGAAGTGATATTGTTCTGCAGTTGAAACGGATTTAACCGCGGTCTGATTAAGGATATGTTCACACAAAGTGAGCTCTGCCCCTGGGAAATGTCCGTTTATAGCCTGAGGTATTCAATGGATCTGTTTGGTTTGATGCGCAGTATTGTTACATATTAGACAAGTGTTTCAAGTTTGAATGTAAGGAGTGATTTGATTAAGTGGAGCGAGTTTTTGCTTGAAGCCGCGTTGTTTGGAGTTGTTGTACCAAAGAGTGTCCAGGACTCTGTTAGGAGTGTGATTAGTTGTATCGGTGCTATGATCGAAGCAGTGGATGAGCGAGTGTTCGGCAAGACTTAATCGTAGTTTCTTTGGACTTCTTAAGTGTGGAATGTCTTCGCATGCAGTTGCAAGTTTGTCATTGGAGGGAAATCTCAGATGGCGTAAAGGTGGTCGAGCACTCACTTGACTGAGAAGCAGACGATGTCCTAGTTGGTGCGTTGCGCCTTGAGGAGGAATTAAGGCGTTCAGGTGTAGGTCGGTGCAACATGGTGAGGACTTGTGATTAAATTCACTGGAAGCGTGCCATTGTGATTAGATTCACTGAGGGTGTTCAAGAAGCAGTGGATTCGATTACAGGAATCCATTATGGAGGATGGTAAATGTGGTAATTAAATTTACAGGGATGAACATCATCCTTTCTACCTAAGGGTGTCTTGAGGAAGAAATACAGTAAAGCGGGATTGATTCTATTGCGAGAAGGTGTGTTTCAGAAAGTCGGGTTACAAAGTGCATGGGGGTGCTGCGGAGTTGTGCTGAAATGAGATCTAGCAGCATACTTTGGATGATCAACATGAGAGCTGCACTGCAGTGGTCACATATTAGAAGAGTGACTATCGGAAGAGGTGTTCAATGGGAAAGCAAAATATGACGTTATTTTCTTGCCAGGCTGCTCACATGAAAGATTTTTGCGATTGCAAAGAATATTCGTAGTATCATGGTCGTACGGTTGGGTTCGATTCACGTGTTGATGTTTTTGCATATACAAGAGAACATTCAGTGCAACTAAAAGCGTTTGACTACGACAAATGAGGAACAGACCCATTATTCAAAGATAACTAATAAAAAGTAATTATTCATTGAAAGGAGAAGACTTTCGAGGAAGTCGTATATTCGGAACTTATAGATAATATGCGTATGTTAATGTATAGTGATCCTTTGAGGAGTAAGGGGAGCAACTGCTCTGCCATGCTAAAATACCTTTAGAGTAGTTTAACACTGTGTGGTCATGTTTATTTCCGTAATCATTGGTCAGATGCTGATTGGTGTTTAGACAGGAGAGTGCCACGGTGCCACATTTTGATAAGTCGTACAAGGCCGGCCGATTGTGTCCTTGATTAGGGGACACACTTCATTATATGGGGGGAGAGACGGAGCCGGTCTGCAGAAACTTGAAAGTATTGGTCTGGCGACAGCCTCATGATTACCGGTGGCGTGCGGATCAAGGGAATCATAGAAAATTCATGGAGTACTAGTAGGTGTACTTTATTCATGGAGTGTGGCATCGAATCACTACATTAAATTCATGATTATCCCATATGGCGTTAAGACGATTCTGACACTCGACGTTTCTAGGTTCATTCGGACTTAAGAGAACTCTAAGCCAATGCGCAAATTCAGATTATAGAAAGGGGGATGTGGTGACAAGTGTCTTCACTCGTTTACCTTAATACAATGCACTCGCGCGCACTCATGCTCCTACCTGGAAACACATCAGCCGACCGACTGTGCGCAGCACAACAGAAGAATAGTCAGTCTAATATACACACTCGCGCTTGCCAGACGCGGCTACCACAACTTCGAAATACGCAATTTAAACACCGTAGTGTCTTCGGCAAAGTTGTAGAGTATTGTTCCAACTATATTTTAACGGTATCTCCGGCATCTTTTCGGAGCAATTTTGTGAATTTCTGAGTAAATTTCTGTGAAAACGGCTAAAAAAACACAAAATCGATTTGATACACCTTTAAATCTTCATCAATTTGGCTCAATTTTGGACTGAAGACTTGGTTTTACATGTGGATTGATAATTTTATGTGTCACGGAGAATCGGAGAAAAAAAGTTTCAAAGTGAACAGGTCTAATAAGCAATGCTTATAAAGTTTTGAAAACCATTATGAGTACGAAGACGGGGCAGTATAGAAATTCATGAGGGATCTCAGAAGGTCAGTTTTGAGGAGTTCCTGAGGAAATACCTTGAGGTATCCCAGAAGGAATTCCTGAAAAGAAAATCCAAGAGGGAACCACTGAAGGAATTCCAGAAGAAGAAACCCCTGGAGGAATACCATGAAGAATCTCAAAAAAAAACTTTCTGAGAAAACTTCTGCTGAAAATCCCAAAAGAAATATCTGGAGGAATTCTAGAAGGAACTACCGAAAAATTTACACAACAACTCGAGCAGAGATAGGATTCATGAAGTTTAAAATATCGCAAGACAGGTTCCAATCAAAATTTTATTGATTTGGCTAATGGAATAGAACATGAATGATTATTATTCAGTTACTTGTTTTTTTAATTCATGAAATTTGACATGTTGCGAGAACCTGGATGACCAGAAGATCCGGGAATGATTTTTTGTTATTTTTCGTCAGCCAAAAATGGAAAGATGAAATCGATATGAAAATGAAGGATAAGGGCATAAGGGTTAAACCTGCTTAAGGCTCTCATCAGACATCTCTGCAGATCTGAACATCTTGAGAACCTCTGCAATGGTTGTATTTATGACCAGGTTTAGAATTACATTCGAACCGATCGTAGCAAGCTGTGCGCGCCAGCGGCTGCGTTTTCGAAACTGTCAAGCGTTTTCTATGCTCTGCGTTGTTTTGATTTGGTATGGCCAGCCGAATTGAGATACAAATTTGCCGCGGAAAGTGTTTGTAAATGGATCTCCGGATAATTTGCGATGGTTATGAGAGTTTGTCCTACTCTTATCGGGGCGCCAGAATTTGTCTTTATTTGTACGTGATTTTCTTATCGTTTTCGATGACATTGCTTCTGGATGGCCGGGACACGCAGAAGGAAGTCAACAAATTTCGTTTCGAGAGTACTCGAATACGTATAATTTGTTGAATCTTTTGCTGTACATTGTTGTGATGCCTAAACATTCACCAAATGTATCCTTTGGACTTAACCCTCCCACTAACAATATCCAAATTCCCGTGTTATCTAGGCCAGAGAGTACGTAGAGGTTTCTGCATACCTCAGGTGTCCAACTAATCTTCCTCAAGTAATTACGCTACTCAAGCCGTAATACATGCATGAATATGGTGCAAATAAAGCAAGCACTGTGTGTGTACAATTAGATCGGAATTAAAGTGGAAGAAGGCCCCAATACTCGGATTGTAGCTAACTTCTGCGTGGTTACTGGGGTTCTTCCCCATCCCTCAACTGTCGCAAGGACGTGGCCAGGACAGCTAAGGCTCCAAATCTCTGTGCTATGGTAATGGACGAGAAGGAGGCAATTCTCTTAACAGTGTGCTGTGACTGTATCAAAGTTGTTGGCTATTGTTAGGGCTCGTTTGGAATTTGACCATCAATGTTAACTTATTTTCCCGATCAGAGGGCTGAAAGTCCCTTAAATAAAGACAAATCAATCAATCCCGATCAGCCTAGATAGCTGTGTAGTGTCGGTAGCGGTTGCCTCAATCGGCAAAGAAAAACACTACGGACCGCCTGTTCCTGTGGTAAGAGTCCTCTAAACAGGTGACCCCTAATTCATGGTGTTATGCGGCTTTATGCTTTCTTTATTCCCATCCTTTGTCCCATTCCCCCTCAGGTAAATGATGGAATAGGCGTATATGTATGGCGATGGCACATATGTCCCAAATGAAGGATAACGTGCCTTTGAAGCCGGCCTTGTGATAACTGATACCTGAACGTATCACTTACGAATTCGTGCAACTTGCTTACTGCTAAGGTTTGGAATTGCACCCGAACCTGGGGTCTTCCCACGCTAAAGGATTTGCAAGTTCCTTAACAGTAATCCTCCACTTATCAACCACCCCAGTTCCCGACGATCCTACGAAAGGAGGCTAAGGATACGACAGGTTGCGGAAGACCTCGATGATTCTCTTCAGCATCTTTGAAGACTGTGCTTTTCTGACTGTTCTGACACCTCTCGTGGCTTAGCGCCATCACGACCCATAGGCATCACTCCACGGATTTCTCTTTGCACTATGGTATATTGGCTACGTGGTTTATGGGTATCCCTTTTGCGGTTAAGGACTCAAGAGATTTTAACATCTACGGTGACTCGAAGCGACCGTGTGAAAGATTCATCATTCGGCGGCGATTCAACGGAGCGAGTTGTGATCAAATATCAACCATCAAGGTGCACAGAACCGAAAGTAGTAAAGAATTCATAATGTCTAAATAAAGGTATTCAAAGAACTCACCAACATATTTTCCTGAGTCACGTTAGATATCTCATTACTATGCGTTCTTGTAGAAAAGCAAAGTATGATGTTAGGTCAATTCCTCTGTAACAATTGTCGCAAAACTCATGTTTCTAGCCCACAGTGCGTCTTTCCTGCACATCCATTGCTAAAGCTTGACGAAACGCTTCTTCGTTACCATCATGACGACCGACCACGACAGCAAGTGAGCGCGCCGGTAGTCCTCAAAAGCAAGGTTTGCAAAATTACTTTCCACCAAAAAAAAGAACTGCTAAACGTCAGCCACCAGGTAGGTAGTGACGAGATGATGATGGTGTTGGCATGTGGCTGCGGAATAGCTTCACACCATCCATCTCTAGGAAGAACCACCAGCGCCGCCACCACCATCCATCGTTTCGAAGTGGTCGGACAGCGCCCCGGCACACGTGTGATTATTATTCCCGGATCACGAGTGCTAGCAGAAAAGGCGGCATTGTAGGTGAGGTTCCTCTTCCATCGAAAAAAAGGGGTTTCGCGGGCTAAACTCAACGCGAAGGAAGTGAACCAGGATCAAGACTATAGGAATTTTCCAAGGAATGTTGAAAACAAAAAAAATCTAAATACCGTGCCGGCACAACAGTCAAACGAACAATTGTTATACCGATCGTTTTCCTGCTGCGCTCTGGGCAAGGATAATGGGGTCTGTGGATGGTGAACACTTAGCGGAAGCATTGAGTGTGAACACGTGCCCCCTTGCTTGGTGTAGTTTTAATTGAGAACAATAAATGAAAGGCCGTTCGGAAGCATTTGATATTTTTTTTTGTTCTGAACCATACGGTAGATCTAAAGAAAGTACCGTTTGATTCAAGAAATAGCTTGTTCAAATTATACCTTGCCCGGGTACCGTAAACCGGGGTCAAATTGATCTCCGGGTCGAAATTGATCAGACGTTTTTCAGTTAGATCAAGCATACTTTACATAGTTTCCTTCCAAGTATCGTGATGTAGGAATCCTATACTAGACGATACATGTGAGAAAACTATTTAAAACATACTTTATCTAACGGAAAAACGTCTGATCAATTTCGACCCGGAGATCAATTTGACCCCGGTTTACGGTACCTATTGTCAGCGCTGCAACAGAAAAAAGGTTCAGTTAAATTGTATGGCTTGTTTATTCTTGAGTACATTATCCGATATAGTCTTAATTAATATTGCATTGCATTGTGGTGCATATTGTTCCTGCAAACCTAACCTAAAGATCCTGTCTGAACTTCTATCCGAAAGTTGTCTTTTAAAAATAACAATATTTTTTCACATTTTGATAAAATACGTTTTAAGATTTTCATAATGATGGATTCGTAAGTAGTACACAATTTCACCCACTTTCATATGCTGAAGCAATTGATCAGAACTGTTATATTTTCATTAGAAGAGTGTAACTTAAATACTTGAATCAATTCAATTAGCTATTACTTTGAAAAATCCAAATAGGGTAGAAGCTTCAGTTTTGGCCAGTCCGGAGTTTTGGCCATAGTGCGGTATTGAGCCTGTTGCGATCTAAACCGGCGTATGTTTATTTTTTACTAGTAGTACAATATGATGATTACAGCCGTGAAAACCACACATTTCGATTAAAAACTGGAAGAAAAAAATATATTTCCTTAAAAAATCAGCTCCCATATATCTGTTTTGGCCAGGGTGCTTCTAATTTGGCCACTCCCATAAGAAATACACGTGATTGGCCAAAATAGAAACCAAACTTAAGAATATGGCCAAAACTGCGGCGGTGCTTCTATTTTGGCCAGTGCCACTTTTAATACAAAAATCAAAAATTGGCTTGATTTCTGCATTTTTCCTTCAAAATATAGATTGAAACCTTTCATTTCACACATTGGTTGTTTTCATAGGATTATTGGTTATTTTTATATAAATGATTTCCCTTAGACTGGCCAAAACCGGTGCTCGCACCCTATTGATTCCGTTCACGTCATTTGACGACGCAAACATTCTCTAGTTGCATACTCACGCTGCAACGACATTTACATCAATGAACTAAAGCACCGATTCAACAATCAGAACAAGTCCCAATCGATTTGTGTACAATAAAAGTTAACAACTTCAATCAAAAATCCATTTACCGAGCACTGAAGACTCTCGATTGCTCGTTTTCCACGGTCCACAAAAAAATCTCCCCGAATGCAGCAGTCCCTTCCAGAACCATCAGCATCAGCCGATAACCCGTTCCACTTCTTACACCCATCGGACTTAGTAAAGTCCCCTTCTAGAGACTCTCTCCGTCCACGTAGAGAATGGCCGCTATGTACCCATCGATCGATCGAGCCTCGTTAGGCTGAGCTTGCAAACATCAACAACTTTGGACAACGACAACGAAAAAAAAAACTCCGGTACAACCTATCAAAATCAATACTTTGTTTCGGTGAATGGACCATCACCAGCAGTGACGGACGACCCCCAGAGGGAGGGACAGATACGAAAGCGTACAAATGAAGTCCAATGCTTGCATTCCAGCCAGTCAGTGCCTGCCTATCGGTCCAGTTTGTTGGTCAGTGATGGGTTTTTGGAGTCCTTCATGGGTGGCATGCTCCTGCAAACACTAGTTTCACTCAACTCGCAAAAAAAAGCAATCCACCGCGCACCGACCGTCCAGGCCCGGGCCCGAGCCCGGACAAGTTCGCAATCTGTAACAACCTGAAAACAGGACGCAGCGCTGGTCCAGTCGCAGTAGTGTGTCATTCTCTATCTGCCGAAACTGACCAAAAAGTATGATTCTCCCGCTCTATTGTTTACTTGCCATTCGTTGGTTTTGTTCGGTCTTTCGTTCGTTCCTGGCCTAGCATTCCGGCCAACTTGGTCGTTGTCGTTGCTTTGGTCACATTTTTGTACATTTTGGGATCGGAACGAACGAAAGGATTGCTGTTTCTGCTGCATGCCTCCACAGTAAGCCACCGGACGACTATTTGACTGACTGACTAGATGGCTGGTCTCGAGCCTTACAGGGGAAAAAATCGGTGCGTTCAGGTTGTAATACATGTGAATGCAAAATGACAAAAAATGTAGATCTAAACGGCGCGCATTGTTACAGTTGTATAGACTGCTTTAAGTTAAAGTGCTTCGTCATTCTCAAACCTACGAAAAATCGTTTTTTTAGTAATGTATCATGGTTCACTGAAAAAGGAACAGTTCAAACTATTTTTTTCTTCTTTCTTTTGAACGAAATACAATCAGTAATTCATGCTAGGCATAAACAAATAAATACAACATAACCAACAAATGTATTAATCCAATATTTGTTCTTTTTTTTTTTGTTTCAGGTAATGTTGCAGTGTTTTTCTGGTAACGGTAAATATATGTATTATATTTTACCAAATAGTCTCTCCTGCGCTTAACGGCAATGGCTGAGGATAATGCGTACAACAAAACCCTATTAAGGCCATTAGCCTCTTTCCAGCAAATTCTATCCCTACCGTAGCGTCGGCCGGTCTACAAGCAACTCTAGGGAAGATCGGGTATCCTACCCCGGTAGGATTTGCCGTCGTAGACTGACAAGGAAAGTAGGGGGACTTGCTTCTGCAAACCTGTGCGTCTGTTTACTATCTGATCTGATCAACGTCCAAGTGCCAGTGACGAGCTCTAAGCTTCACTGTGAACCATAGTCCCCCTGAAAATTAGAGGGTTTGTGTCCGGATTCCTACCAGGTTATATCTTGTAATTCTTCCCGAGAATCATGAAGTGTTTCTTCTCAGGATTTCACTACCATCTACCAGTATTCCATTCAGGATTTTTCCTGAGGTCCCTTCTAAAGACTCATCAAAGAATTGTTACCGAGATTCATGCAGTGATTTCTCTTCCTGGGTTTTCTTTAGGAATATATTCTGAGATTCTTTCAGGGTTCAGGATTCTCGGGGGATTTTTTAATTATAATTTCGTTAGGAATTCCTACGGGATTCTTTCAATGATTGCTTCCAGGATCCCTTTCTAGCATTCCTTCAGGAATTTCTCCCACCATCCCGTCAGGGATTCCTCCCGGGATTCTATTAGGATATTTTTTAGACATTGCCTCCAGGTTTTTTCACGAATTATTATCGAGATAACATCAGGAATTTCTCAAGGATACTTACTGGGTGGGCTCCACCCTCATTATTCCACGGATCAAACGATGACAAAGACCGCCAGCTTAAAGTTGTATGGTAATGCAGCCAGGGCACTATTCTTCTTCATTGAGATTGAGGAGGTACGTCCCGAGCTTCTGTTTCTGTTCACCAAGGAGGTGCGGCTAAAACAGCTGTACCTTAGGATGCAGAGTCCCTTTATCGATTCCTTCCGGAACTTCTTTATTTAATTTTTCTTTGGAGACTCAGAGTTTCATTCAGGATTTTTATTTTCAAGGATTCATTGAATGATTTCTTCCGGCATTTTTTCAGGAATTCCTCTCGAGATTCATTTGAGGATTCCTTAGAAAATTATTCCTTGCTTTTTTTGCTGGCTGTTTGAGCCAGTATGAAGTTAATCATCAATATCAATTTCGTTTTTCGATCAGCCTCGATAGCTGCCCAACTAACATTTATTGTGAATGTAAACGTCAACAAAGCGTCCTCAAAACGGCTTGATGCTGAGTTACTGTGTTGTACATATGGACTGAAGCTTCTATGCAAACCCTATACCAATGAATCTGACAAAATTTATCCACATGTATATGTTGTGCGAGCAGCTTCTATGCCGCCAAGCCATTGCTCTTTTGTCGGCTCTTATGTAACAAAATTGAATAACATCTTGAGAAGGCGCTTTTTCAGCCTTTTTACAGGTGTTAAATAATAGTTATACAACATTCCCAAATTGATTGATTGCATATAATTAGGTTATGATACCGTGATGCATGTACAACATGTGAAACTGGAACTGTTGCTATTAAAATTGAATAGGCTCAGTGTACCAGTTATGGCTATAGTACCTCAAATTTGCCATAGTTGATTTTCAACCTTTAATGATGCAAATCAAGAAGAAAAAAATCGTGAACAACAGATCACGATTACACAAGATAGCTGCAATCATTCAAACTTCACAATTTGCGCAAATTGTGATAGAAATAATTCATTTTCCTTAACTTTTCCGCTTCCTTGCACCCTATTTCGCCATAGTGTAAAAGTTATGGCTAATCCCATAAGGAATGCATGTAAATAGTGCGAAGTGGAACCCAAATTAACAATTATGTCCATAACTGGTACAGGGTTCCTATCATTGGCATCATTATTTTTGTAGAAATAGTATTGCTTAGGTAGTGCGATAACTGGTACAGGCACCCTAATTAAAGTTCCTGCTGGTAGTCGAACTCACGAGTTTTCGTATCTACTGGTCCCGATGATGTCCTCGCTGCCACACTGCTATACATATAAATAGCATAGAAAATAGCCTGTTTTGTTTTACTCCAGGGAAGGCTTTATAATTGTGCCACAAGAGACCTTCATATTGTTGTAAAAGCTTGTGAAACGTCAAACGCCATAATGTTTACATCGAACAAGCTGTTTGGTTGCGCCAACAGGTTCTTCGTCACATCTTCTAGCTGAAAGAATGTTCTTTAAACAGCTAAAAGCAGCTATTTTATTGGTTGGGAATCTTATTCGATTTGCACATCTTCCTGCAAATCTTTCGGAGTTGGATTAAAGTGCAATGAAAGCAACCCAAAAAATTTAACAACACAGAGATGGATAGCAGTAAAGTATTTGTGTAGCAGCTATGCATTCCGCTTAAAGTTTGTTTAGACATTGATGTTTGCATCCGACAAGCCGTGTTGGTAAACCAACAGTTTCTTCATTACAGTTTCTAGATGTAATGATATCACATAATGACCTTCAAAGCGCTGCTGGTTTGTGGATTCGTCAGTATTTCGCATTGTACTATATAGTAGCAGATGATTTGTTAGTAGAGACTCCTATGCGATTTGTTCAAGTTTTCACATCTTCGGGGAAATCTTCCGGAGTTGGAATAGAGTGCAGTAAAGACAGCGCCAGTGACAAGTGATTGATATCAGAAAACCGAGTTTGGTAGTTGTATGGTGCTTGTTTAGTAGCCGTGTATTAGCTTATGGTTTATATTTGGCTTATTTCTCTTTTATTCAGCGTTGACTGCTTCAATCCGATTGTTACACAACAGAAAGCAAACAACTAAAGCTTGGCGCTGGAAATGTTAGTTCGGTGTGTACCCAAGTAGCACACATGTCACAAAAGAGTGTCGACAGCGTAAGTTTTTGGTTGGACACGAGTCATATTCAAGTTATTCTACCTTTGAGTTAGAATTACATGTAGCTCCTGTACAACCAAAAACCTGAGCTGTCAACATTCCTTTGTGACATGCGTGCTGCTTGGATAGTGACGGTAGCGATTGTCTAAAATAACACTACGGGCCCCCTGTTTCGGTGGCAAGAAACCCTTAAACCATGGTGTGATACGGCTATATGCTTACCGTGCCTAAGAATGAATGGCTGGGAAGGTTTATAAAAAAAAAAAACTAACCGCTAACAGAGTCTGCGAAGTAACAGGGCACACTCCACAGTATTTTGCATCGATATTTTTGAAATTTTGCCTATGCAACAAAGGTAGATTGAGAGATTTTTGTTAAAAATTTCAGCCACTTCCTTTGCCAAATTAACCCATATCCGCCCAGCGTCCTATTTATAGGACAGATGCCCCGAACGACCAGCGTCCTATAAATAGGACAGACCTTTGGATGTGAATATCTCCAGAATTATGCAAAATTTTAGAATTTCTTCTTCAGAGAAGATGTTCCCCACACCCATACCTTGCTCATAGTGGACAATATAGTATGTGACTGGTTCACTAGGTGGCGTAAACGATGCTGCAAACAATGCATATTGTCACGATCTGTGAGCATCAGTTCCAATGCGAAAAAAAAGTTATTTCCCTGGAATCTTGACAATGGGTAATGATTTACAGTTCATTTCTTCGGCAGAGTTGTTAATCACACATTCCTTAGGATGTGGAGGTGGTAGCAAGGATATTTAAATTCAAGATGGCGACTTAGGTTCCAAGATGGCGGTCAAAACTCCAGAATATATGCTTTTTAACGACAATGCTGCTTCGGATACTATGCAATATGGGTATCTATCGATCGGGCTTCACAAGTAGAACTCAAAAATGAATATCCGACGCCAATTTGAAATCAAAGATGGTGGACCATATCCAATATGGCGGCCATGAAATGACAGTTTGATCTATAATACCATGCAATATGGGTATCTATTGATCGGGCTTGATGAGTAGAAGTCAAAAATCGATATTTTCCGCCATTTTGAAATCCAAGATGGCGGACCATATCCAAGATGGCGCCCATGGAATGGTAGTTTGAGCTATGATACCATTCAATATGGGTATCTATCGATCGGGCATGATGAGTAGAAGTAAAAATCGATATTTTACGCCATTTTGAAATTCAAGATGGCGGACCATATCCAAGATGGAGGCCACGGAATGGTAGTTTGAGCTATGATACTATGCAATATGTGTACCTATCGATCGGGCTTGATGAGTAGAAGTCAAAAAACGATATTGGACTCTGTTTAGAAATCCAAGATGGCGGCCCATATCCAAGATGGCGGCCATAGAATGAGAGCTTGAGCTATGAAACCATGCAATATGGGTATCTATCGATCGGGCTTCATGAGTAGAACTCAAAAATGAATATCCGACGCTATTTTGAAATCCAAGATGGTGGACCATACCCAAGTTAGTGGCCACGGAATGGTAGTTTGAGCTATAATACCATGCAATATTCGTATCTAAAGGGTAGCGGGTAGGATAAAAGGTGGAGCAGACGGTCGGGTAGAGGGTTTGGGTGAAAGATAGAGTAGAGGGAGTGGGTAGAAGGTTAGGGTAGAGGATAGGGTAGACGGTAGGGAGAAGGGTAAAATAGAGAGTAGGTTTGAGGGTAGGAAAAATGTTAGGGTCGAGAGTAGGGTAGACGGTACGATTAAGCACAATATAGACTAGAGGGTACGGTAAAAGATATGACAGTGGTTATAGTAGAGGATAGTTTAGAGGGTAGGGCAGATGGTAGGGTTGAAGGTTATGATAGAGCATAGGATAGAGGGATGGAATAGAGAGCAAATAAGACAGTAAGGTAGAGGCTAGAGAATAGGGTGAAGAACTGAGATGAGATTAGATGAGCTGAGGTTCTTTTTTGAGATACCTTCAGGAATTCTTTCCAGGATTTCTTCAGGCATTCCTTTCGAGAATCTTCTCAGGTTTATTCCCAAGATTCCTTCAGATATTGCTTCCGAGATTGCTGTATGGATTGCTCCGGAGTACTCTTCAGGGATTTTTGCTGGCGGTGTTTTGAAAAATCCTGAAAGGATTCTGTTAGTTATTCTTTTCTGCATTCTTTCAGAGATTTGTGGTGGAATTCCTTCAAAGATTCCTTCCATGATTCCTGCTGTTATTCCTTAAGGACATTATATGACGAAGCCATACCTCAAATTTTCAAGAGCACGAGCTGAATGAACCAAACGACGGATTGCGCTGAAAAATTGATCGATTGGTCACACCCCGGTGGTGACCAATCGATCAACTTTTCAGCGCAATCCGTCGTTTGGTTCATTCAGCTCGTGCTCTTGAAAATTTGAGGTGTGGCTTCGTCATATATTCACCTTAAGGGATCCCTCCCGAAAAAAAAAAGAAAAATTATGTTTTTTTCCGAGATTGTTTTCAGGCAAACCTAGATCATAGAGACATCTCCTATGGTTCTTGCAGGAATGTCTGCTTAGCTTCTGGCTGGCATTCCTGTCGTGATCTCTCTAAGGAATACATCAGGTATTCTTTACGGGATTCCTTCAGGAATAACTTCAGGGATTTCTGTCAGAATTGCTTTCAAAAATCCTGAAAGGATTCTACCAGAAATTTTACTTAGCATTCTTTCACGGGTTTCTTCTGGAATTACTTTACAGATTCATTTTAGTATACTTTCGACATAAGTCAAAACATATTCAGAGAATCCTAATGGAATTCTTTCTATGAGCCGGGATCCTCGCTCGGGATTTATACAGCAATTCCTCCTCTGATCTCTTCTGTGATTATTTCAGGGATTCCTACCAAGCTTACAGTTGAGATTTCCTCAGAACTCTACCAGATATGACTCTCAGAATTCCTTCTGTATATCCTCCTGGGATTCATTCGGGGATTTCACATTATCTTTTCGATGTAACTTTGATAGGGCCCAGAATAACACCAAAAAATTCACATATTGTTCACGAATAAACAATCATGGAGTAGTACAAACATAAGTGGAGAAGCCGTGTAGAGTATATCTGGTTGAAATTTTATATCAAATCATGGAATGATGATGAACCTGGGCGTGTATTCTACTAACCTGTAAATACGAGACACCGAAAACGACCATATAGTTGAGGTCGAAATACGTATCTGTCAAAGGAGACAAATTAAATGGAACATTACTTAACACGATTTTCTTTTTTAAATATAAAAAAACTTCTGAAAAGTTTACGTATGGTGAGTAAAAGAGAGTTTGTGGGGTGCTGAAGGAAAAACTCAATTACTTTATTAGAAATAATTATCTGTGTAGAATCTAACTTCTAAAGTATTTTAACGTTTGCTTATGCCACACATAGTGAGCTTGTTAAAAAAAAATGAGAAATGTTGAACCCTGCAGTCGAAACTACATGAAATTACAAGAACCATGCATTGCATACTTTTAGGCGTTTATCGGGTTATATTTCTGCCCCAATTTATAAGTCCTTTTTCTATTCTTTTTGAGTGGTTATCATCTCTCTCATTTGTTTAGAGCTGCATTTTATCTATACGGTTCAGAATATAACGATAGCGTAGAAGTTGTGCTGAAGTAGAACTCAAGAAAATTATCTGATATTGAGGACCTACAATGAAGATTTTTTTTGGAACTACACCATAGACTTCCATTTTTTTCATCAAATCATGCTTATTTTATTGGAACTTGACCTTTGATAACAAATTTATTTGAAGATTTAAATTGTGAGACACCTTGGGCGTTAACGGGTTAAAAAATTACTGCGCTGACAAACAAACTAGGGGCTGTACAAATCTTAATGCACACATTTTACTTTTTCAGAGTCCCGATTATTGCAGATACAGGTTTTAGTGGTTTCGCACTACGCAATTTACACAGTGTATTATGTGTATCCTCGCATTTGGCGTTTTCCAATTGATACCGATCTGTTTTTATTGTTGCTGTAATTGTGAAGTGTTTTATCCCGCCTAGTTAGGGTAATAGTTACGGTTCAGATAGCTCAGATTAATCTACAGTACAGCATAAAAAACCGCAACAATCAATCTTTGCAAACTTATGTACAGCCCAAGTGGCCTTAGTCCAAAAACCATATATTCGTAAGGGGAATTTCTATCTAGGAAACCATAGGAAGCCGGTGTTTGCTACTTTCAGCGAAATACAAATGGCAATTCGCGTGTCATGCCATGGCAAATTCTGTGAAGACCACTAGAGGAATTCCTTGGTGGAACTCTGATCTGGCGAACCTCAGGAAACAATGTGATATATTTTCTTCTAGAATGTTTATAACGCATTGCGGATCATCACATCAACGTTAGTTCTGCCAACTGCCTCTTTATGTGTACCAACATGCCTTCCAATCTGGTAAGCCCACTGTGACTCTTTTATACAAAACTGTTTACGATATCGAGAAGACTCAACATGCTCAAAAGCAATCCTGCTTGGGTGTTTTCTTAGGTATCAATGGAGGCTGCTTTTGACAAGGTGCCTTTCGATGCCATATTGAAAGCCGCACGAAGTCATGGTATATCTCCAATGATTTCCGATTGGATTCACCAAATGCTCAAAAACTAATATCTCTTTTCGACATTGCGTCTAGCAGCGATCAGGAAATTGAGCGTTTATGGATGCCCCCTAGGGGGAGTCTTTCAACCGCTTTGATGGAATCTCGTAGCAAATACACCATTAACGTAACTTAATAATAGCGTTTTTCCTACTTATGGTTTTGTCGATGATTACCTTACATTGTTGGTTGGTATGTGCATCAGAACCCTTTTCAACATATTGCAAAGCTCTCATCATTTAAGGGGTGGTGTCACTGTTTCGGTGAATCCCAGTAAATCATATATTGTTCCTTTCACAAAAAGGCGAAACCGTAATAGCGATCGACCTTTGCGTCTCTTTTATTCTGAAATCAATGTGACTGAACAGGTAAAACACGTTTAAGTTATTCTTAATTCCAAGCAAAGAAATTCATTAGGTTAACAGCCTAACAAAACATACAGCAGCTGCGATATGATTTCCATACTTTTCGTCGTGTTCAATTGTGCATTTCATTTGTCAAAGGATTTTTCCCACTGCAAATCATGAAGCTTCCCATGTTCACGGTTGGGCCGCTCTCCGCGTTCTTGATGGCAACCGGAGATCACAGAAAAAGAATAAAAAAGCAAGATTTTCCTCGTTTCAAAAGCATTTTTCTATGGATTCGCCGCTCCCTAGAAAGGTTGAAGGCAGCCTGGCAGCATGGAAGCACCGACTGAAAAATGAAATTTATTACATCATGCACGGAATGCAGCTGCGCTGAAGCAGCAGTCAAACACAGGAATAGGACCGACTGGAGGAAATCGCGAAATTCCTGTGTCAGCAGTTCCTGATTTTTCGTCCAGGGAAAAAAAGACGCGAAATGCTTTTAATCACCGAATAATTGCACTAGAAAGGTGCACACAAAAAGAAGGGGCTCCAACGAGGTCAGGCGAAGGCCATGTCCTGTAGAGAAAGAAAAAAAAACTATAGAAAGAAAAGCATTGTACTTGTGAGCCAGAGTGGGGTGGACTTTGTGCACTCAAGACAGCGGAACCGAATCCGACACAAAAAAAAGCGCCGGCGATTCTTTCTTCCGTACCGTCATTTGGTAGATACATACTTTTACAAAACTACAAAGTCTTACATTTTTCATTTCCCAAGCAGCATAAGTACAGACGACGACACTGGAAACGGAGCAGATGTTTCTTGTCTGTTTCCCAGAAGAAAAGCTCCCACTGCCACCAAAGACGTTGGCGATGACGACGACAAAGGAAAGTGGATCCTTCCCCACGGAGAGCTGCAGAATGAATAAAAAATCAATATCTTTTCTCAAATATATTCCCAATACACCGCCGCCACCACTACTGTCGGGGGTGAACCGCATCCGCACAATCGAGCATCACCACCGACATTTGAAAGGGTGAGTGCAAAAATTTCGACCGACTTTTCCTTACGCTTGAAAGGAGTCGCTCGTCCCCGAGCACCAGAAGATTGTTGCAGCACTCGAAGCTTGAATCGTCTAATTTCAAGATTCCGCCCACTTTGGGTTCGAGTTTCTCTGCAGCAGCGACGACAACGACGACGAACAGACGGGAAAATCTATTTAGCCAAAAACTTCGGGAAAACTACAAACGGAAGCTGAAGCGCTCCATGAGAACTCCCAGAGCTGCGTTGTCGTCCGACGACGACGTTGTTCAATTTCTATGCAGCCAAGAAGTGTTGCTACTGAACTGAAGATTGTGAAAGAAAAGGATTCGAACTTGGTTCAAATGGCATCATCGTTTGAGACATGCGGCGACGGTGCGATGCGATGGTTGGATTGAGAACGGAAGCTGATGATCTGCACGACGGGGGATAGTAGTGGTGGGGTGCTTGTTATTGAGGATAATAAAGTATAATTTAAACTTTATAGACCACTCGATCGACAAGTGATCGCAGAAAAGAAAGTTTCCTTTGAGTGTCGGTTGGGTGGTGATTTCTGAATGGGATTGGGTTGCGAAAGTTTACTAAGATGGGAAGCTGCAGTTGTTAATATTGTAGGAAAAATAAACTATAAGGTAAATTATGGCAATCGCGAAGTTGACGCTTATTTAATGGATAATGCACAAAAATTCAAAAAAGTGTGAAGGATATCTGTTCTTACAAACATACATTTTTTACACTACATTTCCCCAAGGATGGGAACATTCATTTGCAGAGAGTTACACTCACTTGGTATTTTCTCAGCTCAGAAGCGTGCAATCAAGAAATGATGTATGGACGATTTCTGCCTTGTGGTTTTGTCTAAAAGTTTGCCGAATAAAGTAGGAGTCGCACACGCATACCGAAGTCGTGAAGGAGCTGCAAAAGCAACTCTCTACGAGGTGAATGTAAATTACACTCACCTTGTGGAGAGTCGCTTTCACAGCTCTGTCACGACTTTGATATGCGTGTGCGACACCTACTCTATTCGGCAAAATTTTAGACAAAATCACAAGGCAAAAGTCGTCCATACATCATTTCTTGATTGCACGCTTCTGAGCTGAGAAAACACCAAGTGAGTGTAACTCTCTGCAAGTGAGTGTTCCCATCCCTCCCTTCCGTGACGAACCAACACAATTGTGCTGTTGAGCAGTTTTGCATATTGTTTCATCTCTTTAGACTTCGTTTTATGTGATGTAAACTGTTTTAATAATTCAGTCCATTACTTATACTTGTATGTTTGCAAGCAAACTTTTGTTCACCTTGCCGGTGAGATTTACCAAAATAAGGTAAACAAAAAGTGGACAAAAACCGTAAAACACGAAAAAGTTCTATCTGTCGCATTTTTTTATTTCCGATTTATCTACGAAGTTAAATCTAGAAACCGAAAGATAAAGAGTAGTTATTTCAAATGAGGAAAATAATTGTTGTTTTGCTAGGAAATCTAAGTGTTCTGGAGAACCAAAGTTGAGCCATTTGTATGGAGATTTCACTTTTTTACGCTCCATCCCGAAAGGGATATGATCATTTCCAGCCCAAAACATGAAAACTAATGTACCGACTTTTCGAACCCTCTAAGCAGAATACCGTCTTCGAATGAATGTAATCAGTTATTGTATTTTTTTTTAATTCCGCCCTATTAATGATATCCTTTGACAGATACGCGTATTTCGACTTCCACTTGTAATCTTTCTTAGTGTCAGTCAGCCATAAATATTAGTAATGCGAATCTCAGGTCAGCCAAACTACCTTGGAGTTCAGGACTTCAGGTCTACACTCGTAACAGTATCCATATCTGTTATACTGAGTAACGCTGCATAATCAACCGCAGTTACTGCAGCAATCTGAAGTCTACTAGCTTAATATAAACCTTTGGGATATTCAGGGTCGTCCAAACTGTATGTGTTTTCGTCATAAATAATAGTTTCTAATAATCTGCTGAGATCCGCGAAGCTCTTGAAATCTCATATGCCATGTAGAGATACTAGGAGATACTATTCTAGGTCAGCCAAACTACCTTGGAGTTCAGGACTTCAGGTCTACACTCTTAACAATAGCCATATCTGGTATACTGAATAACGTTGCATATTTATCCGTGGTTGCTGGTCCAAGCTGAGGTCTACTTTTTTATTATAAACCTTTGGATCATTCAAGTTCGTCCAAACTTCTCTATAATGAAGTCCTTCAAATCTACAAGAAATACTTTAAGTGTTTTCAAAATAAATAATAGCATAGCATAATTTGCTAAGATCCGTGAAGCTTTTAAAATCTCAAATGTCATTTAGAGACACGTGCGAATGTTCCAGATCAGCCAAACTATCTTTGAGTTCAGAACTTCAGGTCTACACTCGTAACATCAGCTATACCGTATGCGTGATAATGTTTGCACCATCGTACAAATAAGGTACCCATATCACCTATACACACAATGTCTTGGATTTTATTGCATGTACGTAAGCTCTAACTCATATCACAGTAGGTTGCGGGTAAAAAAATCCGATTTCTTAAGTTTAAAATTTGCACCATGTAGGGTAGCAGCAGGGCCCATATAGCCGCGGCGGTAAACGCACGGGTATTCAGCATGACCATGCTGAGGGTGACGGGTTCGATTCCCGGTCGATCCAGGATCTTTTCGTAAAGGAAATTTCCCTAACTTCCTTGGGCATAGAGTATCTTCGTGCCTGCCACACGATATACACATGCAAAATGGTCATTGGCAGAGGAAGCTCTCAGTTAATAACTGTGGAAGTGCTCATAGAACACTAAGCTGAGAAGCAGGCTTTGTCCCAGTGAGGACGTTACGCCAAGAAGAGGAGGGTAGCAGCGGTAGTCGGGACTTGTCCACGCGCAAATGTTAAAAAAGACATTTCAGGAGTGTTTAGGAGAACCGTAAAACAGTCTTAGACCGAAAAAAAGCAAGGGCAACTATTCCCGAAGGTGTCCACTGGTCGTCCAAGGTTAACATGGATTAAGAAAGCTATCGCTGCCACCAAAAATAAGATTTGGGTGAATTATATGCGCTCAATGAGAAAAATGGCAAAGAAACGTGAAATCAGCGACTTAACGGCATGGCATATCGAAAAGGAAAATTACGGTGGCCTTTATGAACCTTCGACCATAGAAAAAAAACTTACATTATTACCAATGGCATCCAGGAGCTACGAGTAGGGCCATATAAGAAAGTCTTGCATTTGCCCGAACGCAACCTCCGTTTTTTTCGATTTCCGAAAAACTGTCGATCCGTACCAAATTCCAGAATCAATAGTTATTATAACTTTTGTTTGTGTGCCAATGTCTACACCATTATGCAATGTCAAAATAAAAAAATAAATTCAAAAATTGTTAATCTTGACTTTGACACTACCACGGATACTTTTCGACATTTGCGCGTGGACAAATCACGAGCTAGGTTGCCACTTAGTCATTATGCAAGTGTAAAACTAAGAAAATCAACACTTTTTATTCACAGCCTACTAGGATATGAGTAAAAGCTTAAATGCCTGCAAATAAAACCAATACATTGTCTTCACAAGTCAAACTGGAATTTTATTTGACGATGGTGCAAACATTATCACGCATACGGTATCTGACATACTAAGTAACGTTTCAAAATCAGTCACGGTGACTGGACTACCCTGAAGTCTACTATATATTATTATGAACCTTTGGAACATTGAGGGTCGTCCAAACTATCCCGAAGCTCAGCTCTTGATAGTCACGATAGTTATTCTCACAATAAACTTTAAAATGTCATCTGTAATCTGTAATCCCCCTGGTCATTTCAAGATAGTTTTGAGATAGTTACTCCAAATCAACAACACTACTCCGGAGACCTTTATTTTTTACTGTTATGAAGTTGATAAAAATAACCACTAAAACTTTCAGAAGACTTACTGGACATGATTATAAAGTTTTATGAAGTTGATAAAAACAACCACTGAAACTTTCAGAAGACTTACTGGACATGATAGATTACACATCGAAGCTTTGTATAATGAAAGAAGTTGCCGTTAAACCCGTAGACTTAAGGATCCAAACTCTAGAATAGTTTGGATGAGCTAGGGTATCCAGAAAAAATATTTTACAACTCATTTTACCAATTTTATGCTGTTGAGCACCGAAACCACAGAAATGCGTAGAAAAAACTGTATAATAACGCTTGGAAAAATTCCGGTTTCAAATGGTTCAGCAAGTCGGACAAACTCGTAGGTGGTGCAGTCCTGGACCGCTGTTAAGAGGGTTGTCCCCTTCCCGTCCGTTACCAAGGCACAAAAATCCAAGATGAACAAATTCATCAAAAACTTCAAACACATTCCCATCAGTCATTACCTCAGCATTAACACCACTGGGCCAGTTTCTATCTTTACCCACTATCATGTACTTCGTCTTGGTAGAGTTGATCGTTAATCATATCCTCGCTGTCTCTCTCTTCAAAGGAGCATAAGCTTCCTCCACTGTTCTACGATCGATGCCGATGAGATCAACATCGTCCGAAAAACCGATAAGCATGTGCGACCGTGTGGTGATAGATACAATCCTATGCACGCCAGACCTTTTAATCGCTCCTTCGAGGGCAGTGTTGAACAGCAAATTTGAAAGAGCGTCACCCTGCTTCAATCCTTCCAAGGTCACAAACAAGGTAGACACTTCGTCTGTGATCTGAATACTAAATTTTAATTCATCCAGTGTTTGGCATATCAGCCTAACTAGTTTCGCCGGCATACAATGCTCTGGCATCAGCTGCCAAACCTTTTTTATTTTCACTTCACTGAATCGTACATTTTAAAAATCAATGAACAAATGGTGAGTCTGCAAGTTATATTACCGAAATTTATCTAGGATCATCTGCAGATTAAACATTTGATTCGTCGTTAAGCGGTTCTCACGAATACCAGCCACGTACTCGCCGACGAAGGACCCTCAAGAAGTTTCAGTCTGTTGAACAGGACACGTGACAGTATCTCATACGACGAATTTAAAAGGGTAATCCCTTTGTAACACAAGTTTACAAAATAAAACGAAAGTCGTGAACTTCTGTCAACTACCAAAATTTTTGAAGCACAATTAAGTGCTGATTTCGAAACTGACCTTCAAAAAATTTTAAGTAGAACAATTTTTGAGTTTTAGCTCAATATCGAGTTTTGCAACTTTTCAAAATATGTAATTTACTAAAATCTAAATATATTGCGTTTTGTTCAAAAAAAATTAAATCTTTTTCCATAAATTGAAAGCTGAATACAATACCATTCGATCATCTGAATATAGGTTTTGCGTCAGATTGATGAAATTCAAGATATTGGCGAGTTTTATGGACGATATTCTTAAAATTTAGCAAAATTTCCAAAAATTTTTGAAGAAATGTATTTTTTTCAATAAGAAAAATACAACTTAAAAATTCTTTCTCGACGTTATTTTGACATATCATATGTAGGCGAGTTACAGTAAAAATTTCAGCTCAATCGGAGCATTGATAATGGAGAATGAGATGTTTGAAGTGAGCGACTTTGCTTAAAAATAGAACAAAAATCGATTTCAAATCATCAACCTTGTATGGAAAGTCGAAAAAATTTCCGCTCTACTGTAATTTTTTTCTTTCGCGTTTCCGAACTCAGGGCATGATTCTACACCAAAAATGATCATCGGCTTACCAAGTTCAAAAATGCTGTAAACTAGTGTAATTAGCACACTCTAGTTTATGACCTTTCTTGTAGATTGTGCATATGAAGCCATCTAACCAGCAGGTAGGCAATTCTTCATCCTCCCAAATCTTTGCAATAATCTGGTGGATTGATTGATGTAGCTGCTCGCTTCCGTACCAAGGAAGTGCGACTCATCTCGTCCTTTCCAGCAGCCTTGCTGTTTTCAGCTCCTTAAGGATCTTCTTAACCTCATCCTGTGTTGGTGGCTCCACTGCTTGACCGTCATCCATTATGCAAATCCTGTTCGTGGGTGCTCCTTTACTGCTACCATTCAACAAATCTTCGAAGTGGTTCTTCAACCTGGCTGTTACCATTGTTTTATTTGTCAGTTACCTTTCCGGTCATTGCACATGCCATGCACTGGCACAGTCTTGTGCCACGCATCATTGATAGTTGCATGAAACCTTCGCATATCATTCCTGTTCATACTTTCCCGAGCTTCAGAAATCACACTCTCTTTATGCTGTCATTTTTTACTGCAGGGAATTCGTTTCTCTTATGCTCAGCGCTCCCTGTTGAGCCGGGTACCGACCACTAGCCTTCGACTTCTCGTTGTATTTATTTCGTTCGTCACTCGTTGGCACTCCTTGTCGAACCAACCGTTACGTTGACGTTGCTGTGCGGTTCCTAATACCTCTTGAACTGTTGCTGGCACTGCTTCATGCATAAACCCCCAGAAACTGATGACATCCCCAGATCCGTTGGTATCTCCTATCCTCTCGTGCAGCTTCTGATGATACTGTGCAAAAACCCCTTCGGCTGATAAAAGTTGGACACTGAAACGTAACGTTGCGCGTTGGATAACCCCGCCCGGACTTCTGTAGCTACAAGATAATGATCCGAGTCAATGTTTGGTCTTCTGTATTACCTCATATCTATGACGTCCGAAAAATATCGCCCGTCGACCAGTTTATGGTCTATCTGGGAGCAACCCAGCAAACACACGATCGTATGTGACGTTACATAGGATGCTAAAGTGGAGGCGATATGCGTACACTTTACACTCGTGTAAATGAGAGCATGTACGCATATGGCCTCCACTTTAGCATCATATGCAACATCATATAAGACTTTGTGTTTGCTGGGAAATGTCTTCTCTCTGGTATTGCTAGGTGTGTTTTCGAATTTTCTTACGTGCGAAGTAGATACTGCTGATTTCCATCTCTCTAGCAGCGGCGTATGTTACAAGGCGCAGACCATTCGTTGGTAACAAAATAAAGGCTCTGTTATGGCATCTAGCGTCTTAGTATGAAATGCTGTATCGCGTCAGCTATACCTAGTTAAGGCGACAGCCTCTTCTGCGCAATGTACACACCGCGGCCCGGTAAGGTAACTTGTTGAAAACCTTCAAAATCAAGAAAAGCAATGGTTACATTACCTCTAGAAAAAAAATAATAAAATGCAGTGATTCAAATTGTTCTCGTCTTGCCTTTTTTATTTCCTGAATCAAAGTGTACCCCGAAGTAAATCCCGGTTACCTTAACTGCCAAACCCCATTTGAGAGCCATTCTACGTACCAAAATGTCGACACTTCGAGTGACAAATCCTAGCAAATGAGCCTTGAGCTCCATAAGTCCTCGGGAAGGTACACCTCGGGGACGACCGATGAGTGTGTATTTAAAAAAGCCATTAGCAAGTGCCATTGGATTGCGATTAGGACTTTTTCACACGAGTGGGAGGTTGAAAAAAAAATACAACACAGAACTCCAAACAAACTAGTCAACAACTTTTGGCTCCGTCGTCGTGCTTTGAAGAGTATGTCCACCAGCTAGCACACGCCCTGCTGGGAGTACTTGAAGCTCGTTCACTCAGCCGCCCTGCCCCAAGAGGAGAGATAGATGGAAAGGACGGATTATTTTAAGCCGTAAATGAAAATAATTTTTAATGAAAGCACTCTCCGGAAAGCTCTTCTCTAATTAATGAATGTCTAAGCGGCTGTGAGTTGGCGCCCCTCCAGAGAGAAACATTTGCTGGCCGTTGTTGGTCACGTACTTCCTAGAGACCAAGTGTAGGTTCCCATCTACAACAGTTTATGACAAGAAGGGTGGTGGTTAGACCGCACTCACAGAGAACGGGTCGAGCCACCAGAAAGACACATGGCAAGGCAAGTGAGTGCCGGCCGGTTGGTTGCTGGCTGCCTGGTCGGGCGTTTTATGCTGTGGCCATTGCTAGCTGGGGATGCGTGTGTGAGCCTTTATAACGACGACGGGTGGCTTGGGAAATGCTGCTGGTTTGGCTGCCAACATATTGCCGTACGTGTACGTGGTCAACCGCTTTGCTTCTGCTCGATCGTTGCTGTTGTTGTTTAGATTTTCGGGGTGCTTCAGATGCAAAGTTCATCATCACCGCAGAAGCCCCCTCTTTCTCACCACCAAACTTCAAGCTCCAAACTGCCGCAGAAAAAGCAATGATACTCAATTTGGGAGCTAACGAGATTCACCGGCGGTCAAGGCGATGAGAATGGTCGAGTGTAGTGTTATTTGTACGTGACTTTTATTGAATTACACACAGTTGTTCTCGACGTCTAACTAATTAACGGGCTGGGTTTGAGTCAGCTGGGAACCAGCATCGTTCTGGGTTGGATGATGAGGTCAACTGTGTGGTTTGTGTTTAGTTTTTCATAACAAGTGGAGATTTTTGGTAAAGCAATAATTTAGACTGAAACACCAGGCAAAATGACTATCAGTGGTGGACATTGTAAACCTTCAACCCTCTTCAGGAAGGCACTACACATCTATGTCAAAGAAAAACTTTCAAAGCTCATGGAACAAGCTCCAGCATTAATAATAACTTAATTTCTAAAATTTATAATAACATTTTCTATAAGAATGTTGGACATTATCCCTGAGAAAGTATGAATAAAAATTCTAGAAGTAATTGCATTAGACATCTTCGCAGGAATACCAGAGTAGCATTAATTAAATTTGGCAACATACATTTGAAAAAAAAACTTGGAGTTTATTCAGCGTATTCTTTAAGTACCTTCATGTAAAATTATTGTGAAATTGTAAAATAAAGCAAAATAAGACTCAAGGGATACCAATTAAAAAAATATTTTGATCGAAGGCACGGTATAAGTTTGTCACTAACATTTAACAACTCTGTAACAAAATTCCAGTCTATTTCACCGTGAACAATAAGAAGACTTATTGAACCCCTCGACAAAACACACCCTCAATGAAATCGTTACAATCAATAAAGCATTCAGTTTCCACTTTACTATATTTGTTCTACCACGTCCAACCACACAGTTGACATTCAACGGCTTCCTCCCAACAGGCTAAAAGACCGCATCCCCAGTCACCAGCGATCGTCATATTTCCCCCCTTTATGAGCAACTCGCGCGGGAGATGCCATGACCTCGTTAGATTGCTCACCTCTTCCGGCGTCGCGTCATCGTTCGTTCCAAGGAAGGACAACGACGGAAAACCAACTCCTACTGTGTTGCTGCAATGAATACACCGAGAACAGTCGTCGGCTGCTAGCTTCGCTGTCATCACCGGGACGACCAAGACGGGGTCTCCTCCACTTCAAGAGTCGGAAAATCAATTCCATTTTCCCAGAGGTCTTTGTTTGTTACAAGCAGCAGCAGCAGCCGCCGCACCCCCACGCCACCTTCGAAGCGTACAACCGAAACATAGGCGACAGCCTGGGACCGACTTCACTTTCATACGCCCTCGTTCTCAACATTTCATAATGGCCTGGAAACGGGAATCCTTTCATATTTCCCACTCGACTGCCACAATTCTCCACTCCTTCGTCCGCTAGTTTCCACCCGCGCTTCTCGGGTATCATTTATTCATCGCCGCGCGTCGTTCGTCGCTTTGGAAGAAACACCACCATGACCCGGGTGTCCCCCCGGCCAACAGCACCAGGCCCTTCAATCTTCGATATTACGCAACTGAGCTTTGCCTCCACCACCAGCACCACTACAGCGCTCCAATGTTTGCAGCATCATCGCTTCATCCATTTCGACGCCACCCAGAAAAGCCAGAACAGCTGGGAACGCAATCCTTTGCAACATTGATGCATTCCCTTGGCTTGGAAAACAGGCGCGCACACAAACCACCCCCAGCAGCGTAAATAAACCGTGAACCGGGGTGACATTGATCATTTCTGAAATATTACGGAGTTTGTAGCGTTGCCACGGAGTTGCTGGTCTTTGCCTGGTTCTCAAAGCATGATTCATGTCTTCTTCTTCTTCTTCTTCTTCTTCTTCTTCTTCTTCTTCTTCTTCTTCTTCTTCTTAGCGTAACGTCCCCAGCAGTGTCCCTTCTCAGCTAAGTGTTCTATGAGCACTTTCACAATTTTCAACTGAGAGCTTCCTCTGCCAATGGCCATTTTGTATGTGTATAATGTGTGGCAGGCTCGAAAATATTAACGATTTCCCCGCTTATCGAACGCGACCATTTGAATTCATCGCGAGTGAAACCATCTCCATAATCGTCACCAGCCAATCAGCTTGCGAGAGTCTGACGTATCTCCGATCTCACTAACACAAACAACAGCAGAGATGGTGCTTGATTGGTCGCGATGATTCAGAAATGCCGACTGGAAGTTGGCAGCGCGTTTTGTTGTGAAAGAAACATACAATATTCTATGCCAAAGAAATTTAAAGAACTTTTCATTACAAAACCTTCCTAAACCGACCGGGAATTGAAGACGTCAGTAGGGTCGTGCTGATTACCAGTGCACTTATCGCATCAGCTATATGAGCCCTTGTGTGACTCATGTACATAACGTCACAAAATGACAATAATGGTTCACTATCGACAGTGGTTGGAATTTTATCGCGAGTTACTGAGTGGTCTGAACTCAGCTTGTGTTACACCCGCACGATAACGCCGCTCAGCACTAAAGTGCATAATTTGCAGACTACACCAAAAATGTGTAACCCTTGCACATTTACAAAATGTGGGAAATGTGGGAACATTCACTTGCAAAGGATTACACTCACTTGCTATTTTCTCAGCTCAGAAGCGTGCAATCAAGAATTCATGTATGGACGACTTTTGCCTTGTGGTTTTGTCTAAAACTTTGCCGAACAGAATAGGGGTCGCACACGAATCTCAAAGTCGTGACAGAGCTGCGGAAGCGACTCTCCACGAGGTGAGTGTAATTTACATTCACCTCGTGAGGAGTTGCCTTCGCAGCTCCCTCACGACTTCGGTATGCGTGTGCGACTCCTACTTTATTCGGCAAACTTTTAGACAAAACCATAAGGCAAAAGTCGTCCATACATCGTTTTTTTTATTGCGCGCTTCTGAGCTGAGAAACCTGCAAGTGAGTGTAACTCTTTGCAAGTGAGTGTTCCCATCCTTGCTTATGAGTAGGGCTTACACATTTTAGGTGCTGAGTTGTTTTAGCGTGCGATGAATGTAACGAAAGGTGATGCGACGTGCTCGTGAGCGCTTCCCGAAATGCTTTTCATTCTCATGCATGTTTTGATACGAGATCCCAATCAAGAGAGAAAAAAAAGCTTGGCGACGCTAATGAAAGCGAAGTATTTGACAAGAATGTCGCTTATTGTCAGAATATTGTTATAATATTGTTATAACTCTTGATTTTTATGGCAACGCAACCTGCATCATCATAAATATAATCCAATTAAATGGTATGCTACGTTCATAGAGATAAAATTCATAAAATAATGATAAAACTTACGTATAGGGTAGCGAACCACGTGAGCGGCACTCTTCGCTATAACTCAGTCAATTCAAAACCAATTGACTTGACATTTTTTACACTATTAGATACTATACGCATCTCATCACGTTTAAAAAAATGTGTCAATTGGTTCAGAATTGGTTGAGTTATAACAGAAAAGTGCCCAGAATAGGACCCCTGCCAAGATGGTTCCACTTCCCTATTCACAGTTGTACCAATACAACGATGAGATAGCATCAGAAAGTGTCACACTCGGTGATGCCCACTTATCGTCGTAGCTTTTTTATATCGGAGTGTTTTTCATGTACTCCTGTGTGAACCATGCGGATCTACGAGAGAATATAGACGCGCTTGGTTATTGAAACAGAACCAAAAAAAAGGGAAGAAAAACAGCTGAGTAATTCATTTATCACTTCGACTTCCAAACACTGCTACCGAGTATTGTTTATAGCAGCTGAAGCTTGAAAGCACGTTTGTATCATCCAGATTTTGTGCTCTCTGATTCGCTCTTTCTAAATCTCTAACAACAGAAAACATCGCACGTCACTCTTCATCCTCGTTTTGTGACTATCGTCACTCATATGCATATGATTGTCATGATTCTTTCCCTCACCTTTTGTCGTGGGAAGAATAGTTGCGTATGGTCCACTGCACGAAATTATGTTGGCCTGCTTACGCTAACAGGGAATTTGACGTTTGAGAGGTGCCGACACCGCTCAAACGTCAAATTTCGTGTGAGAGTAAGCAGGCCAGTATAAATTGGTGCAGTAATCCATAATGGTGTGCGAACGATACATACGGGTTAGCACAAACATGGAACAAGGTACGTCTCAAACCCCAGTTGTTTCGCATACTTCGATTAGAATTCGCCTTGACGGAACTCTTTGAGAGAATTGCGCTGTGCGTGAAAACAATTTTTTTTAACATGGGAAAGGATAGGAGCTGCATTTTCAAATGCTTCTAAAATATTTTAGGGACTTCAGATTGAAAAAAGAGTTAATGTTTTGCAATATACTTTCAATTAGCTACACTATAACTGGTTTTAGACAAAATGTTTTTAAATCACAATGTTATGTCTATAATATAGCGTATCAAAATCTCATTCGATAACATTAAGAACGTTTTGCTTAAAAAAATTTCTATAAAGAATTAGAAGCATTTGAAAATGCAGCTCCTATCCTTTCCCATGTTAAAAAAAATTGTTTTCACGCACAGCGCAATTCTCTCAGAGAGCCTCCGTCAAGGCGAATGCACACAGAAAGCACACCATGCAGTACGTACTGTCAACGGTGAATTATCCAAGGAATTATCCTTGGAATTATGCCTCATTTTGCCAGTCATGCATCACTGCTCAGAGAGATTTACTCTCTCGGAATTCATTTGGAAGCACACTTAGCAGCTGCAGCAGCCGTGAAAATGTGAAGATTGAAATTCATAAAATGTGTGTCATTTCGAGCGTAATATGCTAAATAACTCGTTAGGGTGACATCCGAAATCGGATCTAACCACTCTCTCGTGATGGTCATGATAGATTATAACAATGCTTTTAACTACAGCGTAGCTTAACCTCAGCGCCAAACTTGTACTAGAACTTCATCTGTCGGTATTGGATAATGTTTCTCCATTTTTTCCACATATTTGGGATTCCGGTTCTTCTTCAACCGCGTATAGCTGTCTCCGACCTTTATTTTATTCCATAATGTTTAATGAAACTGCCGTCAGTACACGATGTGACAAGCCTACTGGAAACAGCCGTATTTCATACGTTTCACAATATTCGCTTCTTCATACACTTGGCACTACTCGTCACTCATGCATCTCACACCGTTTCCTAGTCCCACATAGTTTTAGCACTAGTGTAGTTGCGGTATACTTCTTAGATGTTCCTTTAGAAAATCTTGTCCGGAATGCTCTTAGGAACAAAGCTGGGAGGTAACATCATAAGGTCTGATCTTCCTTCAGGGGTTCCATAGGAATTTCTTCCAAAGATTGTTCGTATGTTTATGCTTGTATGAACTTCATGAATTTCTTCAAAGATTACTGACGCAATCCATAGGAAATATCATCAGATTTTTTCCCAATGCTTTTCTTTGGGATTTCTTCGAAAATTCCTCTAGATATTTCTCAAGAGTTTCTTCTTGGAATTTCAGAAGATACTATTTCAGGCGATTTTTTATTTATCAATGATTTGGAGATTCTTTCGGAATATTACTATAAGGTTTTCATTAGGATATCAGCTTATTTTCCAAAAACTTTTTTTAAAGTTTGTGTTTCAATTTCTTCAGAGATTCGTTCAGGTGTTGCATCGTTTACTCAGGGATTTTCGAGAATTTATTTGGAAATTCATCTAAAAATGCTCAAGAGATTCTTCTGGAAGCTCCTCCATAGATTTCTTCAATATTTTCTTCAGGTATGTCTCCAAGCATTGGTTTTGATTCATTCATTACTTTCATTGGGAATTATTCAAGGAAGTATTCCAGGTTTTTTTTTCTAAGATTCTCTTTTTCTTACCAATTTTTGCAGAAATTACTCCAGAAATTACGCCTTAGTATTTTTCAATGACTTTTTCAATGTTTTTTCAATGAATGCCTGCAGTGAGATCTCCAGTGTTTCAAAGAATTATTTCAAATATTCCTACATAAATTCATTTTCATTAATTTAAACTATGGTTCTTAGAAAAATCCTCCTAGATTTATTTTTGTTTCTGCAGGATTTCCTTCCTTAAAGTCTCTTGGTAGTAGATTGAGGATTTTTGTGTGCAAATCCCTTCATATTTTTTTTCTGGGAATTCCTTCAGAGGTATCTCCGGAAGTTCTTCCAAGCATTCCTTCCGAAAATCCTCCAGAGATTTCTCTTCTACTTCCTTTTATCCTGCTTGGCGTAATGTCCCAACTGGGAGCAGGGAAGCAGAGAGCTTTGTTTAATTTTTGGAAGACAGCAATTTCAGAAAAATAAATCCTAGTATGTGTGTAGACTGTATGTGCCAATTTCTAAAAAAATTTCCAAAAAAATTCTTGGAGAAAATGTGGTAATAATTTTCAAGGCAAACCCTGTAGGATTTGTAACCAAGTTTATAGAAGAATTAAAAAAAAAACTATGGAAAAGTCTTTAAAGCTTTCATGATGAAATCCCTGATGTTTTGAAGAAATTTTGAAGAATAAAATATCTCCTCTAAAATATTTCAGAAGAAATTTCTGCTAGAACTCCTGTGAAAATGTCTGAAAATTCTTCAGTGGAAACCCTGTAGAATTTTTGGGAAGTACTTTTGAATGAATCTCTGGAAGAACACCTGAAGAAATTCAATGGGAGTTCTTGAAGGAATCTTAGGAGAAATGTCTTAAAAACTTAACTTCTCGTTTTTTTTATTGGAGTTCCTTAAAAAAACATTGAGGGATGTACAGAAAAATTCCAGGGGAAATCCTTAAATAAAATTCTTGGAGAATTTTATGGAAGTTTTCCTGGAGGAATCTGTAGACGAATTTCTGACAAAAACAACTTGTAGAAATACCAAAAGAAACGCATGGATAAGGGTCCGTTGAAATTCATAGAAAAAAAATCCTTGGAGAATTTATTGGGGCTATCCTTAGAGGAAACCCTGGATGAATATGCGGGGTAATACATGGAGGAATATCTGGAGAAAATCCTGAATGAATCTCAATATGATCTCCTGCAGGAATTTCATTAGAAAGTCCTGCCTGAATCACTGAAAGTGATAATAATATGAGTTTTCAATGAGCAATTCGTGAACAAAACATTGGTGGATGGTCTGAAGAGACACCTGGACGAATTTCAGAAAAAAATATTTGAAAAATTTTCTGAAGAAACCACCGGAAGAGTTGACTAAAGAATATTGAAAGAATTTTTAAAGGAATTACTGTTGAAAACTGTGCAGGAATCTCTGGAGAAATTTTCGATGAATTTTCAAATGAATTCATAGAAATATTTCTGAAATGTTTCCAGGTGGAGTTTCAGAAGGAACACATACAAAATTCTTGGAGAAATTCAGGAAGAAATGTCTGAAGAAAGCCCTATATTTTATTAAAGAATCATTGAATGCATTTCTAAAGAAATTCCTTTGAAGATTTTCTTTAAGAATTTTCGTACAGATTCCTGCAAAAAACTTAAGAAATTTTTAAGAAACCCCATAAAAGCTTGTCTAGAGGAATTTTTGGACAAATTTCTAGATTTTCCAAAATGAATTCCTGAAGGATTTTCAGAATCTAAAAAGGAATTTAAAAAAAAATCCGGGAGAGTTTTATGAAATGAGGTTCCCTAATTTATTTCTGGGGTAATCTCTAGACAACTTTGGAGAGAATTCTGAATGTAACACTAGTTTACAGCATTTTTGAACTCGGTAAGCTGATGATCGTTTTTGGTGTAGAATCAAGCCCAGAGTTCGAAAACACGAAGGAAAAAAATACAGTATAGCGGAAAATTTTTCGACTTTCCATACAAGGTTGATGATTTGAAATCGTTTTTTGTTCTTTTTTTAAGCAACGTCGCTCACTTCACACATCTCATTCTACGTAATCAATGCTCCGATTGAGCTGAATTTTTTACTGTAACTCGCCTACATATGATTTGTCAAATAAACGTTAAGAAAGAATTTTTAAATTGTATTTTTCCTATTGAAAAAATACATTTCTTCATATATTTTTGGAAAATTTGCTAAAATTTAAGGAGACTGTCCCTAAAACTCGCCAATATCTTGAATATCATCAATCTGATGTAAAACCTGCATTCAGATGATCGAATGGTATTATATTCAGCTTTTGATTTATTGAAAAAGATAAAAAATTGGTTGATCAAAATGCAAGATATTTGAATTTTATTAAATTCCATATTTAAAAAAAAAAATATAAAACTCGATATTGAGCTAAAACTCAAAAACTGTTCTACTTTAAATTTTTTGAAGCACGGTTTTGAAATCAGCACTAAATTATGCTTCAAAAATTTTGGTCGTTGACAGAAGTTCACGACTTTCGTTTTGATCAGTACGCTGATCAATGTAAATTTGTAAATAGTTTGAGTTTTGTAAATAGTTTTAGTTGTAAATAGTTAGGATTAAGTCAACACATTTGAACTAGACAATCATCACAAAACACACTGAATTGTAACCGTCACCATATTTCCACACAACACTGTAAATCCCAGTTGAATCTAAGCCTATTCCCATCAACGAAGAAGAACACCAAATTGAATTGTTACGCAACACCATACCCAAACGAATAGTATCAAATAGACAAACAAAACGATCGGTCGCGTATTTTTTTTTTCCCCATCTGTAGAGCCTTTTAACCACTGCGTCCATTATTTAGGAATATTGTGGTATGACCCATATTTAATTTGGTGCTAGTCAAATATCCTGTCACAATTGAGCTGTGATGGACAATGGTTGATGTAACACCTGATCCCAATTAGGCACAACTCGTTTTATGAAGTTTATTACCCTGTTGGGATTACTTCGCCAAATTACCAAGGGCTCTAGAAACCCTTTACCAAAAACCGCCAATCTCTGATTGGATAATACTCCACAGTTGCAGAGTAAATGTTCAGCAGTTTCGTTTTCCGTTTGACAGAAACGACACTCGGAGGATTGGATTTTTCCAATCTTACTTAGATGATATTTACTCGGGCAGTGACCAGTCATCATACCAGTAATTACCCTGAGATCTTTTTTGTTTAGGTTTAATAAGGACCTGGCTTTTTCTGCACTGGGTTTTATAAACCTTTTCGCTTGCTTGGATGTATCCGTGGCATTCCAATTAGATTCTACCGTGGACATTTCCCAAGCTTTTAGTTTCATCCGAAGAGCACACTCAGGAACTCCACAGAAAGGTTCAGGGCCTACAAAGCTTGAAGCTGCACCCTGTCTGGCTAAATTGTCGGCGTTTTCATTTCCCAGAATTCCACAATGACCGGGCACCCAGTATAAAGTTACCTCGTTCCTACTGGCCAATTGCTTCAGAGAAATAATGCATTCCCACACTAGCTTTGATTGACAAGTAATAGTAGTTTACGCAACAAGGTGCAGAATGAGGATTTTTACAGCACGAGTCGTACATTTATCCAACGAGGCTTGCCGAGTTGGATAATTACGACGAGTGCTGTAAAAATCGAGTTCTGCACCGAGCTGCGTACAACATTTTTTGCAATTTCATAAATTTCCACTTGAGGATAGTTTTCAACAAAACCTTTTCATCAAACTGCACACTGATGTTCACAGCCATGTTTAAGAAAGGCTGACCATAGCAGGTTGTACTGTGCAGTTGTCACAATTTTTCAAAGATGCGTCCAGAAAACATCAAGAAGTTGATCAAAACTGAAAACAGTGCTGTAATGGTTCATTACGCAACGCAAATCGGTGCTGTAATGAATAATTACAGCACTGCTAATTTGGTGTGGGAAAGTAGGCCCTTTCCTGTCAGATTTGCGTGAGGAAAAACAGCCTATTACGATGAGAAATTGCAAAAAAGCCTTTAGCGCATTTAGAGCCGCCTGACTGTCCGAAAATATACAGATCTTAGCAAACCTATAATTTCTTTTCAGACAAATGTTGGCACACTCTAGAATGGCTTGAACTTCTGCTTGAAATACAGTGGGACTGCATCCCATTGGTATAGCCTTACTGATACCAGGACCGAAAACACCGGCTCCTGTATTTTCACCCATCTTGGACTCATCAGTATAAAATACAATAGAACCTGGACGTAAACTTGGCCCACCAGCATCCCAAATATAGCGACATGGTTTCACCACTTTGAAGGGAACATCATAGTTGGTCTTCGTTATCATCCAATCTTCTACTGTTTTTATATCCATATTTAATTTGAAGTCTTTGATGATTCTTAAATGTCCCACAAGATCCCCGTCTAGTACTTTATTGTAACGAATAAACTGCAGGGCACTTTTTGCCGCTTGTAGTTTAACAAATTGATGCAAAGGCAGTATATTGAGAAGGGCATCCAAAGCAACTGATGGAGTGCTTTTCATTGCTCCTGTAATCGATATACAAGCAAGTCTTTGTAGCTTACCTAGCTTCCCTTGAGAGGTTACCTCGTTTGTTTTGGGCCACCAAACAAGTGAAGCATAAGTAATCTTAGGCTGGACTATCGCAACATAAATCCAGTGAATGATGTTTGGTCTAAGACCCCAGGTTTTTCCTAGGGCTTTGCTGTAGACCCAAAGGGCATTCGTACCCTTAGTTAAAACATTGTTTAAATGTGAATTCCAATTCAGTCTTTTGTCCAAAGTTATCTCAAGATGTTTAACTTCTTCCGAGAACTGAATTTGAACTCCATTTAAAGAAGGCTCAATAAGATTTAGTTTCAACCTTCGAGTAAAAGGTACTATTACAGTTTTGAAGGGTTTACGTTCAATCCCTCCTCTCGGCACCATTTGAGGGTAACATTCAACGCAGATTGTAGCCGGCTGGATATCGTGTCGTCATATTTTCCACGTACCAGAATAGCTACATCATCTGCGTATCCAATAACCTCAAAACCTTGATTAATAAGCTTTTTAAGGAGTTCGTCCACTACCAAAGACCACAATAAGGGCGATAGTACTCCTCCTTGAGGACAGCCCTTCACAGATCTGACTGATAGTTGCGCACCTCCAAAAACGGAAGAGATTTCTCGATCTTTAAGCATCGATATTATCCATTCGATAATGCATTTATCCAAGCCCCTTGCTTCCATTGCTGAACGCATTGAGCTGTAGGATGCGTTATCGAATGCTCCTTCAATATCGAGAAAAGCAACCACGGCTATTTCCTTGGCTTGAAGCGATTTCTCAATTTTGCTGACTAGCGACTGTAGCGCTGTTATTGTAGATTTACCTGTTTGATAAGCAAATTGAAACTTGCTAAGAGGCATTTCTACTAAGCTGGTAGACTTGATAAAGTCATCCACTATTTTCTCCATGACCTTTAACAGAACACAGGAAAGGCTAATAGGTCTGAAGGCTTTAGGTGTTGTTTTATCCCTTTTGCCAGCTTTTGGGATAAAAACAACACGAATCTTACGCCATGCCTTAGGTATGTAAGCTAAAGTGATACTGGCTCTAAATATTTCGGTTAGGAGCGGACCAATCGCTCCTTTCCCTTGTTGAAGTAACGCTGGAAAGATTCCATCTATCCCAGCAGATTTTAAAGGTTGAAAAGAACTCAGTGCCCATTCGACCCTCGATGGCGTGAAGATTTCACAGGCTTTCTGATAGGCATTTGTCGACCATACATGGTTTACCTTGTCTAAGTCCTGATCTTCAGCCGAGTAAGGAATCGACCCCGGAAAATGAGTCTTTATCATCTCTTTCAAAGCTTCAGAAGAATCGACAGTAAAACTGCCATCTTCCTTTTTGAGGCTTCCAAGACCATTAGAATGGTCTTTTGAAAGGACTTTGTGGAGCCTTGCAGCTGCAGGAGCGTTATTGATGTCTTCACACACCCGTCTCCAATCCTTTCGTTTGGCTAGCCTCAGTTCTCTGTTATATTCTGTTAGGGCTTTTTTGTATTGAACCCAATCAGAAGTAGCCTTTGCTCTATTGAACAATCTTCTAGATTCTTTCCTCAGATTTGCTAGCTTGTCATTCCACCAAGGGACATCCCTGTTGGATGACCTCTGTTGGATTGTGCAGCTAGCATGATATGATGAGATCATTTTATCAATAACCTCATCAGAGGCACTTTCCAATTGTGAAACAGATATGATCTGCTCCCATTTATATGCATTTTCATGCGTTAAGTAAAAGCGATGGAGGTCCCAGTTTGTTTTTCTTGGGTTTCTAAAACTTTCAATTAAATTTGATCCGGCTTTATAATCAAACCTGATATGTTTGTGATCTGACAATGATTCCTCATCAGAAACATGCCAGTTCACAATTTTTTCCGACAGCAGGTCACTGCAGATCGTAAGATCTAGAACCTCCTGTCGAATTGTAATAATAAAAGTGGGAGAATCTCCCTTATTGCATATGTCTATGCTATTAGACGAAATGTAGTTCAAAAGATCCTCACCCCTCTTATTAATATCGGTACTGCCCCAAATGGTATGATGGGCATTCGGTCGCGTATTCTTTGTCCATCTATTCCCCCGCGCAATAAACCCAAGTTCAAGTGCACATCATAGAAGATCAACCCAATTTCTTTCACGATCCGAACCTACATTTGCGGTGGTGGCCAACGGTGGCAATAATCAAATTAACCGTCGATTGAACCTATCGCGCGGGTATAAAGTGAGAAATTTGGGGGAAACAGGTGTTGTGACGCACCTGGAAAGCGATCAGTGATTAGCCAGTGCAGAGATCCTAGTGGCATTATCATCATTCCCGTGATTTGGTGCACCGCTGTTGCTACAGCGGATAAGTAAAACCTCCGGTGGCCGGCAATTAGAGCTCCACGCTCGATCACGTTTTATTTTGTAAACTAGTGTACTAAGAATTTCCCAAAAGAACAAATCAATGGAAGAATGGACCATTAAAATTACTAAAATGGCCGCTGTAAAATGAGCAGATAGCGCTTCCGTTGCCTTGTGGGTTTTGATATAACCCCACTGATGTAACCATGTTCAAGTCCGTTCAAGTCCGGCGGCGCATTTGCTCCAAAGCGTGCTGCAACATTAAAGTAAGCTTCAATGATCGATTCCTACAAGAATTTTCAGAGATATCTCCGAAGTCATCCTTGGCAGATTTTTTTTTTAATTTACCTAGAATACTTTGTGATAGAACCCGGGTGGTGGTCAAGTCCGGATGATCAAAATGTGATATTGAATTGATTGAGATAAGAGGTAAAAGTACTGAAAATAAGAGCAAAAAATTGTTCTTGAACCATGTTACCACCAGAAAATTTGACACAGCGAACGTTCGCTCGTTGCAAACCCGCTCATTGCAACGCTTTTTGGTTGCAAGTCCGCTAATTGCAAAATTTGACACATATTTGCAATTAAAAAGCAATCAAGTGTCAAATTTGTGCTGTCAGTCATGCTGGCAGTGCATTTCGATGCACTTTAGTGTCAAAGTGACGTTGCAATTAGCGAATGGCATTCGCTCGTTGCAAAGTAAACATTTTGCAACGAGCGATCGGCCGCTGTATTTGAAAATCGATCAAACAGCTCACTGCTATTGGTAAGATTTTACCAAGAGCTTAATGTGCTATGATGACAATGTTCCAGGAGTAAATTTGAGATATTATTTTCAGTACTTCTAACTCTTACCTCAAACAATCAAACAACACTTTTCAATCTCCATATCAAAATATGCTATTATTGAGTTTTTTTCCTCTGCTCGGAAATCGCTGAAGCATTCTCTGAAAAAAAAACAACACCTTGAGGATTTTTTGATGTATTTTTGAAGATCCATGCATGGTTCTTAAATAAATTCTTCAATAGTTTTCTGATGGAATGTCCAAAGAATTTTTGAAGGAATCAACAAAGAACTCATTGGAATAATTTCTACAGCAATACATGCAAGATTTTCTAAAACAAATTCTTTGAGACACACTGATATATGTTGCCCTTTACTGGCATTTATCGAATTTGCTGGTATCTCATAAACATACAGAAAAACTTGTAGTTGAAAGACACATAATGTTGCTAATTGACAAATTGAGAGATAAATTTGTGAAAAAAAATCGCGTTCTGGCGGGATTCGAACCCACGATCCCGTATTCGCTATACCGATGCTTTAACCAACTAAGCCACAGAACAGGTATTGATTCTGCGGAATAGAAAGCCAAACTGAACCCGAGCCCTCACCATGAACATTCCTTTTTTTCACGAACCATCTCTCTTTCGGCTTAAATGTCAATCCACAACACACCCGCATTTGTGCCCAATAACTACAAGTGAGAGCGTATTATTTTTATTCGAAGCCGAGACTAACTCTCGCACTCCGCATACCTAGCCACCAAGCAGTCTGTTTGCTGGTGTCTAATTCAGTATGCGTCGAGAGCTCGTTTGTTTTCGTACTTGATTGGGAATGAGAGCTAAAAAAAGAGATTTCAATATCAGAAAGGAAGCTCTTCTTTTGTGGGCGCAACAATATCGAAAAATTAAGGACTTGTTTTTTCTTTATCCCAGAAAACTACCAGTGAAAAAAATTTCAAACAAGTACTGCGTTTCTTCACAGTTCAAGTGAAAAAAGCCAGTGGTAATATTTGGGTGACTTCGTTTGGTACTGTAATTTTAATGTGGTAATTTTTGATAATTTTGAAATAGAGCAAAAACACTAGGCTTCGCCCCCCTTAAATTCTGCTCTAATCTTCGCCACTTTATACATAAAAAAATGCTATTTGTATGGGGGCGAAGACTACAGCAGTGATGAATCCTAGTGCTTTACCTTATGTATTCCAATAATAGCGGGAGGGATTAGTATTTTCTTTTCGTTTCAGAGAGCGAATAAAGACGCTAAAACCTAGGTATAAGGGCTAGGGCATAAGGGTGATATAGGGAATCGCGCTACTTGGGCGGTGGCTTCTATATTCGTCTGTTTTCCACTATAACTCAGTCAATCTTGAACCAATTGACACAATTCTTGGAATGCGGTGAGATAGGTATAGTATCTACCCGAGTACAAAATTTCAAGTCAATCGGTTCAAAATTGACCGAGTTACAGTGGAAAACAGACGAAAATAACAGACGAAGAAAACCACCGCCCAAGTAGCGCGATACCCTACCTGTGTCCCATACCAGGGATCCAAGGACCAAAGAGTGACATTAACATTCTTAGCAACGTCACTCCCACCGTCGCACTGATCATATTTCATAGTCATACTTCGTATACGGAACGGTTGGTACGAGATGTCTCGTTCTTTGATTTCAATAACAATAACAGCACTGCACAGTAGGCTGCCGCTTCAATGTTTGTTATACATCTTATATGTGCTGCAAGAATTAATAAGGACAAGATAAGTGCTGGAATAATTCGATTCTATAATTTCCAGGATTCTTTCAATGAAAGGCTGTGTATGTGTAGACTAGACTAGACTAGAATGGGCGGCAAGGAAGGTAAGGTTTCCCTTATTTCAGCAAAATGCGAAGTGGCGCCTAGTATATGGACCTTCGGCTTGGGGGGAGGATAATTCTCCCTTGGGCACGGACTTGCAAATACTAACCCTAGAATCCCATTTCAGATACTACACAAGTAACCGCGCAGATCACGCCGTATTACATGCGTAAATACGGTGTATATAAAGACAGTACCAGTTAGATAGGGCCTCATTACAGCCGCATTGTGGCTTACTTGCTTAAATTTGGCAAAACAGGAGCTCTTAACTTAAGTTGAAAGTTCAACATTAATAGTGTAAATATTCAGAGTAATTCCTGCTTTATAGAAACTGTATTATACACACATTACAGCTCAAGTCCACCCCAGCCTACGGTACTCGCATTTTCCATTTTACCACCCAATGATGATGCTCTGCCGTTCGGCGAGTTGATGGAAGGAAATATACACATCATTACAGTGAAGCGAAGAGAAATATTTAAATTATATCCTTTCTGCTTGCTGCGGCATCAAGCTCGGTTCCATCCAGCCCCAGCAGTGGGGTAACTATATTGAGGAAAAGATGCACAAATCATTCCTCTCCCGCAGTCTTCCCACACCCCCCCCCCCCCCCCCCCGAATTTCCATCTCCTGATGTCATCTTTCATCCCACAAGCTCCCCTTCAGAGCAGCAATATCTCCTCGGCACTGGTTATTCTAGCTCTAGTAAACCTAGTCAGGAAATGGAAGAGATTTTTCCCACCCGGTCCTGGCTGCACCTAGTAGCTCTAAGGCTCTAAGCCTTAGACTTGCAGAGAGAGTTGATGTTTGCCGAAGAATGGAACAAACTGACAGTTACGATTTTGAAAATGCACTCCGTCGGAAGTTTACCGTGTGGAGAGGGCACCAGCAGCGCACGGGTGCGTTGCGTACCGAAATAGTACCTAGTGGCACTCGACAAAAGAGAGTTGCACATCAGGATGTTTGTTGAAATTGGAACTGTCGAGTGCGGTACTCTTGTGTGGGACGGGCGGATTTTAGATGGGATTTTTTTGTAAATATTTGGTGGAAAATTGGAAGTAGTTTTGTGTATTATTAGTATTTGATGGATATTTTGATTTTTGATGCGCAAGAAAATAATGGTATATTTGTATCGTTGAATTGCTTCTAAATATTTTCATTCTTCTATTTCCCAAATCTTGCTGCCAAGTTGCAGAGCTCGTTGATTACAACAATTCCTCCACAGATATTACCACCAATTCCTACCGAATCTCAGTGTTCATAAGCACACACCTTTTATAAGCTTTTTATAGTTTGAATATGTTTCATCTCTTAGTATTATTCCGGGAAATGAAATCAGTGTTCGGAGATTTTTCGAAGTAATTCTGTGCAGAATGACTTGACATAGTTGTTCCAACAGCATTGATCGATGTCCTATTTATATCATATTACTAGAAACACTCTTCCATGTCATCAGTTTCAAAGCTACTAAAATACACCATTTATCAAGGTCACCAATCGTCACGTATCTCTTGCAACATCAGATAGACAGACCCACCCGAGCAAATCGACTCCAATTTTACACTCATTCAAATACGTCAGTCGGATTTGCTTTGATTTCTAAAAGGACCTTTCCACGCCACACCGGGTCGTTTTCGGGGGGAAGGACAACAATAGCAAAAGGATTCATTGGTGACAACTTTTCGCATCATAAATATCTTCCCTCACTCGTCAAACCGCTCACACTACTCGCCACCACCACAACTGCTCGGCATCACACGACCGGAATGACAACGATGATGAAAGGACGATTCTCGTTATCATTATCATTCGTATCTTTCCAGTGATATTCTGCGTGTTGAACAGAGCCCTCCACCTTCCTAACAGTTGGGACACCCGAGCCATGGTCCGTTTTTCATTTGTTCCCATCGTCGTCGTCGTCCTCGTCCTCGTCTCGTCGAACGAGGACGACAACGTGAGATTTCATATAATTACATGCTTTGTGTAATAAATTCCTCGTTCATCTCGCCCAGCACAACTCAAACGTCACGTGGTGGTGGGTGTTTGGGCAGGCAGAAGGGATGGTCGAAGGTGGCACACGGAGCAAGAGAATCAGACGGGAGAAACCCTTTCGACAGTCAGTCGTTCTGGTTCTGGGTCCGGTCGGTCGGTCCCGTCTAACGATTATGCAATCAGGAAACAAAGAGCTATTATTTTCGTCGTCGTCGTCATCATCATCGTTGTCTGGTTAAATTTCGATTCCAAGCCAGGTTTTGTTTCTAGGGGATTTGATTACGCGCTGCAAACATCATCTTTCCTTGCGAGATTGCACAGCTCTTCCAGGAGGGGGCGAATGGTCTTTGCGATAATTTCTGAGTACATTGACCCTCGTACCAAATGTGACATGAACAAAACGCGGTTCTCCATGGCAACGAGACCTGGACCATACTAAGTATTAGGCATTTTTTTATTATTTATTTTCCCGGAAAACTCAGGTGGAAATTTTTTGTTTTTCGCTGACACTACTTTAAAAAATCATAACTCAAGAACGAAGCATCGTAGATACTAAGCTTTTTAGGATATAAAAGCTTGAATTTTCTCAGAAATTCAAAAAAAAATTGAACTGGACAAAGCTTTCAACAGTTGAGAAAATTCATAAAGAAAAGCCAGAAAAAGTATGTCCGAACTCGTGGAAAATTTTCAAAAAAATATTTTTAGGAGGTGATTTTATAAGCTTTGATCGCTGAATTTTTTGGAATGCACTTTTTTCCGTTTTTGAGTTATGGCCAATTTTGTTGAAATATGTCCATATGTGCCACATAAGCTTTTTTTTTAAATCCTAACTCAAGAACGAAGAATCGTAGAAACACAAAGTTTTTTTTCATAAAAATGAAAGCAAATTTTCTCATGAATCCAAAAAAAAAACATAAAGTGGAAAAAGTTTTAAACAAAATTTTCCACCGTTGAGAAAATTCATAAAGAAAATCCGGAAAAACTATGCTAAAATTTTTGGAATTGACGGGCTTGGTGGTCTAGTGGCTACCGCTTCTGATTCGTATGCAGAAGGTCATGGGTTCAATCCCTGGCCCGTCCCTTTCATCCTACTTTGTATCTTTCTATCCACTTTCTCTCTCTCTCTTCTCTACATATACAACTCATGTATATTCATATGTTCATAGCCATCGCTAGAACCAGAAGCGAATTGAAAAAAAGTCGTTTCCCTCTCTTCCAACTTCCACTCACAGCACAGTGTCTATAACGCCTACAAGTTATGCAACCAAAGCGTGCTGTGCTGCTTGCTCTATTCACCACACAATCTATCACCTTTACGAACACTATAAACAACCCCTATCCATGGATCGCATCACCGTCCCAACTCCCAGATCTCCCATCCTTTCCGTCTAACAAAAACCCCAGTCCGTGCTGGTTGTGGGGATGCAGAGGTGCTCTCGGTCTTTAGTTGCAACAACCAGCACACTCTAACATTCCTTTCCCTTCCCAACTGACTATAAGGACGTTGCCAGTGCCGTTATTGATCCAAAATGTATGAGCTGCTTAAATTGCACTTTGAGAATAAGTGGAGTGTCCCAGCCCTTATTCATTTGGATCTCAGTGCAATTGGTTCCAGCTCAGATCAATCACGGAGGAGCAACCATTGACATGTATAGTCAGATTTGATCGTTGATCGTTGATCGTTTTGATCGCTAAATTTTTTGGAATGCACTTTCTTTCCTGAGTTATGACAAATTTTGTGAAAAATGACCATATAAGCCTATATTACATGGCTATATCACAGGAGCGAAAAAAAGTGCATTCCAAAAATTTCAACGATCAATGCTTTTAAAATTACCTTCTCAAAAATATTGTTTTGAAACATTTCCGTGGGTTCGACTATAGCTTTCCGGCTTTTCTTTATGAGTTTTCTCAGCGGTGGATTCATGAGAAAATTTCCTTACATTTTATGAAAAAAAAACTTTGTTTCTACGATGCTATTATTTAAAATGCTATTATTAAAAAAAACCTTATATGGCACATTTGGACATTTTCAACTGAATTGGCCATAACCAAAAAAAGAAAAAAAATGCATTCCAAAAATTTAAGTGATTAAAGCTAATGAAATAACCTTCTCAAAAATATTTTCTTGAAAATTTTCCACGAGCTTGGGCATAGTTTTTCCGGTTTTTCTTTACGAATTTTCTCAACTGTGGAAAATGTTGTGGAAAACTTTGTCTAGTTCATATTTTTTTGGATTTTTGAGAAAATTTGCTTTCATTTCCTACAAAAAACTTTGTTTCTACGATGCTGTTCTTGAGTTATGATTTTTCAAAGAAAGTAGTATCAGGAGAAAACGAAAAAAATCCACCTAAGTTATCCAGGAAAATAGGCGACCCATATTTTTTTCATTTTTTTTTGTTCATAGTATATCTATGAGCCCTGCCTGTGAAAAAAGTTTCATGAAAATCTGAGACCCTTCGACCCAAACCCGTACGGTAGTAAAAAGAATTCCCTACTCTCTTGGTAAAATCTGAGCAAGTTACTCAAGGTTTCCTAATTTAAGCACCTCCTATATTGATTGATTGATTTGTCTTTATTAGAGAGACTTTCAGCCCTTGGCTGGTTCGTCTCTAGCACCTCCTATACTGGTACGCCACCAAGGAAATGTCTTCACTATTGCGAATAATTAAGTTTTATTCCGGAAAACCTCTTCCATGCAACATAATTTTACAAAATGTTTATGGAACTATCGCGGAAAGAACATTCTAGCTGGATTTTTTTTCTATGAGTTTAGCAAGAATTCTCCTTGAAATTTTTAGAATTTGCTCCTGGCCACCACCATCAGACATTCTTTTGGGGATTCTTTGAGGATGTAGCAAAAAAATCCTGGAATGTTTCAGCATAGTTTCAGCAGGGATTCCTCCAAAGATTCCTCTTAGTATTCCTTCAAAATGCATCCCTATCCATGGATTTCTGTGAACATTCCTCTAGAGATCCTTCCAGGTATTTTTTTATGCAGTTCCTTCTTCAGCAGTTTTCAATAAATTTCTCAAAATTTTCATCTTAAAACTGATCCATGGATTTTTTTTTCAGAAATTTCTTCAGAAATTCAGAAAAGATTGCTAAGTAAGTTCACGCTTATATTCCTTCATATATTTTTTCAAACATTTCTAAAGAAATTGCTTTCGAAATTTTGTCAAAACTGTAACAGAAGATTTTCTTTGGAATTTCTTTGAAAACTTTTCTAGAAATGTCTCAAGAAATGCATCGGAAGTTTCTTGTGGAGGATCTTAAAAATATGCAATTCAAAGAGGTTTTTTTTTATAATGATTCGGAGATTCTTTCAGAATTTTTTCTTGGCGTTTCCTTTAGAAATGCATACATTCATCCAGAAACTTTTTCAGAAATTATTGCTTGAAATTATCCAGAAGTACTCAATTTATTCGAGAATCTTCTCGGGCATCTATTTGGAAACTCCTATAGAAAATTCTCAAGAAATTCTTCTAAAAGTTCCTTCTGGTATTCCTGCAGTAATTGTTTTGGATTTATTTCGTTTTTCCTTTAGGTATTAATTGAAAATATTTTTTTGCAAGGATTCTCACAACAATTCCTGCCGAAAATACTTCAGTATCAATTCATTGGCATTTTTCTTCAAAGCTTTTAAGATTTTTTTTCTATGTATACTTGCAGAGGGTTCTTCAGTAGTTCTCGATGTTATTTCTTTTAGAAATTTCTCCAGGTAGTAGTTTGGAGGCTTTTGTGTACAAATTGCTTCAGATACTGGACAAGTTTTTTTTTCTGAGAATTCTTTTAGAGGTATCTCCACAAGTTCTACGAGGATTTCTTCAGAAAATCCTTCGAGGATCCCTCAGAAATTTATTGAGGGAAAAAAGAAGAACTCCATCAGTACCCTTGTCGGCGATTTTTACAGATTAAAAAAAAAGATTCCAGCTCCAGAAGTCCCTCCATACATGCTAAGAAAAAGTTACTTTAAAATGAGTAAGATTCACACCAAACTGAGCTAAACTGGAACAGCTCAAAAAATGAGCAAGTTTATTTCCAGCGATAGCGCTGGCCCAAGTGCAAAAATCCAAACAGTTTTAGCCGTATAATATTATTCACATCAGCAAGAATATTATACAACTTAAACTGATGAGATTTTCGCACTTGGGCCAGCGCTATCGCTGGAAATAAAATTTACTCAATTGTGAGTTGTCCCACTTTAGCTCCAAAATGAGTGAATTTCCGAACCGTGTATGTTGCTTAAGCGTTTACCTAGGAATTTCTTGCAGAGTCCTTTTATAAGTCTCTCGTATTTTTTTTTTTAGGATAATTGGGGTATCTTAAGATGTTTCTTAAAATATTCTCCTAGGTATTATTCAGGGCATTTATCCAAAAACTGCTGAAGTAATAACTTCAGAAATTGCATTAGAAATGTTTGTTCAGGAATTTTTACAAATAATTTCAAAAATTCCTTCTAGGAGTTTCCAACGGTATCTCTAGAAGTTTGTGAGGGACAGAACATTTTTAAGGGCTTTCTTGAGACGATCCTCCAAAGATTTCTCAGAAATTCCTTAAAGAATTCTTGAGTTATTTTTAAGGCTACTTTTGAAAAATGTCTGAAAATTACCTGGAGGAATATCTGAACAAATTCTGCAGTGATCTAAAAAACATCCGAGCTGATATTTCTGATTAAGCCACAAGAGAAATTTCTGAAAAAAACTGTTTGAAATTTTGCAGAAATCACTGAGGGGATTTCACAAAGAATTCTTGAAGAATGCTAGGAAGAATTCGCGAAGCCATTCCAGAGTATCTAAAAATCTTCCATGAAGAAATCTCTTGATGACTTTCCTGAAAAGTCCCCTAAAATCGTGAGAAATTCTCTGGAGACAAACATATTTTCTCGACGGAGTTTCAGAAGAAATCCCAGGGAAATTTCTAAAGCAATCTCAGAAGAAATTTCTTCAGAACTTCCTGGAAAAATGCCCTGAGGGACTTCTCGGGAAACCCTTGGAGAAATTCCTAGAAAAAACTTGAGAATTTGATAGGAAAGCTCATGGGGAAATCCTTTAATAAAATAAATAGAGGATATTCTGGAAGTATTTTTGAAGAAATCTGTAGACGAACTTCTGAAAACCTCGAGAAACACATAGAAAAACTTCTGTGATCCATTCACTAGAAAAACCTCTTTCAAAAAAAATCCATTAAAAAACCTTGGTAATAATATCTGAATGAATCTCTGCATGAACTCTTGCAGGAATCTTTGGAAGACTTTCTGTCTGTATCACTGAAAGTAATAATGCAAGAACTCTGGAAGAATGTAATACTTTATGGATGAATCCTTGAAGAAATTTGTAAATTTTGAACAAGTTTTTGTTCATGAATTCTTACAAATAATTTCAAGAATACCTTCTAGGAGTTTCCGAAGGTATCCCCAGGAGTTTGCAAGGGATCTCATGACAGAATATTTTTAAGGGTTTTCTTGAGACGAACCTCCAAGGAATTCTATGAAATTCCTTAAAGAAATCGTGAGTCATTTGAAGGCAACTTTTGGAAATTCATTGGAAGATTTTTTTATGGAATCGGTGGAGGAACATCTGAATAAATACCTGATAGATTTTTGACGAATTTCTGAAGATATCCATGAGAAATCAAAGATATCCCTGAAGAAGTTTTCCGATTGAATCTTTGCTGGATTTCTAAAAGTTTTCATTGAGGAGTTTCAGGAGCCATATGACGGTCAATCTTTAAAAAAAAATTCTAATGAAATGTCGTTACGAACTCAGGAAAGAAACATAAAAATATTTCTGAAGAAACCCCTGGAAAAAGTCCCGATATAACAGAGTTAATTTTGGAAAAAAAATTGGAAATCTTTAATGTAATTTTTTTCTGCATACCTATATGAGGCCACAAAAGAATCGTGGTTGGTGACCTAATTCAGGAGCAATTTCCATTTTGTTCGGAAGCACAAAAATTATAGCTTAAAAAACAAAATAAATCGGAAAAAAAACATAAAGGCAATTACTAAAGATATTATAAGAAGCACTTCCGCCCTTCCAAAATCATAAAGCTTACTTACTTACCGGTCAGGCTAAGGCCGGGGTGGCCTCTGCTGTACATAGTAGCCGCCTCCATTCCACTCGGTCCATGGCTGTTTGTCTCCAGTTCCGCACTCTGCGTAGGGTCCGCAGATCGTCCTCCACTTGGTCGACCCACCTAGCTCGCTGCGCTCCACGTCTTCTTGTACCGGTCGGATGACTCTCGAGAACCATTTTAGTCGGGTTGCTATCCGACATCCTAATGACGTGACCCGCCCACCGTAGCCTCCCGAGTTTCGCGGTATGGACGATGGTTGGTTCTCTCAGCAGCTGATGCAGCTCGTGGTTCATTCGCCTTCTCCAAGTCCCGTCTTCCATCTGCAATCCGCCGTAGATGGTACGCAACACCTTCCGTTCGAAAACTCCAAGGGCGCGTTGGTCCTCTGCACGTAGGGTCCATGTTTCGTGCCCATAGAGGACGACCGGTCAAATCAGCGTTTTGTAGATGGTTAACTTCGCGTTACGGCGAACTTTATTCGATCGTAGAGTTCGGCGGAGTCCAAAGTAAGAACGATTTCCTGCCACAATGCGCCTCTGAATTTCTCTGCTGGTGTCGTTGTCGTCGGTCACCAGTGAGCCCAAGTACACGAATTCTTCAACCGCCTCGATTTCATCACCGTCGATATGAATTCGGGGTGGCGGGCGCGGTGATTCCTCCCTGGAGCCCTTTGCCATCATGTACTTTGTTTTCGACACATTAATGACTAATCCGATTCGCCTGGCTTCACTCTTTAGTCGGATGTACGTTTCCGCCATCGTCTCAAATTTACGAGCAATAATATCAATATCATCGGCGAAACCAAGCAGCTGAACGGACTTCGTGAAAATCGTCCCACTCGTGTTTATCCCCGCTCTTCTTATTACACCCTCCAAAGCAATGTTGAACAGCAAGCACGAAAGACCATCACCTTGCCGTAACCCTCTGCGAGATTCGAAGGGACTCGAGAGTGTCCCTGATACTCGAACTACGCACATCACTCGATCCATCGTCGCCTTGATCAACCGTATCAGTTTATCCGGGAATCCGTATTCGTGCATAATCTGCCATAGCTGTTCTCGATCGATTGTATCATACGCCGATTTGAAATCGATGAACAAGTGATGTGTGGGCACGTTGTATTCGCGGCATTTCTGCAACACCTGGCGGATGGCGAACATCTGGTCCGTTGTAGCGCGTTCACCCATAAATCCAGCCTGATATTGCCCCACGAACTCTCTTGCAATCGGTGATAGACGGCGGCATAAAATTTGAGAGAGTATCTTGTAGGCAGCGCTCAGTAGTGTGATCGCGCGGTAGTTCCCGCAATCCAACTTGTCGCCCTTTTTGTAGATGGGACACACGATACCTTCCATCCATTCCTCCGGTAATACTTCCTCCTCCCAAATCTTGGTAATGACCCAGTGTAGTGCTCTCACCAGTTCTTCTCCACCGTATTTTAGAAGCTCGCTTGGTAGTTGATCTGCTCCAGCGGCTTTGTTGTTTTTCAACCGGCCAACCTCCTCCTCAATCTCTTGAAGGTCAGGGGCCGGAAGTCTTTCGTCCTGTGCACATACTCCTAGATCTGTTACCACGCCACCTTCGCTACTTGCAACGTCGCCATTGAGGTGCTCATCGTAATGCTGCCGCCACCTGTCGACCACCTCACGCTCGCTCGTGAGAATATTCCCGTGATTATCACGGCACATGTCGGCTTGTGGCACAAAGCCTCTGCGCGAGCGGTTCAGCTTCTCGTAGAACTTTCGTGTGTCCTTAGCGCGGTACAGCTCTTCCATCGCTTCGCGATCTCGTTCTTCCTGCTGGCGCTTCTTCATCCGGAAGACTGAGTTCTGCCTGTTCCGCGCCTGTTTGTAACGTGCCTCATTCGCTCTCGTACGGTGTTGCAGCATTCTCGCCCATGCTGCATTCTTCTCGTTTTTCAACTGTTCACATTCGCCGTCGTACCAGTCGTTTCTGTGATTCGGAGTCGCGAAGCCTAGTGCTGTAGCCGAGGTACTACCTATGGCGGATCGGATGTCCCTCCAGCCATCTTCAAGTGTAGCTGCGCCAAGCTGCTCTTCCGTTGATAGGGCCACTGCTAACTGCTGCGCGTAGTCTTGAGCCACTTCTACGTTACGAAGTTGCTCGATGTTGAGCCGCGGCGTTCGACTTCGACGCGTGGTGATAACTGTCGAAAGTTTTGAGCGCATGCATACAGCGACTAAGTAGTGATCCGAATCTATATTCGCACTGCGGTATGTGCGGACGTTGGTTATATCTGAGAAGAATTTACCGTCGATTAGAACGTGGTCGATTTGGTTTTCTGTTTGATGGTCGGGTGATCTCCAGGTGGCTTTGTGGATATCTTTGCGGGGGAAGAAGGTGCTTCGGACTACCATACCACGGGAGGCTGCAAAGTTTACGCATCGCTGGCCGTTATCATTCGATACGGCGTGCAGGCTGTTTCGCCCGATTACCGGTCTGTACATTTCCTCCCTTCCTACCTGCGCGTTCATGTCGCCGACAACGATTTTCACGTCACGCGGCGAGCAACCATCGTATGTTTGCTCTAATTGCGCGTAGAACGCTTCTTTCTCGTCATCGGGTCTCCCTTCGTGTGGGCAGTGGACGTTGATGATGCTGTAGTTGAAGAAACGGCCCTTAACTCTCAACATGCACATCCTTGCGTTGATCGGCTGCCACCCGATCACACGTTGTCGCATCTTGCCCAACACTATAAATCCTGTTCCCAGTTCATTGGTGGTGCCACAGCTTTGGTAGAAGGTAGCCGCTCGATGCCCGCTTTTCCACACTTTCTGTCCAGTCCAACAAAGTTCCTGCAACGCCACGATGTCGAAGTTGCGGGGATGTAGTTCGTCGTAGATTATCCTGTCACATCCTGCGAAACCTAGTGACTTGCAATTCCATGTTCCAAGTTTCCAATCGTAGTCCTTATTTCGTCGCGTGGGTCTTTGCCGATTGTATCGAGTCGTATTTTCTCCTATGTTATTCGCAATGGGGATTTTTACGGGTGGCTTATTGGGCCTACGCCAACACTCCTGTCTCGCCGGAGGGCCATCGTGCCAGTTCTGTTTAACGTCCCAACCAACACTGGGACGACCACGCTGATGGGGCTACCACCTTGGATCTAGCTGGGCGTGGTGCAGCGTTTCTTACTCAGCCGCTGGATGCCAGAACAGACGCTGTTTGAGCCGCACCTCCTTGGTGAACAGACACTCGGATCGTACCTCCTCAATCTAGCTGAAGTCAGAAGGACAACAGTGCCCAGGCTGCGCTACCAGCTAAGCACACAACTCTTAGCTGGCGGTCTTTGTCATCGCTTGACCCGTGGAAGCATGAGGTAGGAACTTGTGAGGACCAGAGCTATATTGGATGCTCTCCTTATCGACTCACCGTTTTGCAGCCCAAAAAATCATAAAGCTGCACTTTTTTTTTTCTTAATTCCATAATTTATATAACGAGTTTCTAAATAAAGATTTTACAGCACGAATCGTACATTTATCCAACGAGGATTGCCGAAATATTTCCTTATTTCACTGAGAAACATAGCTTGTTTTTCCTGAATTTGCGAGAGTCCTCATGCCGGAGTTAAAAAGAAAAGTTTGACCCCAAGAGCTGGTTACTCAGTGAGCAACTTGAAGTAACCTCGATAACACCACTGACTATACTCGAGGAGGACTTGTAAGCACTCGAAGTTTTCGAGCGGCGGGTGGTAAGGGTCCTCTTTGGCGGTGTGCAGGATAACGGTGTATGACGGCGAAGAATGAACCATGAGCTTGCTGCACTCTTTGGCGGAGCGTGGCAAAAGTTCGAAGGATACGATGGGCAGGCTATGCTGTGAGAATGTCAGACAACAACTCTGTATAACTGGTGTTCGCAAGAGATCCAGATTGCACAAGAAGACCTGGACGGACCAGGTTCAAATGTGCGATGCGGCCGAGAATGGAGGACTGTCGCCACGAACCGAGTGTTGTGGCGAGAAATTGTTGATTCAGCCAGTTATAGTAATAGCGATGTAATAACTAAACCTTGGCATTCTATGAGCTCAAATAATAAACTGCCACTCCACCCAAATCAACCGACAAAGGGGTAAACCGGCAGAAGAACTCCCGAAAGGAGTATTATTATAATGGAATTTCCACTCGTGATTTCTATGCGATTATTGTAATATTGTTTAATTTTGCTGAACTGTCCTGGCTCTTCTGACTGAGCCCGTTCCCTCCTTGCTCTCATTCCTTTTCAAAGGCAGTCTCCGAGTCCGACTGTGTGGACCGAAATTTAACGACCATTATGAAAATGATATCCCGGTGCGAGAGTCTGGGGATCAGTCGAGCAGGGGTAGGCGGTCGCGGACGGGCCGATGCCGGGCCGGGCAGATACTTGTGTGTGAAATTGATCTATCCCTTCGGTTGGCTTTGTCCGATTTCGGGGAAAATTCTGCCACGCAAGTATACCTAGACTCTACTCTGATATCGCGAAAGAAGGGAAAAAAAGTTGAACGAAAGGGAAGGTGAAAGAAACAACTTGATTCCCGACTGTGTTGTTGACTGAATGGATTCCCTCCTGTTTAAGAGGATTTTTGTTATTGCTTCCTTTTTTTTTCTTCTATGTTTGATGATTCTCTTTGGATGGAGAAAGTTGAGGGACGAGCCTGACCGGGTGTAGATAGAGTTCTTTATTTTTATTGTAAACATCATAAGTTTATTATTACCTCCCATTTGGATCTGTGCAATAGCATCTTTCGTTGAGGATATAAACGGGGGAAAAATAGCGGGGTGCCGCTTTGGGTATGGCTTAAACGAAGGTATTTTGGAATTATGCTTCGACGATATGTTATAAAAATTCAATTGTCTTCCCCTCGTTGAATATTTTAACTTGGAGCTCGAATTTTATTTATTTGTTTAGTACAACATCTTAACAAAGATTAGATTGAAGTAAGTAATCTACACCACTACACATGTAATTGTCCTGCGGTCAACCATTGATACCTAGATTTCGAAAGAATTCACATCTTTTAGGCAAGCATCCAAGTATTTGGGTTCGATTGTGTCAATGGTACAGATGACCCAAAAGTCGGTTAAGCAACTGATCGAAAAACGGCAAATGCCGGGGCTTATTTAGAATCAAACCCACAACCGTCCTGTTATATAGTGAGCGTGTTGTCAATGACGTCATGAGCCCCAACCTTGGCGAGTTTTTGGAATAGTTCAAACTTAATTTGAAATTCCTATAATCAACAATCAAAATAATATTTTTTTCTATTTTTCCTTGTTTTACATTTTTATTCGTGAAATGTAAATGTTTAGGCACTATTGAAATGTGAGGTTATGTATTGAACATGAGATATTTTGAAATAGCAACATTTATGAAAATGCTCTGAACTCAATGTGCAAAACAGAAACATGTCCTCGATGAACAAATTGAGATTTGAATTATGAAAAGAAATCCATGTACTCCGGTATGACTCGAACTCACGACCCCAATTCGCTAGACGAGCGCTTCTATTCCTTCAAGCTACGGAGTCACTCGACTAGCTCCGTCGCCAGTAGGCCTAGAACTGAACTCGATTTCATAGTCGCACATGGTTATCTTCTTTTCACAGTCCAAACATCATTCGTGAGTTCGTGAGTCTCACCAGAGTACGTGGATTTCTTTTCATAATTCAAATCTCAATTTGTTCATCGAGCACATGTTCTGTTCTGGATGTCAAAGCATTTTTAACAGTCCAATTTCCCTCATGGCTTGGTCAGCCAAAGCAAAATCAAGAAATTGACAATCGTAGAAATGTTAAAAATATATACTTTCCAAAGAGTACGAAAGCAAATCTTATTCAAGTAATTATTCTGCTCAGGGCTGGAGAATGCCACGAAGTGTCATGTAAATAATGCCATGAGCTGTAAAATGCTCCACCATTTCCTGTGGAAATTTCCTTCCGTGAGCTCAATCCTTCAACAATGTTGATGAGTCATAGAATAACTATGATAACATCAACAAACATTTCTTACTATAGGCTGTGAAATTGACAAATAACCAACAATAAATGTTACGAAATTTTCCAACCCTGGGTCCTTTTTGTAAATTAACTAGTATTAATAAATCTAAAACATACGAGCTATATTGTACATAATTGTTTTTATTCTCTTAATTACAGGTAATTTTAATGAAACCCCGATTCTTATAACGAAAGATTCCACTATAAGGTTAGTCTTTGCACCATGATTCACTGACCAATAACTAGATCTATCTCCGTGGTGTTGCCACTAATTCAAAAGATTCCTTCAGAAAGCCATTCATTTGAAAGAAATATTCTTAGAATTTGTCATGACATACAGAAGGGGTCTCTGGACACGTTTTTGTAGGAACTCCTAGAATCCGTGGTAAAATTCTGAAAGAACTCCTGAAGAAATTTTAAATAAATCCCCAATCGGATTCCATTAGAAATCCCTGAAGGATTATCTGGATGTATCACAGCATAATTCTTGAAATAATCTTAGAGGAAATTTCTGATGAAATTCTTGGAGGAGAACCTAAAGATACTCCTTAGGGTACCCTCGGTGGAATTCTTAAAAGGTTTGTTGAAAACTTAAAAAATATCTTTGAAGTAATTTTGATAAAGTTACCGGGGAATTTCCTTAAAGTGCTCATATTTCATAATACTAAAAGTAGATCTATGTTTTTTTTTTGAGAAATCTTATTTGAAATGTCTGTGGAAAACCTTAAAACTTTTTAAAGATTCCTTTCTTTGGAAATTTTCAAAAAAAAAAAACATGAAGAAATTTCTAGGGAATTCAGAAGTTTTTTTCCTTCAACAAGTTTTTTGTGGGCTCCTTTTTTTACTCTAATAGTGATTCCTTCAGGAAATCTTCTTGAAATTTCTTTAGGAATATCGCTAGAAATTTCAATGAAATGGAAATCCCTGAGAAATGTCTACAACATTTTTTCCAGGGATTCGTCTAGAAAACACTATAGGAGATCTTCTAGAGTTTATTGCATTTCGGCTTTCGAGCATAGAAAGGCGTTGATTTTCTTATCTTATCGCCAACGTTTTGATCCAGATGTTGGGAGCTTCTTCAGGGCCTGCGGTTTATTTGTTGAATTAGGAAGATTTTACAATCCTAATTAAACTCGCTTTTCTTTAACTGGGAGCCGAAACCCCACCGAGAAATAAGTCAACTTCCCAGTCGAACCTCTACAAATATTTATTAGAGGACTTCTCCCATGTAAATCTGTTTGTGGAAGTTCTTGCAAAAAAATACACAAAAAGCAACCCCCTGCATAATTTTCTGAAGGAACCTCTGGAAGAATTCCTGGAGTTTCCCTGAAGATATTCTTGAAAATTTACTGGAGACATATCTGGACGAAATTCTCTCAAAGAATATCTGAAGCAATCTCTGGATTGATTTAATTATAGAATTCTTGAGATTGCTTTGGAGAAAATCCTGGGAAAAATGCAAGAAACCTATGGAGGAACTCTTAAATTATTTCTAGGAAATTCCACTTGAAAAGTTCTCCAGAGGTCTCTTTAAAAATTTGGCAATGGATTCCTCTAGATAGGATTCAGGTGATCTGGAGAGATCCAGAGGTTTTCTCAGGATATTTTTTAGGGTTTCTTTCCTGGATACCTTCGGAAATTACTCCAGAGTTCAATCCAGGAATTGCTCTAGTGTTTCCTCCAGGGATTTCTGCAGGGATGCTAACATAGTCGTGACCAGGAATCTTTCCAGGAATTTCTTTATGGACTTATGCTTGAACTTCTTGGAATCTACCCAGAAATTCCTGCAAGAATTCCATCAAGAATCTTACATGGGATTCTTTCAGAATATCAAAAAGGGATTTATCAAGGAATTTCTCGAAGGTTTTCTCCACGAAATCGAAAGAATTTCACAAGAGATATGCCCGTGAATTTTTCTGAGTATTCATCCAGAGTTTCCTTCAAGGATGCCTCCATAAATTAATTAGGGAAATTATTGTAGGTGTTTATCAAAAATATCCTCTGGTAGTTTTAGAAGGATTTATTTATTTTTTAATTTCAATAATTTAGTCAAAGGTTTCTCCAGAATCTTCTAAATGGAGAATCTTCTAAATGGAGAATTCATCGGGAAATCGACCCGGAATTTACCCAGGTATTCAAACTCACGGACTTCTTCGAGAAGCACTCCAGTGGTCAATCCGGAAATTCTTGTAGGGGTTTCTCTGAAGATGTCTGCAAGAATCCTCACAGGGCAAGGGATTTATTAAAGATTTCTTCAGGGATTCCTCCAAGAATCCCACAAGGGATATACATACGAATTTTTCTGGGTGCTTATCCAGGGGTATCTCTTAGGATTTCTTCATAGATTTAATTGGAAAATTTCGCTAGGTCTTTCTCTCTGTTCTTGGCGTAATGTCCTCATTGGGACAAAGCCTGCTTCTCAGCTTAGTGTTCTATGAGCACTTCCACAGTTATTAACTGAGAGCTTCCTCTGCCAATGACCATTTTGCATGCGTATATCGTGTGGCAGGCACGAAGATACTCTATGCCCAAGGAAGCAAAGGAAATTTCCTTTACTAAAAGATCCTGGACCGAACGGGAATCGAACCCGTCACCCTCAGCATGTTCATGCTGAATACCCGTGCGTCTACCCCTCGGCTATATGAGCCCTTTATTTCGCTCGGTATTCATCTTAAATTTCCTCTTGTAATTTTCCGAGTGATCCCTTCAAGAATTTGGCCAGAGGTTTTTCAAGAGATTTTCAAATGGACTTCTCTAGAGATTCCACCATCATACCAGAAATTTTCTCAGGAATTCATCTAGGGATTCCGTCATGATTTTTTTTTCAGGAATCACTCGAGCGATCAACCCTGGAATCCTTTAAGAGTTTTCTCTGAAGATTTATGTAGTGATTCTTAGGGCCTTTATCCAGGGATTTGTCCAGGAATGTCTCCAGGAATATCACCATGAATTTATCCAGAATATCATCTAGGATTCTTCCAGGAATTTCTGCAGGGTGTGCTCCAGGGATTCCTCCAAGAATTCCACTAGGGATTTACCCAGGAATTTCTCGAAGTATTTCTACATGGGTTCCTCAAAGGATTTCGGTATGAAATTATTTGGGGTTTTCACTGGACATTCTTCAAGGCAATTATTCGGAAATTCCTTGAGGAATTTCTCCAAGTGTCGAACCAGAGGTTTTCAATTAGATTTTTCCTTGGATTTTCCAGAGATTACACCGGAAATTAGTCCAGGGATTTTCCCATAAATTTATCTAGGGATTCTCCCATTCACTCCGTCAGGAACATCTTTAAGGACCAATCCATTAATTCCTCTAGGGTTCTCTCCAGGAACTCTTTCAAGGGCTTCACTAGAGACTCCCAAGATTTTTCCAGAAATATCTTCAGGGAATTTCCTTCCGGAATTTTCTCAGGAATTTATCTAGGGATTCCTCCATGGATATCTCCGAGATATACGCCGGAGACTCCTCCGGGAATTCGTGTAGAGGCTTCTCTGGAATTCTTCCAGGGATCTAGGAATGTGTTTTTCCGTTAAGATACACAGGGGCAAGTTGAATCGGGTGCAGTAAGATGAAACAAGACAAGTAGGGTTACTCATGTCATATAGCCACAGCTATAAGGACGTGGATGGATATTCATGATAGTTATACAGAGTGACTGGTTCGACTCCTGATCGATCCAGGGCATCCCTGGGCATAGAGTATCTTCGTACCTGATACACGACATGCTGAAACGTACTGGAAAGAGAGATGAGTTTGTGAAATAGGAGTGCTTATGGTGCGGCTTCGGAGACAGTTTGGCTTTCTATTCCACAGAATCATTACTTGTTCTGTGGCTTAGTTGATTAAAGCGCCGGTCTAGCGAATACGGAGGCGTGGGTTCGAATCCCACCAGAACGCGATTTTTTCAGAAATTGCATTTCTGAATTTGTCAATTAGCAACATTTCGTGCCATCTAATTACAAGTTTTTCCAGTATGTTTCAGACAACCTAGCAAATCTGGTAAAATGCCAGTAAAATGTGCAATATGATTGTACACGATATGCATATGCAAAATAGACATTGGCAAGGGGAAGCTCTCAGTTAATAACTGTGGAAGTGCTTATAGAAGGTGAGAAGCAGACTTTGTCCCATAGTGGAGACGTTACGCTAAACATAAGAAAAATAGTTCATGTCAATAAGAAGCAGAAGATTCAACAGTTCTGCTGTAAAGAGCTGAAGAATATTCCCGATACATAGTTCAAACTCAATTAAGTGGTGCTACATGCTTCAACTTCTTCATTTAAAAAACCTTCAATGACTGTGCAGAACTCTCTCGAGGTTCTTGATGACGGTTATCAAAATGCCTCGCATGCACCACGCTTCGACTACACCTACAACAAAATTAAATCCATTATCATGCCCCTCAGAGGAGCAGTAAATAAGCGTCTAACAGCCCTCAGGGGTGTTTGAAAATTCAGTTCCAGCTCGTGTTCTCTTTATCCAGTCCAAAAACCAGCAAAACTGTGCTTTGTTTGCATAGCTCCACTGACAGTCCAGAAGTGGATGTGAAAAAACTAAAAATTATTCTACATGTCCTGCCCATCCCCGTCACCATCGATTATTTCGTTTCGTTTCGTTCAACTTGATACCTAGTACACCCCCGCTTCAACCTTGGCTTACATCGATCAAAAAAAAATTCTGGCCCGATCAGCGCAGTGTGCCTGTTGCGTGTTCATGAAAACCAGACTGGAGCTGTGGAGCAGTGGGTCTCGTCAGCGGATGGTAACCGACCGTCTCGATGGAAATTAAATATTTAGCAGTCCCTTGAGCCGAAAATTGTTGCGTGAACCAGTTGAAGCCGCGTCTGTTGATCGTTGGAAGGTTTAAAATGTTCTTCGCCATACGTTGAAGGACCAATTGAAGCTTTACGTTCATCTGAATATTGAAAACTTTTAAAATTGCGAGATTGTATACGATTTCAGGCCCACATTATTACAAAATGAAACATAACAATTCTAAAACATCAGTTGAACAAACAGGTACTAAATTCAGAATTGAAAAGCTTTGCGTTCAAATATTGGTACAGTTTTCCTGTCCTTGACGTGCCCGAGTAAGATTACTGATGACGCCCGAAAGCAGGTAATCACTTTTAGCATGTTCCTCCATGGATCAGCGAACGTGGCGGGGCACCGCACATTTCTGTTGATGGGTGTGGTTTTTCGGCATCGGAGTCTTTTCCGAGGTGGATTACGTGTACGAGAGGTGAAGCGTAGTCCCGGTTTGGGTGTTTTCATCCTCGCACGTAAGGACAACGCATCGCGCACATGTCTGGCTGGCTGGAAAGCCGGGTGTGTCGACTTTTGGGAGCTATAATTTATTCTAATTGCTCTCACGTGAGCTTATTCGGGCTAAAATCCAGCGAATGCGGTACCTACCATTAGCATCGACAATGTGCGCCTCGGTTTCGAGCTTTTAAACATGGTGGATTCTATAAATGAAAGCACGGCAATGAAAATCCACTATACGTCTGTCTGACGCCCCCATGATCCCAGAGGTGAGAGGCACACGTATCATAACCGCAAAATCGAAAGCCTCAAGGAGGATAAGAGGGGTTTTGCCACCAGTTCCAATGAAATGAAAACAACAGTGAATCCAGAGCTAATTCATTAAAACACGTAATTTCGGAAATGTATGAGCAAATAAGAGAGGACGTGAAAAGTGAATTGATTAGAATTTCAGGGAAATCATTGTTGCCACATTCATTGTCCTTGACTAAACTATAAAAATTCGAAAAGCTGAAGTTGATATTTCCTCCCGGATGGAAACTTGTATAAAAAATCCATACAAAAAGTATGGACAATGGAGAGAAATTCAATCGGAAACAAATAAAAATCCTCGCCCGGATGCACAACTTCCAAGGCTTCCAAGGTTGCTTCTCTCTTATTACTTTCACACATGTGCAGCACCCGTCCACTACGCACCCAATGATTCTGTTAAGCATTTAATGTGCATCACAGCGTGAAAACGTTCCATTGCACCTTCGCTTGATTGAACCTTCGTGTCGGTAATCCACCTGGTTTCGATGCGAGGCGATGGTAGGTATCACTGACGACGGGGTCAGACAGAAACCAATCGTAAAATTTCCTGTTAATCCCAATTAATTCGAATCCTCTCGAATTTCCCTCGGGTCCCTTGGCCAGGATTCGCTCGGTCGCTCGGTGGGTTCAAGCAAGAGATTATGCCTTCGAATAGAAAGAAAGCCCAGGTAGGCAGCTGATATCCATCATCGTTTATTTTGACAGATCTCTTTATTATTTATTTACTCTTGCACCCACTTCATATGCTGACTACTACTGCAGTCTGTTATGTCGAGCAGTGTGTCGTGGGAGAGCAAAGTTTGTTCGTGGAAGAAACTATAATGTATGGTTTCTTGCTAATCCCAAATGATGAGCTACACCGGTAAAGTTCATCATTTTAAGATGATGTGAGTGGTTTAGACAATATAAGGCCCACATAGTCTGAACGGTGAACTCGCGCAGGTGTTCAGAAAGGCCACGGTGATGTTAAAGAGTTCGATTCCCGGTCGGTAACGGATTTTTTTCGCATTGGAAATTTCCTAGATGTCTTTGGGTCTCACGATACGCATTCATAATGGTCATTGGCGAACAAAGCTCTTAGCTCTCCATAGAGCTTTTAAACCAACCCAATTCTTCATCAACCAAACCCAAAAAAAGTTTTTCGATACAACATTTAACGATTCACGATTAATGCTGTATTCTAGAACTCACTGAGCATCGAATTCCTAAGCAATTGCAATTTGTATTATGATTTCACAGATTCGCATCTGATTTTGTACACACTTAGTAACTAAATTTATTAAAAATTCCTTAATGTTTATTAACATTTGAAGCTGGACAGTATCCTTCTAAGTGATCGAGAGCGCGAGATATACGACGTTTAGACTAAACTGGAAGCTCCTAAGAACACTAGCGCCACGCAGTGAATGATTCTCGAACTAAATTGTTTCCTATGTGAAAGCTTTTAATCTTCTGAGCAACTTTGCAGTAGACAGTATTCTTCTAAGTGGTCAAGAGCACGAGATATACTACGTTCAGACTGAACTGGAAGCTCCTAAGAACACTAGCGCCACGCAGTGAGTGATTTTCGAACTAAATTATTTTCTATGTGAAAGCTCGTAGTCTTCTGAGCAACTTTGTCGAAGACAGTATCCTTCTAGGTGGTCCAGAACACGAGATATATGATGTTCAGATTGAACTGGAAGCTCCTAAGAACACTAGCACCACGCAGTGAGTGATTTTTGAACTTAACTGTTTTCTATGTGAAAGCTCTTAGTCTTCTGAGCAACTTTGCCGAAGACTGTATCCTTCTAGGTGGTCCAGAACGTGAGATATACGACGTTCAGACCGAACTGGAAGTTCATAGAAACACTAGCGCCACGCAGTGAGTGATTTTCGAACTAAATTGTTTTGTATGTGAAAGCTCTTAGTCTTCTGAGCAACTTTTCCGAAGACAGTATCCTTCTAGGTGGTCCAGAACGCGAGATATTCCACAACTATTAGCAAAAAGTAGTGCTATCCCACATGTCCGACATGGTGCCCTGTGTAGCAGATTCCCGGTGGCCAATGTTCCCGGAACCACTATTTCAACATATCAACACAATCTTGACGAAATTATCTATCAAATAAGACTTTGGTCATTTGAATTGGTGAAAAAAACATCATTCTAAAGGAGTTTGATTTTCTGGGTCATAATGACCCCAATGCTTTATTCGTAACTTTTTTTGTGGCGCCATTTTGGTTTCACCTTAAGATTTTTTTTTTAAAGACTCGTTTCTGAAAAATATTAAAAGTCAAGAAGTTTCATTACGATAAGTTAACTAACAAAAGAGATATTAATGCTTGAAATCGCGTTTTGGGTCATAATGACCCTAATGCACGACGAAGGTTAAGATTGTCCCTCTCCTTCCTTTCAAGATGTCACCGGATACATATAGGTGACACGTGCAATTATTTCATGCGCTCGTAGGTTCGACTTACACTTCAATTAGTTGTCACTGTCATTCCTTCTTACCCTCTAGAATTCATATGGTACTTTGTTACATATCTCACGATAGACAACATGTAGCACGTTGTATGTTTTTGATGTGATTCCGGCGTCTCAGGAACCTCTAAAGGGCTTCAGGCCTCTGAGCCCCCAAGACCACCTGGAACGTCCTTCCAACCCCTGACACGTCCTGAAACACTCTGAAACGTCCCCGGCACCCCTATATTTCCCTGGGACCCCCTGACAACCCCCGAAACTTCCTGATACCTGCAGGAACACTCCCTGAAATCCCTTTGGACTCCTTTAAAAGCCCCCTTGAAGCCTCTGAAGTGTCCTTGAAACCTTTGAAGCGTCTCTGAGACCTCATGGCACCCCCTCAGACCCCTAAAACGCCCCTGAGACCTGCAGGTACCCCTGCAATCACCGCCTTTGAGACCCTCTGAAATCCCTTGAATCCTTCTGGGACCCTCTGAAACGCCCGGGATATTCTTCTGAAAAAAAAAAACCCGGAAGCCTCCTGAAACGTTCCTGAGACCTGCGGGTACCATCGTACCCTTGGACCTCCTTGACGCTCCCCTGAGACTCCCTGAAGCACCCCGGAGAACCCATGGGACCCCTGAAACTCCCTGTGATCCCCTGAAACACTGATACATTTAAACGCGTCAATTAACGTTCAAGTTCAAAATTGACATGCTGCGATCAAATAGAGTCGGGTCTCCTATTAGACGCTGCCACCCACTTTACGCCCACCGCATTTTCCAGGTGATCTACTAACCAGTTTAGTTCATTTTTTGTATGTGATAAGTCTGTAGTAAGCACTAACTGTGCTGAAAAAATCAGCTGGATTGGATATAAGGCAGCTGAGAAATTGTGATCACGAGCGTGCTAGAGATTGAACGCAGCTTGGACAATTAGCTTGACAATTAGTAATAACTACACCCGTAGAGAATGCCATCATGGTTCCCAGATGGTACCCGCGACACTGAAATAGTCAGCAAACTTCACCTTCTTGTGAGAGAGTGAACTGGTCCAGCCACCTTGGGTTCCGGTAAATTCGGATTTTGGCGCAGTATCTTAAGGTTACAAAGTCCTAGGGAAGAAAGTGCAAAGGATTTTTTGACGCATTCATGCTATTGGACGTTATTTTACATGAAAACGTGTGTAAAGGAGCGAAACATTATAGTTCCGGAAGTCATGATCCGACCACGCACCAAACCTACAATGTAAGTATTACTATAGCCCTAGGGCATGCTCCATGAAATCACAATTTTTCAGAACCCAGGGCGACCAGACTGGTTAATTTGCATGATAAAAGATTAGAACTTAGATCCCTAAGTTGAACAGACGTTCTTGAGCTGTGAAAAGCTCTGACATACAAGTGAACGCGGTCAGTTCAGTTTTGGCTTGCGATTAATTCAAATGCCATGAGATCCCCTCTAACGCCCCAGAAACTTGCTTAAAATCCCCTTGAAACGCTCCTGACACCTGCAGAAACACCTTTGAGACCCGTTAGCCCTTTGGAGTCAATATGACCCCGGCGTTGAAGGCATAACAAACGTTTTCAAGGCCAGCGAGGTTGCGGCATCAGAGGAGAAATTGTTGTGGCTCCAAAGGGTTAAAAAACCTTTGAGATTCCCTGGAACCCCTCTGAGACCTCTGAAATCCTCCAGGAAATCCCCTGAGACTCCCATTAGACCCGCTTAAGCGCCCCAAGATCTCCTGATACCATTTGAAGTACTCTGGGACCCCCTTGAAACGCTTCTGAGATCTTGCGGTACTCCCTGAAACTCTCTAGAACGCCCCTGAGACCCTTGAAACACCCCTTAGACACTCTGGAACATCTATTGAACTCCCTGAGACCTTTTGAAACACCCCAGAGGGCCCCTAGAACCCCTCCGAGACTCCCTGAAACGCCCCTGAGATCTCCCGAAACACACCTGAGACTTCTTGGAGCCCCCTGGGATCCCCTAAAACCATCTGAGATAGCCCTAAGACCTTTTCAAACGCCCTTGAGACTTTCTGGTACTTCCTTGAAACGACCCTGCATTAGGCTGCGGCTTATTTTTCAAAAGTTGTTGAAACCTGAAACTCGTAAGCTCTTATGGATTCAACTGATACAAAAAGAGAAACCTCTGAGTTTGAGCCAAAAATATTGAGATTTAGAGGTGGCGCAATCGCCTCAAAATTGAATTTTCTAGTAATAGAAAAAGGTGTTTTCACTTCAAGTGCCATAATTTTCTCAATTTTTATCCGATTTTCAATCTTTTTTTGAGAATTTCTCACAAATGAAATTTCAAATAAACGCGTAAAACATTAAATTTTTCCAAAGTCACGCAAAATATGAGTTTTTTTTAATTAATTTATTTTTTTCTTCTTTTTACAAAAAAAAATAACTTTAGAGTCCTATAACTTTATAACTTTAAAAAAATTCAAATTTTTGTCTTGCTTTTGTTTGCAAGTTTTATTTCATATTTTGGCAGTTTTTAGTGAAAAGTGTCATAAAAATGACTACTTTGACGAATAATTTGTTTGGGACAAAGATATGAAACAGAAATATCTACAAAAGCAAGCTAAAAATATTTAAATTGGTTAAAGGGTTGAAAGTTATCGGACTCTTAAGTTAAATTTTTTTGTAAAAAAAGAAAAAAAATAAAATAAAATAAACACATAGCTAGTAAGCACTATTTGTTTTGTTTTTTATTGTTGTATTGTTAGGAGTGAGATTGAGCATATAGTCTCAGTCACTCACCCTCCCGAGCACCTCTGCTCAAACAAAGAGAAAGAAGAAGAAGGAGTGATAATGTATAATAACAAAAAGAACGGAAACAATTGATGATCAAATCATCTATTTTTTTAATGAAATGAACATAGGGACTTGGGGTACTCTTACCCAAGCTCAACGAAAACAAAACAAATGCCCTAATAATTATAATACCTGAAAGATCAGGGGCACATGGAGCAATGGTCATGTTCGGATGATCAAGGGTCGATCCCATCCCCGGCACTCCGTCAGGTGCTCTTCTTCCTGATAGGGGCTGGCACTTGACCTTATTCTGTTCTGAGCTCTCATAGCTCTAACGAACCCGTATCTGTGAGGAGGAGCTGGTGGTCATAGCAAATTAGAAGAACAGGAATTCATGGATGGGAGGTCGTGTTATACGCAATTAGGGGCTGTCCATAAACCACGTGGTCATTTTTTTGGGACTTCTCAAACACCCCCCCCCCCCGCGTGTTCATTAATCCATACCATTTTTTTTTCTTCCATACAAAATGGTCATTAGCCGAACCCCCCCCCCCCTCATGACCACGTGGTTTATGGACAGCCCATTATGCTGGAAAAGATGGGGTAGTGCGCCAAGCAGATTTTCCTTATATCTAGAGAAAATCTTTTGCCAAAAAACCGCTACTAATAGTAATACCAAAGGATGGTGGCTCCACAGAGGATTGGGTGCTTGAGAAACAAAGTGTGGCAGAGGATGGTAGCTCCAAAAAGGAGTGCGTGCGAAATGAAGCGTGGCATGTAGGGGAAGTTGTAAAATGCAAGCCCCTCAGCTAAGGAGTCAAAATTATGGCCTACATGAGTTCCGTCGTAGCGAAAATCAGAAAAGATATCTATATTTTTGTAAAAATAATATGAAAAGGACATCGTTTGAAGAAGTAAGTTGTTGCTTGCTTGCATTCGTAAATTTCATGAGAAACATTTTATCATTGCTCATATACATCATTACTTGAAATATTTGTTTGTCGCCTGAACTGTTTGGTCACTGAATTGCAAGTTGCGTAAAATTTGCAATGTGTCTAAACTAATTCACACAATTCTAGCTCGAGATATAGTTGATTTTGTCCATCCGGATATTAAATGGGCAATGCCTTAGATATTTATTATGGAACGTCCGACGTGTTATAAGACTTCTTCCAAAGGATATCCGGTAATACATGCAAATCATAAAACCTTCTCTCCTAAGAATTTCTGAAGTACGTTTAACGTTCTATGAGACAATACACTAGTTAAGTCATATGGTTCTGCTAAAACATGTACCGAAATTAAAAATTACCAACACTACTGTTGCGTACACTTCACGTGTTCCGCCGCACCTGACTGTAAACCTCATTGATCGCTGACCTGCCGTTCCAAATACTTTGCTCCCGACGGAGTGGAGATGACGTGACAGCCGAGAAATGTCAGCGATAGCAGCGAAGCGAAGTAAGAAGAAATCGAACGTCAGCAGATGACTAGCAAAAAAGTGAGACACAGTTAGGTTCCCGCAACGTTTAGCAGTACTTAAAATTAGTTAGTTTTTCCCTAAAAGTAGTGTTTTTCTACCAGTTATAACTAAATCTAATTATCAATCTAAATCTAAACGGTGAGAGGAAGAGTTTCATGCCTATATCTACCTTAACCCTTTGGAGCCGGAGGGGTCATATATGACCCCAACATAGAAACAACTATATAAATTCACCCATTCGATAAAACAGAATACTGTCTTCGGCAAAGTTGTTGCAAATTGAGTCCTCTATTAGGGAAAAATAAGAATATTTGTATTTGGGACTTCATTGATAACCTAGAACATCCTGTACACCATGAAATTTGGAAAAACGAAATAATTGACATACCAGTTGTTCTAAAAGCTGATCTTGGATGTGGGATACGTTTTTATGCATTCATATAGCCTTCGTCAAGAATATCAAAAGGTGTTTTATATTCTGGGATGTTCTAGGTGTTCCAAACTCTCCTATAGGGAAGTCCTTCAAATCTACATGAGTAATTATATGTATTTTCGCCACAAATAATAGCATTGCATAACCTACTGGGATCCGTGAAGCTCCTGACATTTACAATGCCATTTATAGATACTATAGGGATATTCCAGGTCAACCAAACTACCTTGAAGTTCAGAACTTCAGGTCTACACTCATAACAGTAGCCATATCTGTTACACTGAGTAACGTTGCATAATCAAAAGCAGTTACTGGAGCAATTTGAAGTTTACTAACTTATTATAAACCTTTGGGACATTCAGGGTCGTCCAAACAGTTCTATAACGAAGTCCTTCAAATCTACAAGAATAACTATATGTGTTTTCACCATAAATAATAGTATTGTATAATCTGCGGGGATCCGCTAAGCTCTTGAAATCTCAAATGTCATTTAGAGACACTACAAGGATACTCCAGGTCAACTAAACTACCTTGGAGTTCAGGACTTCAGGTCTACACTCGTAACAGTATCCATATCTGTTATATTGAGTACCGCTGCATAACCAACCGCAGTAACTGGAGCAATTTAAAGTCTACTTGCTTATTATAAACATTTAGGACATTCAGGGTCGTCCAAATTGTTCTATACTAAAGTCCTTCAAGTCTACAAGAAAAACTTTATGTGTTTTCGCCATAAATAATAGTATTTCATAATCTGCTGGGATCCGTGAAGCTCTTGAAATATCAAATGTCATTTAGAGACACTACAGGTATATTCCAGGTCAGCCAAACTACTTTGGAGTTCATGACTTCAGGTCTACACTCGTAACAGTATCCATATCTGTTATACTGAGTACCGCTGCATAATCAACCGCAGTAACTGGAGCAATCTGAAGTCTACTTTGTTATTATAAACCTTTAGGACATTCAGGGTCGTCCAAACTGTTCTATAATGAAGTCCTTCAAATCTGCAAGAATAACTTTATGTGTTTCGCCATAAATAATTGCATAGCATAATCTGCTGAGATCCATGAAGCTCTTGAAACCTCAAATGTCATTAAGAGACACTATGGAAATGTTCCAGGTCATCTAAACTATTTTTGAGTTCAGAAATCTCGTAATATCAGCTATATCTGATATACTGAGTAACGTTTCATAATCAATCGCGGTGACTAGACCAATCTGAAGTTCACTATCTATTATTATGAACCTTTGGGACATTGAGGGTCGTCCAAACTATCCTGAAGTTTAGCTCTTCATAGTAACAGTAGTTATTCTCACAATGAACTTTAAACTGTAATCTGTAATCCCCCTGGCATATCATGAGTAGGACACGAATGCACCCCGGTGTAAAGTGTCATTGATAAATCAATAATAATAATATCATGAGTCATTTCAAGATAGTGTTGAGATATTGCAGATCAACAACACTTCTCCGAAGACCATAGCTTTAGGTCTACTTTTGTGATTATGGTTTTTGCCACTACGTTAAGTAGTATTACATAGTCCACTGTACTTGCCGAAGCAGTTAGAGGAACAATAAGCGTAGTTATACATTTTTGGGATATTATGGGCTTTCTTACTGTTATGAAGCATAGTTGATGAAAACAACCACTGTAACTTTCAGAAGACTTACTGGACATGATAGATTACAAATCGTAGCTTTGTCATCTGAAAAAAAAAAAACCGTTGCATTTTTAGAATTTAGGATCTAAACCCAAGAACAGTTTGGATGACCTAGGATATCTCGACTAATCTGATATTGTCTATTAACCTTTTGGAAGACTTACTGTTCATGATAGATTACTTATCGTAGCTTTGTATAGTGAAAGAAGTTATCGTTACACCCGTAGTTTTCAGGATGTAAACTCAAGAACAGTTTGGATGACCTAGGGTATCCCGACTGATATGATATTGTCTATTAACCTTTCAGAAGACTTACTGGACATGATTGATTACAAATCGTACCTTTGTATAATGAAAGAAGTTATCGTTACACTCGTAGTCTTCAGGATGTAAACTCAAGAACAGTTTGGATGACCTAGGATATCCCGACTGATCTGATATTGTCTATTAACCTTTCAGAAGACTTACTGGACATGATAGATTATAAACCGTAGCTTTGTTTGATGAAAGAAGTTACCATTACACTTGTAGATTTAAGGATCTAAACTCAAAAACAGTTTGGATGACCTAGGGTATCCCAACTCATCTGATAATGTCCATTAACCTTTCAGAATACTTACTGGACATGATAGATTACAAATCGTAGCTTTGTACAATGAAAGAAGTTATCGTTACACCCGTAGACTTCAGGATGTTAACTCAAGAACAGTTTGGATGACCTAGGATATCCCGACTAATCTGATAATGTCTATTAACCTTTCAGAAGACTTACTGGACATGATAGATTACAAACCGTAGCTTTTTATGATGAACGAAGTTACCATTACACTTGTAGATTTAAGGATCTAAACTCAAAAACAGTTTGGATGACCTAGGGTATCCCAACTCATCTGATAATGTCCATTAACCTTTCAGAAGACTTTCTGGACATGATAGATTACAAATCGTAGCTTTGTACAATGAAAGAAGTTATCGTTACACCCGTAGACTTCAGGATGTAAACTCAAGATCAGTCTGGATGACCTAGGATATCCCGACTGATCTGATATTGTCTATTAACCTTTCAGAAGACTTAAAAGACACGGACACGTTCAATGCTTCCAGTGAGCTTTTCGCTCTTTGAAGGAAGCATGACACTAGACAACGGACTAGCATGCAACGTCCAGTGGCACAGCCGAAAACTTTTCCTGACAGCTGCGGCGGGAATCGAACCCGCGCTCCTCAGCACGATGCGACTAAGAGCTTGGTGACCCTAGCCGCACGACCACGGAGCCACAGAAGTTACCATTACACTTGTAGATTTTAGGATCTAAACTCAAAAACAGTTTGGATTACCTAGGGTATCCCAACTCATCTGATAATGTGCATTAACCTTTCAGAAGACTTACTGAACATGATAGATTACAAATCGTAGCTTTGTACAATGAAAGAAGTTATCGTTACACCCGTAGACTTCAGGATGTAAACTCAAGAACAGTTTGGATGACCTAGGATATCCTGACTGATCTGATATTGTCTATTAACCTTTCAGAAGACTTACTGGACATGATAGATTACAAATCGTAGCTTTTTATAATGAAAGAAGTTACAGTTACACCCATAGACTTAGGGATCTGAACTCAAGAATAGTTTGGATGACCTAGGATATCCAGAAAAAATATTCTTCATAATATTCTACCGTTTTGATGCTATTGACCACCAAAACTACAGAAAAACGTATAAAAAAACTCCATAATAACGCTTGGAAAAATTCCGGCTTCAAAGGGTTAAAACTAAGTAAACTATGTTCACAGTCAGATCAGCAAGTGTGTTAAAGTAAAGATTTTGCGCCGGCTCTATTAAAACTATAATTACTTAAATCCTAGAGGTAACTATATCAATTCTACGTGCAACTTAATATTAATTGTTGTTCTTAAACTAGCTGGTCGCGCAAAACATAATCCTAGAATCGATCGAGCCCTGTAAAATTGAAGGAAACTTACAAACGTAAGTAGAGCTAAACAAAATCTACAACATAACCTAAACTTACGAATGTACTTATTCTAGGAAAATTTTATTCGCTGCACGAGACAGCGTGCCAATAAAGAATTAAAATTTCGGAAAGTTGTTTCCATCGTTGCATACGCAACAACTACTATGATTGCATTTCTAGATTTTTGTCTGGTGTGTTGAAGATTGTCGTCTAATAATTAGTGTTCTTGATGTAGGATCGGAGTCAGTTTGGCTTTTTCTTCCACAAAACCAATAGCCGTTTTGTGGCTTAACCAATATAGCAGATACGAAGTCGCAGGTTTGAATCCCACCATAAACAAACCCATTTCCCAATTTCTTTTTCTTCTTTATGGCTCGACGTTCGCATTGGAACTTGGCCTGCCTCTCTTCAACTTTGTGTTCTTAGAGCACTTACACAGGGCTTTTTTTGCCTGCCATTGCATGAATTTGTACATTGTGTGGCAAGTATAATGGACCACTATGCCCAGGGAACCGGAAAATGTTTCCGACCGGAACGGGAACCGAGCCCGCCGTCTCCGAATTGGCGATCCATAGCCATAACTACTAGGTTAACTGGACCCCAATTAACAACATTCAAAATGACACCGACATAATCTCTCAATCAAATGATTAACTGAAATGAGTGATTCATCAGAAAACAACAATTCATCATTGGCTAATTTTGATCGAACAAATAAAATTTAAACAAAAAAATAAGTATTTCGTATCAGTAATAGCACAACAGCAGGCCCATAATCATTTGGAGCAATGAATTTGACGTTATTTAAATAATATCTGCTCATCTGACTTTCCTGTAGCAAAGCTGCAGACCCCGTCTGCACATCAGTGGGCCAACTAGCTCTGCCCCAGCAATCAGCAGAAGGTCAGCAGAAAGCGAAATTGAAAAATATTAAAATAATAAATGTTGAGTGATGCCATTTCCGCTCGCTTCCCCACCATCCATCCGGATCCTTCTGCTCCATCGGCGGTGGCCAGTTTCCTTCGTCAAAGCACACTGGCACTGATGGTGTGCGATGATGGTGCAATCAGTTAATATTTTTTCGATAATTCAAAGTGACGTAAAACAAACGAGCGGAATAACGGCGAGTCGCTTCTTCCCGCTGCTGCTAGTAGTAGGTATGCATAGTGTCCATTCCGTTCGGCGCTCGCAGTCAACGGAAGAACCTGCCAGCGCAACATTTCTGACGGGATAAGCGATGAATCATTTATGCTCGTTACAACAACGGTTCTGAGGTTGAGAAATGATGGGTGGTGGTTGTGTTGGGTTGTGTTGGGTTGGTCGGTCGGCGGGAGGATGAAAAGGTGATGCATTTGCATATACCCATCGCAGCAGAGAAGCTTCTGTTGCTGCTGCTGCTGCGGCTGCTTCTCCGGCTAACAGCGGCGAGAGAGCGAGCCGTAGAGTGGTGAATGGTGATGGATCGCCCGGACGCCACTGGAAAGCATAATGAAGCTGTTTTTGGCGCAGTTTCGACTCGGGGGCTGTTTTTGTGCTGAGCTTGACCGACGACCGCACTCCATGGTTCTCGTGGTCCGCGTCCCGATACAGTGCAGTGCCTGGTGGTGCCAGGAGCAAGCATACAAGTAAGCAAGCGAGCAAGCAATAAAGCAAGCACAAAGTCGTCTAGCCCGGATGACCGGTGAACATTTTCGGCACCGGATGTTTATCCACCGGGCAGAGAGCAGATGAATACAAATTTGGCTCCAGGAGCAACATACATACAACGGCGATCAAGAGTCGCAGCATTGCGCTATATTGGAGGTTCAACAACTATTGCGATGGTAGACGTTTGGTCGAATGGGGTTTGGTCGAACAAAACCACTTGTTGATATTGGAATTGTCCTCATGGGAGTTTTCTTTTTAAATACTGGTTTCACTAGCTTTAGGACCCGTATCTGCAGAAGTAACGGAGTTACGAAACCTGCTGTCTTTGACAAGAATCCCAGAATAACCTTTTGGAGGATTCCCAACTTTTTGAAGATTTCGATAATGAACACCAAGGGTGCTCCCAAACGGAACTAACGAAGGATTTTCAAAAGAACACGATGAAGGATTTGTAGACGAGGATTTTCAGAAGGAAATCCTGGAGAATTTCCAGAAGAAGCATTCCCTGACAGAAGTCCGGAAAACTTCCCAAAAGGAACTTCTGAATGATTCCTAGAAAAAGCTTCTGGAGGATTATACTCAGAGAGTTAAAATATATACAAGTATTATCGAAATAAGTCAAAAGGCCGTTAGGCCGCAAACGTTATTAGGTCGAAAAGGTCACCAGGCCGGTATATCGTTTGGTCGGGAAAAGGTCGTGTAGCCGCAATATATTGTTGCATCAAAGCGTTTATTTAGCCGAATAGGTCATAAGGTGAAATTAGTCATTGGGCCGAAAAGATCATTGGTAAATAAACAAAATCACCGTTCATTGAATGTTTTTGAGAAAACCATTGAAATAAATCATGTTTAAATCTATTAATACATTCCTGGCAAAACTTCCGTTGAGTATTTTCAATGAATTCTATGGAGAACTTCTTGATGAAGTCCTAGAAAGGATTACTTGGAAAAACATTTTCTGAATGACTCCCTGCATGGTTTTATTATTGAAATTATTTCATACTTAAAACTTAATTTGTGATGTTCTCAAAGAATCGATGGAGGAATTTATGAAACAATACAAGATTTTTCATTAAATCTCTTGCGAGTTTTCTTCAAGAACTCATAAACGAGCTTCTGAAGGTTTTCAGAAGAAATCTTATAAAAAATCTGGATAAAACTCTGGAAACATTTTTAAACGAAACTCATTGAGAAGTTTCTGAAGCAATTCTTGCATGATTTTCGTACATAGCTTCAGGAGGAGGTTTCGACGTAATCTGCGGAAGATTTTCTACGAGGAATCCCTTTGGGATTTTCTAAAGGAATATATGCGGAGACTTTGGGTGAAATTTCCAACGAATTTGTGTTACTAAAATCTGAGAAACCCTTGGAGAGCTTCCTGAAAGCCCCTCTGGAAACATTTTCAAAGGCCATCAAGCAAAATCTTGCATATGGAATTCTTTGGATCTGCAGGAATCCATAGTGGTATTTCTGGAGGAATCAAAGGAAGGATTCCTGTAGAAATCCTGAAAAATATTTCAAAATGAAGGATTGTTTTGTTCTGAAAGAATTCGTGGACATATTTTCTAAGGAATATCTTGAGAAGTTCACGAAAAAAATGAACGATTTCCTGATAAACCTCCATAAGAAAATTTGAAGGAATCGCAGAACTGACTTCTCCAGGAATTCATGGAAAATTGCTTGATAAACATTTCAAAGAATGTCTGGAGCAATCCCTCCAGTCCCGTGAGGTTTATTCTTAATAATCCATACAGAAATTCTTGAGAATGTTTTGAAAGCAATATTTGTAGAAAGTCTCCAAGAAATTTTGGAGAAATTACTTCAGGAATATCCAAATTTTTAAACATTTCAGGAGAAATTGAAAAAAAATGAAGCCGTTCATGCAAGATTTTCCAAAAGAATTATTTGTAAAAATTCTGGAGGAGCTTCTAGCGGAATTTCTGAGGAAACCCCAGGAAGAGTTTTTAAGCAATCCTTGGAAAGAATCCTAGGAGCATTTCAAAAAAAAAAATGCTTCTATACATTTCAAAATCAATTTCTGGACGCATTTCAGAAAGGTTTTTTTATTAGTATCCCGGCAAAAAAATCTGAAAGAATCCCTAGTGGAATTCCTGAATTATTCCACAGAGGACTTCTTAAGCATTTCGTGAAAAAAAATCCAGGTAAATCCTTGTGACATTTTATTTTAATAAACCGTGAAAAAAAAAATCTGTTATTCAATTTCTGCAAATTCCTAACGAATTTTCTGGAGTAATTGATGAAAAAAAAATAAAAATATTTTTTAATCATTTTTGGAATAATTTCCAAAAAAAAAAAAATCAAGAGGCATTTATGGAAAAACCATGCGGGAGTTTATGAAGGAATCCATGCAAGATTCAACAAAAAAATCCGCAATGGCTCATCTAGTAGGATTTCTAACTGAATCCTTAGACAAAATTCTAAAACATCAAAGACAACTTTCGTTTGATTTCTTGTTTTTTTAGTATTTGCCAAAAAATTCTTGGTGGTATTTCGTGAGGAAGCCTTGAAGAAATTCCCAAAAGAATCCTTGAAGCAATTTCTGATCAGTTTTTTACAGAAATTTCTGAAGAAATAATTAAAGATATTTCCTATGGAATTCCTGGACAAATATTTAATGAAAACTCTGAAGAAATTGTTAAAAACATGGAAGAATGCCTGAATAAATTCATGCAAGATTTTCTTGAACATGCATTAGTGAAAATTCTGAAAGCATACCTTTATATTGAGTAACATTTGAGCATGGATGATCAGAGTTGTCAGTAATAATTTAAGAAATCTGAAGTAATTCTTTGAAGAATCTCCGGAGGGTTTTCTTAACGGAAAATATGCAGCAATTTTAAAAGCATTCCATGGAAGATTCTCCAATGGAATACTTGTAGACAATTCTGGTAAAATCTTTATACTTACTTCTGAGAAATCCCTGGAGAACTTCCCCTTTGGAGAAACTCCTCTGGACAAAATCTGAAGAAATCATTGAAAACGTTTTCTTAAGGTATCGTTCATGAAACTTCTTTAGAAATCTCAACAAGAATTTTTACAGAACTTGGAAGAATTTCTTAAGAAATTCTTGAAGAAGTTTTTGAAGCAAATCAAGCAACATTTTATTAAAGAATTCTTCTGGATTCTGGATAATTCCATATACAGTATCGGACAATAAAATGCACCAAAGCCGTTTTTCCATACAAACTAGTCAACTTTCGATAGCCATATCTCAATTATTTCTCAACCGATTGTTTTCGGCCTCTCTGTGACGAACCACAAAACATTTCAATTTTTGAAAACTATTGAAAAAATTCGGTAATAACTATTGATAGAAAAGTTACAGATAGGTTGAATTTTGACAATAAAAATGCACCAAGACAAAATATTTTTAGCAAAAAATGCTGAAGTCAAATCATGTTGGTCGATTCAGCAAATTTACTCATCACCACACAAGAAACATATTTGCCGAAGACACCATAATGATATGACGTGAGCATGTTTTGCTATAGCATTTTTTTGTCTTGGTGCATTTTTATTGTCAAAATTCAACCTATCTGTAACTTTTGTATCAATAGTTATCACCGAATTTTTTCAATAGTTTTCAAAAATTGAAGTGTTTTGTAAATCATCACAGAAAGGCCGAAAACAATCGGTTGAGAAATAACTATTTATTGTCCGATACTGTATGTATTTCTGGAGGAATTCTTGAATATTATTTCAACAAGTATTTCAACAAGGAGGATTGCTTTGAACAGTCCGTGAAGAAAATCCTTTGGGAATGTCTGAAAGCATTCGTGGAGAAATTTCCGAAGGAATATATAGAGATATTCTTCAATGAGTTTGCAAACGATGTTCTGATAAATACCCAAAGGAATTTTCGAAGGAATTGCAGCAGGAATTTCCCAAGGATTCCTGGAGAAATTGCAGAATAAATATTTCTTGAGCCATTCCTGGATTCGTGCATTCGTGATTTTTTTTAATAGTTCATGCATAAATTCTTGGGGGAGTATCGGGAGGAATTCTTGGAGAAAGCCCCGATGGAATCTTGAAAAACATCCGAAGAAATATCCGGAAGATTTTTTAAAGGAATCCCTGGAATTCAACAAAAAATTAAAAAATAAAAATCTCCTCAAAATGTCAGGCAAAATAAATAAATTGAGGAATTTCTGAATCAATTCGTGCAAGATTTTCGAAGAGATTTTGTTTGTGAAAATTCTGGAGGAATCCCTATTTAAATTTCCTAAGAAATCCCAGAACGAAGTTCTTGAGCAATCTTTGGAGAATATTTGCTAATGATTCTTTGTAAGATATTTGGAGAGAATCTGCGATGTGCTTCTCAGGGCAATTTCCTGGAAAATTCTCGGAAAAAATTCTTCGATAAATTTTCAAATGAATTTCTGGAAGTTTTTTCATATTCTTATTCTGAAAGAGACCCAAGTGAAATCCCTAAAAAGATCCTTAAAACCATTCGTGAATAACATTTTCAACTAAATCCTTGTGTGATGTTTTGAAGAAACTGTGGAGAAATCGTTGGATCAATTTCTAGAAGATTTGTTTTTTGAAGAATCTCTGAATTAATTCATGAAAAAACATCAAAAGGATTTCCAAAAGGAATCTATGGATGAATTTCCGACAAAATATCTAGAGACGCTTATAAAATAATCATGCAGGAATTTGCGAAGAAATCCATGTAAGAAATAGCTAGTGGCTTGCCTAGTTTCTTTCCGTGAATCCGTGAAGACATTATTAGTGGAATTTCGGAAGGTATGCTTGAAGAAATTCCAAAAGGAAGCCCTGGAGCATTTTATTGCTGAAGCTTTCAAAAGGCCTCCCTGTAGAAATTCTAAAAACTATTTCTAATAAATACACTGAAAAATTGCTGATGAAATTCATGGAGGAGCTAATGCAATTATTTTCAACGCAATTGTTAGTTAAAATTCTCGAATATCCCTATGCGTAGCTTCCTTTGAGTTTACATGATCAGTGTTGCCAGCTGTATTATAACTTTAACAATTGTATTACCCAGAGTGATACAATTCAACATTATTGACCATTTGCACTCCATATCTTGCACCAGATATGAGATCTTGAGCATAATTTCAATCGGTTAAACTAGTGCTGCCAGCAACATAATTAATGTTATCCCAAGTACCTATGAATGCTGAACAGTGAGAGTATTAGCTGTACAATATCTGGTTAATGGTGTCAATGGCTGAACACAATAACAGCTGAATATTGGTCTGAATTATGGCTTGTTCATCCTCTTTAATCAACAATACATAGATGGCTGAATATCGAGTTGGATCGAATATTTTTCACCTGGGTAACCAGCTTTAAAACATAGATCAACATGCAGAATTAATCATCTATTGTTCAACCTTTATTCAAATATTTTTTGACAGCTGACTCAAGCATGATTTTCGTGGAGTCCACATCGCTTCTTCAGCCTCAATACAGACTTAGTTCAACTTATGTTCGTGAATATGCACACACTACAAGTAATGCTCTTGTTTTCGAGGATATATACAATTGTGTGTGGTGTAGGTGCTAAGGTGAGTAACTATAAATCAGGAGATCCGAGTTCAATTCCCAGTTTTCAGATTAATTTAAACATCACTCAACATTTATTCTGGAAATAGACGCAGCCCTTAGTAAAGATAGGCTCGCGAAAGTGTTTTTATTTTATTTTTACACAATAAATAAATTTAATTGATTACTGATAAAGCGCATATTAATGCTTAAGTTAGCCTTCCAATGATCCTCAAATCAGCTAAAGGTTGAATAAAATCACCAGAATTAGATGTTTAGGAACTGAATAAAGGATTGTACCTCTTGTGCTCAGCCTTTGTTCAAATGAAGGCTGATCTAAAATAGTTGGAGAAAATGTTTGAACAGCATCAAATTGTTACCTGGGATGTCACAAAGTGAAACATTGGAGCATACATATCAACACAATCAATGTTACCAGCAACACTGTTGGGTGCACTATAACAGTGCTGAGTTGCTTTACAGATTCGAGTATGATCAATGTTTCGAGCCAAATTAGAATCGGGGTAACTCTCGCTGAGACCGGCCCACTATTTACACCTTGTCTTCAAAAATGTTTAAGGTGCCGATTTTGTAAAAGCCCTCGCTAAAAAAGTAAGGAAAATGCATTTGGTTACTCAAATTGGTGGACCCCCCGTTAGTTAGAGCCACAACAATTTTTGCAGACCCCTTGATTTTGGTCAAATGGTGGCTCACTCAAATCGTTATAACTCGAAAGTTTCTCCAAAAACCACCTCAAAACGAATTGTTGTTGGAAAGAGGAAAGATAGAGATAATATTAACAATAGTTAAAAGTTGGGTCGGCCATATTGATTTTGGCCGCCATCTTGGATTTTTATACCAAAACATTTTTTTCACCATGATGGCAACCACCGATTTTCAAAATTTTCGCATCAATTGAAATCTGAGGCATTTATACATAACATATCAAAAAATTAGAGATGTCTTTTTTTCCTATCAAAAGATATCTGCAGTTTTGTAAATTAAGCCACGTTTTCTCCATACATTTCCATGCGCACCGGCAATGACATGCAACAGCATCCGAGTTTACGCCTGCATGTATACACAAAGGCGCCTGCCGCAAAATTTGGCCAAATCGGAGGTTCGTTTCCGTTTTTGACTGTTTCTCAATGATGCGGGCATTGCCTTTATAACTTTTTTAGTGTTTTGAAATGCTTAAACCTTCAGCTTTCCATTAGTGGGTTCAGAATTTAAATTCGTGTTCGTAAACACTGCGAAATAACGCTGCATTTATGTAAACAGCCGGCACCGAGCCCAGTGCGCAAAAGTGGCATGTTTTACAAATCGGCAGATAACTTTTGAAAGAAAAAAAGACATCTCTAAATTTTTGATATGTTGGGTATAAATATCCCAGCTTTCAATTGTTGCAAAAATTTTGAAAATCGGTGGTTGCCCTCATGGTGAAAAAAAATGTTTTGGTATAAAAATCCAAGATGGCGGCCAAAATCAATATGGCCGACCCAATTTTTTATTATTATTAATAGTAGCTCTATCTTTCTTCTTTTCAACTACAATTCGTATTGAGGTGGTTGTTGGAGAAACTTTCGAGTTATAACGGTTTAAGTGAGCCACCGTTTGACCAAAATCGAGGGGTCTGCAAAAATTGTTGTGGCTCTAACTAACGGGGGGTCCATCAATTTGAGTAACCAAATGCATTTTCCTTACTTTTTAGGCGAGGGGTTTCAGAAAATCGGCACCCTAAACATTTTTGAAGACAAGGTGTAAATAGTGGGCCGGTCTCAGCGCGAATTGCCCATCGTTATGTCACAATGTAGGATATTAAACTGCACTTGAAGGTGACTATTAAGGTAATTCGCCAATTGTTGAACACTACCCAAATGTTGAACAGTTTTTGAAAATGTTATTATAAATTTAATTTAAGTAGTTTTCCATCAACGTAAACGTATGATCCAGATGCGTATACATGTGTGTCATGATATTGCTCCAATAAAGTTACAAAAATATACATATTTTACGTCAAAAATATCGATTGAAAATTTTGTACCGCTGATGACACGAAAACTGCACAATTTTTAAGATTTATTTTAAGAAATTGCTGTTACGAAATAAGCTTTGCTGGCAAATCGACCACAAATATCAAAGTCACACCATAGTTACAATAACTGGAAGGATGTCCTTAACAGTTTAACATTGTTTAAAATCACATTTTCAATGTAATTTCATTTGAAAAAATATTTTTCTTATCACACTATCATTATGCAGCTAAGATCCAATTGTTGAACACTAGCATAACCTACGATGTTAGCATGACTGCCAGATTTTTTTTTTCACTTCGCCTTTTTCAGGAGCGATCCACGGGTTTTCAAAGTATTTCAGGGTCATTCCAGGGGTATTCTAGGGAGTTGACTGGGTCCCATGGGTTTCCAGGGGTATTTCAGGGGCTTTCGAAGGTGTTCTTTTCTTCTGTCATTTTCGCTTCTAGTCAAATCTTTTCAGCCATTTTTTGCATTTGGATCTGTTTAAAACGATTTTCAGTCCACTAGAGCTCTCTTCCAACGGGAAGCGATTTCTTGGGAATGTCCATAAATTACGTCACGCTTTGAGTGGGGTGGGGGGGGGGTGTGCGCGAGAGGAGTTCAGCAAAGTGTGACGACCAGTATAAAAAATCAGAGGTATCATACAAAAAGTGTGACATAGGAGGAGGGGGGTTAAAATGGACAATTATTGCGTGACGTATTTTATGAACGCTCCCTCATTTGAATGAATTGTCGCTCAAATGACTAACTGGGCGCAAAACACGAAAAACCCGGAAAAAATTCCGCCAGAGTGAAAAAATATTGGATGTCGGGTCAATGTCGGATCAAATTTTATCAAATGTTGGACCACTGTTGGACCCACATCGGATAACTGCTGAGTCTATGTTGGGTTTGGTGCCCAAAATAAAAACAGGTGAATGATAGGTTTATGTCGGGTTCTACGTCATCAATTACGAACAAAGCTTCAACCGTTCAACTATTAGCGAGAACCGTCCAACATTAGGATAAGCAAGCTTGAAGAAGCGTTCAACATTTGGGTTACGGACTTCCCATGCAAATGTTATACTTTCTCTTAGAAAATGGATTTTAAGGGAATACAAATCCAATGGGCAGTGTAAGGAATAAGTAGATCTAGACGGTCACTGGATATTTTTCAGCTAAAGTGGAATTATGCACGGAAAAACAAACGAAAACAAAAATGCCAGTACTAACCGTTCAACAATTGGCGAATTACCCTACTGTTTATTTAACATCGGATCAGAGAGACTGAGCTTAGGTTTTGAACGTGAATGGTAGACGTAAATCAGCATAAAATAAGCCGATACAAAAAGATGTTTGAGTACATTAAAAACCTTCTCAAAGCCCAATTCATTCGACCAAATGCTTTTCCGCGTGAAACACTGATTCCCTTTACTCTACTTCACCACCCACCACATGTGTGTAATCATCAAAAGTGTTGTTTACTTTGAAGTAGGAGGCAATCTGTTCGGTATCTATTCCTATATGCAGCCGCAGCAATGAGCTAGTAGGTAAAGATCCAAGAGTGCAAATCAAACAACGCCGTGCACTGCTCCACTAATTGCATTGCTGCTTCGCCAAGACGAGTTTTCCAACATTTCACACTGAATTGAGCGCTTCATTCGGTGATCAGTTTAGCATTTCATCGAAGGGAAAACTTTTCGCCATTATCCCCCTTCGAAAAAGCACTCACCAACGCAAACACCCGACCGAGAGGAGCGAAGCTCGCCCACACAATGATATTGACCCACTCTACTCACTAGGAGAGAGCATCATCCCCGAATACGAAGAAAGCGGATTATCATGGCCGTTGTAATTTATCAAATGTGTTGGCAAAATAGCCAAGGAACATATGAAAAACTTTTGTGTGCGCTTTGCTTCGCATCATACGATTGTCTTGTTTGCCCATTGCCAGTGAACCGGATCCCAGACCCACACTTTTGCAGCACCATAGGCAAGAAGGAAAGCTCCACTTTTCCGTTCCGTTCCATTCGGAGCCGGCGGTCCTTGTCCGGTCGCTGCTGGCTGGCTGTCAGTGCGAACTCGGAAAACTACACACAACCCCAGAGAGCATCAGAGGGCACACACAGACGGTGTGTGTGGTGAAGTGAAGCGTGTACACACGACGGAAAACTTGCTCGTAAACCACCACGGATGCCAATTCGAGCGGAAAATGACGTAATGGAAGTTTTCCCAACATTTCCCGTTTTGCTCTCGGTGTGGTGCGGTCATGGCTGTGCCCGTCCTGACCTCCAACGGAAACGTAAGGAATAAGGATCCATGCGCGGGACGATGGGAGAAACAAATATTTCTCTAATCTATTTTTATTATTCTCTATTTCGATTCATCGCCTCCCATAAATGCAGGGGATTCCAAGCTGCTCGGTGCGGTAACAAGGTGGCTTAGTTTAGTGCGGAGATGGAAGTGAAACTTTGCGCCAGTCAGGTTGCCCGACTAAGAAGAAGGAACAAAATCGTTGTCTTATGTGTTTCATTGGCCATTGAAAACTATATATCAGTGGCTTCGCAACTGTTTGAGAGAAGCTTTCCGAAGCATCAGAAGAAACTTCTGTGAGAGGCTTTGCAAAAATTCCGATAGAAGTTTTCCAAAGCTTCTTAGAGAAGCATTCCAAAGCTTTTAAGAAAAGCTTTCAAAACTTCTGAGAGAAGCTTTTCAAAGTTTCTGAAAGAAATTTTCCAAAGCTTCTGAAGGAAGCGTTCCAAAGCTTCTTAGAGAATATGAAATTTCTGAGAGAAGCTTTCCAAAGCTTCTGAGAGAAGCTTTTCAAAGCTTCTGAGAGAAACTTTCCAAAGCTTCTGAGAGAAGCTTACCAAAGCTTCTGAGAGCAGCTTTTCAAAGCTCCAGGGAGAAGCTTTCCAAAGCTTCTTAGAGAAGCTTACCAAAGCTTCTGAGAGCAGCTTTTCAAAGCTCCTGAGAGAAGCTTTCCAAAGATTGGTCAAGAAATCATATAACCCACGCTGTTTGTACCGTTTCATTACAGAAATAGAGAACTGATCTTCTCACCATACAAAAATCCAGCTCACTATTACTTCACTGATTGCTTCCTATTACTTTAGAATACCTTTCATTGATTCCTTCTACAATTGCTCCATTCATTCCGTCTGAAATTTCTTTAAGAATTTTTCCATGAATTTATCCAAAAGTTTTTTTCAGGAATCCCTACATCGTTTGCTTTGAAAAATCTTTGAAAAATTAAGCGATTTATTGTTTGGGTATTTATTCATCAATCACATTTATTATTTATCACCTCCCAATCGACGAGTCAACGAGCACTGTGACAAAAGAAGAAAATGAAATTTGTTTCGTTCAAGAGTATTCTCAGGATTTAGGAACACTTCGGCTGACTTCAACGGAAAAATCTTAAGGACATGACCGACGAGAAAGGCAGTATCACCACTAGGTGGATCAATCAGGGTTTTTTTTTGAAGTTTGAGTAATCAGCTCTTATTTTACAATGACAGCAAAATTCACTCAGGAATATTTCCAGGAGTTACTTCAGGATTTAAAAACAGAATGTCCTACAGAAATTTTTGCATAATTTATTTCAAAAATTGCTGCAGAAATTGAAATGTATATACATTCAGGAGTTCCTCCATGTGCTTTCACTTAAATTTGTCCAGAGTTTCCTCCAGAGATACATTTAGAAATATTCACTCACAAGCCATAAGGAATTCAGAAATTTCTTCAGAAATAAATAACTTAAATAAGAAATTTCTCATAATATCTACCTAGCACAAGTTTATCAAGGCGTAGTAAGGAATTTACTCAGGAATTTTTCCCAAAAAAAATTCCAATAAATTATTACAGAAATTCCACCACGAGTTTTCAAGAAGTTTCCCCGGGTGTTTTTCCTCCAGGAATTTCTACAACAACTCCATCCAGAATTCCTTCAGAAGGGATTTCTGGGATTTCTTCAAATATTCCTTAAGAGATTCTTGCAAGAGTGTCTGCAGGGATTTATACAGGTGTTAGACAGGTGATTTTTTGAAAGCTTCGCTCAATGATATTTTTTGGAAAATAGTCGGCGGATTCCTTCTTAAATTACTTTAGGAACTCCTTCAAAATTATCTTAGATGATTTTTTACAAGCTCAAGTATCTCTTCAGAATTTGTGCAAGGAATTTATTGGAATTCTTCATGAATTTTTTGTGTAATTTATCTGAAGTATTTTTCAAAAATCTTGCTATGATTCTTCAACAGTTCTTCAATGGGATCTTCCGCAAATACCATGGGAAGTTCCATGAAAGGTTATATTTTTAGAAGTTTGTGTTTTGTTTGGTACTGCTCATCGATTACCTTCAGAAATATCGCCAGGGATTCCTTCAGAAGTACCCCTAGGAGTTTTCAGAAGAACTTTCTGGAATAAAATGTACAATACTAGAGAAATACTTCATGGAATATCATAAGATATTTTCAAAGAAATTCGTGGGAGAACTTCTGGAGTTGCATCTGGAAATTCCAAAAATATATTTAAAAACCCAGATTAATCCACCTAGTGGTGATAGTGCCTTTCTCGTCGAATATGTACTCAAGAGCCATAAACCAAAGTGTTCCTGAATTCTGAGAATACTCTAGAACGGAACAAATCTCATTTTCTTCTTTTGTCACAGTGCTCGTTGACTTATCAATGGGGGAGTAGAGTTGATAAATAATTAATATATTTGATGAAAAAATACACAAACAATGAGCAAATCCGCTTAACTCATCGGATTTGGTAATAAATTTTCTAGAGAACTCTAAAAATCTCTAAAGAGAAAACCTTAACATATAATCAGTTGGCTTACAACTTTAGTTGGTTTCCTGCGTATTTCAATCATTTATAGCAGGTAGAATGTATTTATTGTGAAGAAATAATAAATGGTTAATCGTGTGTTCTTAGAGCTGACAGAGGAGGTACGGGGCGAAATGGACACCCATCGGAGCATAATGGACACCCCTGCCATTTCTTTGATTACATCGATCAGTTAAGTAATTTGCCCACGGAGATCAATACCACAGATTCAATACTCTTTCTTAGACGAGTTTACATAACATCAAAGTAAATTTAATAAACTTTAGGCTAAAATAATCCAATTGATTTTTTTCCAAACACTCTTAAGCGCCTAACAGTATGCAATGCACGTACATCCATTCGTAATTGCCAGTGTTTATTTCGCCCCAAATCGACTACAACATTGAAATTTCAATTTTGAGTAAATTCTAATCACAAATAAAATACTTTATCCATTGCTAAATCTACGTATACATGCAGATAAGGTAGTAATTCACTTGTTTTTATGGTGGACACACTCAAACACTCGTAATACCTTATTTGCTGCTGCGTTGAAATTATGAAAATTTTACCATATGAAAAACATATTTCAATTTCAATGATATTTCAGGCCAAACATGTCTACAGATCCTATCTGCAGAAGAGAGGCTCTCTTTGGTTTCCCTCTCTTTCGTTAATATCTCAGCTGTTTATTTGTATTATGATTGTCTCCTTGCATTGAACGATGGTCAAAACAATCGTCTTTTGATTTGTACTGCAAAAATAGTTGAAAGGTGTACCATTACATTGCAATAATTGAAAGAGAAAGTGAACAAAGAGAGCCTCTCAAATGCAGATAGGACCTATTGAAATGTTTGGCCTGATTTAGGTTATTTTGAAGGCATATGAATGGCACTTTTGGAAAAATAGAACGATGACTTGTTCCTGTATACTTATGCATTAAAAGTTTAGCATAAAAGTCAACGGTTTCGACAAAAATATGGGTGTCCATTTTGCCCTGGGTGTCCATTATGCACCGATCTCCCCTATTTATTTGTGCCCTTCCTCAAAATGATGAATTCTGAATAAAATTTCCAAGGGGGACCCCTCATGACTTAAGAGAAAATCGAAATTTGTGTCAGCCTTATTCAGAAAAGCAACATTATTATATCTAAGCCATAATCGAATTTGAAAACTTATTGATGGCTCATATTCCGAAGTTATGTATTATGTTAAACGTATAAGCAGAGCTGATCAAACCTCTCAGTTGACTGCTTGACCAACTTCACTCACTAGCACTAGATGCCGATCATTATCAAGATATTTCGGCAATTTTTTTCGTCACACTTTAGCCTTTATTTTATTATCATTGGTTATATGATTTGGGTAAAAATTGACAACAAAAAGTGCAAGCTAGTGAAATTTCTCATAATAAAACCCATTTAAATTTCAACCGTGTTACAGAGCAGATATGGTCTGAAACTATTTTCCTGCTTACCGTTCATCTGGTTATCGATCAAGTAGCAATTTGGTGCGTCACGTGCATAGGTTTGGTTCAGTTTTTTAATTGGTCACTTCCTACGGGATACCTAGAACCGGTTCCGGAACACAACCGGTTCAAATACGGTATGAAACTATTTTCCTGCTACCCATTCATCTGGTTATAGAAAAAGCCACTCTTTGATGCATGGGTTTGGTTTACTGTTTTAATTGGCCACTTCCGGCGGGACATCACCGGTTCAGATACAGTGAGAAACTATTTTCCTGCTTACCGTTCATCTGGTTATCGAAAAAGCAGCTCTTTGATGCGTCGCATGCATGGGTTTGGTTCAGTTTTTTTATTGGCCACTTCCGGCAGGACACCCGGAACCGGTTCCGGAACACTACTGGTTCAAATATGGTCTGAAACTACTTTCCTGCTCACCATTCAACTGGTTATCGAAAAAGCCGCTCTTTGATGTGTCGCATGCATGGGTTATGTTCACTTTTACATTTGGCCACTTCCGGCAGGACACCTGGAACCGGTTCCGGAACACTACCGGGTCAAATATGGTCTGAAACTACTTTCCTGCTCACCATTCAACTGGTTATCGAAAAAGCCGCTCTTTGATGTGTCGCATGCATGAGTTATGTTCACTTTTACATTTGGCCACTTCCGGCAGGACACCCGGAACCGATTCCGGAACATTACCGATTCAAATATGATCTGAAACTACTTTCCTGCTCAGCATTCAACTAGTTATCGAAAAAGCCGCTATTTGATGTGTCGCATGCATGGGTTATGTTCACTTTTACATTTGGCCACTTTCGGCAGGACACCCGGAACCGGTTCCGGAACACTACCGGTTCAAATATGGTCTGAAACTACTTTCCTGCTCACCATTCAACTGGTTATCGAAAAAGCCGCTCTTTGATGTGTCACATGCATGAGTTATGTTCACTTTTACATTTGGCCTCTTCCGGCAGGACACACGGAACCGGTTCCGGAACACTACCGGTTCAGATATAGTCTGAGATTATTTTCCTACTTCCCGTTCATCAGATAATCGAAAATGCAGTGGTTTGATGGGTCGCATGCATGGGTTTGTTGCATTTTCATATCTGGCCCCTTCCTGGGGTACCGATCCGGAACACCTAAATGGTCATAACTCCGGAACGGCTGGACCGATCCGAACCATTTTCAATAGGAAACAATGGGACCAGATTCCGCGTCGAATGAACCGTCGGTCGTTAAAATCGGTTGAGGTTTACTATCTAAAAATGAGGTGACCTTTTTTGTACACATACACACACACACACACATACATACACACACACACACACACACACACACATACATACACACAGACATCATCTCAACTCGTCGAGCTGAGTCGATTGGTATATAACACTTGACCCCTCCGGGGGCTCTATCAAATTTTCGTTTTTGGAGTGAACATATAGCCTTTCGGTACACCTTGGTGTACGAGAAAGGCAAAAAAATTGAAAGGGATTGCGAATATAAATCTTTGTACCGCTTTTTAAAGTAATCTTTGGAAGAGTTTTGAATGAAACTCTGGGAAATACCTGATGAAACTTAGAGTTTTCTCTGTAAATTTTCTAGGAGAAAATGCGAAAAGAAAACTTCTGGAGGGGTTCTGGAAGGTATTCCCAGAAGAGTTTTTTTTATGGAACACCTTTATGAGCTGTTTGATGGAAACCACGGTGAAATTTCCGAATATTCAGGAATTTTCAGAAATTGCGAACAAAGGTCGTGAACACGCAACCTGAGATTGGCAGATTCTAATACAATTGGGTATGAAACATATACAAATATTGTATTAGGGCCTTGCAAATACAAAAATTGGTAAGTGGCAGTATACCAAAAATTGTATTGGCTTCCTAGAATCTGGAAAAGGAAAATTTCGCATGTGTGCGTGTGCTCTGTCGCACTGGTTTCTCATTATTTGTTCTATTTTTAGAATGATCATGGCAGCAGCGGCGGCATCAAATACCAATACATATTTAAAAAGAAATACGGGCGGCGGCGGGAATCGAACTGAGACACAATCATGGTGATACACAGTATCCTGCGCTGACACATATTGTGTTTTAGAAAGTTTATTTTCAATTGTTGACCCCATTCCCTATTATTGTTATGTTAGGGTGGTTCGTCTGGTTAAACTGATTCAAAAATCTGCTTTCTAATAATTTTATTTGCGATCCCATGATGGATGGTGATGGATCGTTTAATTAGAAATTCCACCAATAAACGGCAAATTCTAAATTTCATATATCTCAGGACTCTCACCACTTAGAAAGTTGGTGTCTTCGACAACGTTGTTAAGTGAGTCAAGGGCTTACAGTTAATGGTCCACTAGGCGGCGCTAGTTACACATTTGCAAAATCATTAAAATGATTGATATTTTTTCGTGAAGTAATCAACAAGCTGTAAGTTTGTTTTCTTTGAACGTGTCTAAGTCAAGTCAAAGATTTTTCAAAGAGCTATTGAGTTTCTCGAGAATTTTTAGCATTTTGACAAGTTTCTCTTCCACCTCTAGGTTGCGCGCCAGGGTATAATGTGTGTTGGGCACTTTGCGACGATTAACTCAAATCCGCACACCAGTGCACAATTTGCACGCCGATTGCCTATGCGTCAAGTTTTTCACTAGCCAAATCACTGTTAATCAGTGGTTTAATGAAGTACAAGCGTTGTTACCGTTAATAATATCTCTGTTGTACATTATTTCCAAACGTATAAGGAAGTTCAATGTTTTAGACAAAAATGGAACCGAACCCTAAGAGAGATAGAGCTCTTGGCGAGGACCATTTTGACACTTGTTTATTTACATTTTGTATGGCGCACAGCCCGGCGCATGGGCTGTCGGCGCACGAGTTGTTGGCCGGTATGCGGATTTCAGAAAAGATTCGCAATATGTATTAGTTATAATTGTGCAATGTCGTATTTCATTCGGTTCACTTGATCCAGAGATATATCAATTAAACGAAGAACTAGTTTTTGACTTTCGTTTATCAAATTACTGTACCTTAGAACTAAGCGAACCGAATTAAATTTAATTTTGAAAGTTTGTGACTAATGTATTGGTCACAGACAAACAGACGTAACACATCAAACATTTTGCGATTCAAACCATAGTCATGGAAACATGTTCGCCCAATGCTAAATGGACTGAGTTTGGCCGACCATCAACTAGGAGGCAGTAGTGAGCAAACGTCAAACTCGTACAATAACGATGCGATCGCCACGGGTGGGCAGTTTGCCAACTATCAATTTTAAAAATATACCGTTTAATTGGTGTACGATGGGAATTATCAGAGTGTTACGTCTGTTTGTCTGTGTATTGGTCTTCATGTATCGTTGGACTCGACTAAAATATGACCAAAGGCAAAAAAGTTGCAATTTATTGAAAACTTTTCGAAAAGTTTTTAATGATTCGAATGTTGTATCCAAGGGCTGAAGGTCTCTTGAATAAAGACAAATCAATCGAATGTTTTATTTTTGTAAATTTGCTATAACTTTGTAAAACATTCTGATATTGTATAGAGAATAATTAATCAGCAGATTTTTGGATAAGCCACACTTGATTGACCGTAATCATTTCACAATAATGAAAAAAAAAAGAAATGACAGAACTTGGCAGAAACATTTTTGTCTTCGTAAATACGACTCTAGACCCATTGTGCACTGAAAAGCCCGCATCCAGCAGGTTGCTGTTTGCAAGTGGAAAATTCCATGTAGACAATAGGACGCGAAGCTCAGCAGCGAAGCGAAAGTTATTTTTAGACGCAACCCGGTTCAACTTCTCGGGTTTCAATGGAGGTGTTTGTGTGTAGTGGTATGGAAGCTATGGAACCGTGTAGCGCATCTTAATACAACGAATGGATTATGATTTATCACATTTTCTGTACGTTTTTAATACATAAATTGGTAGAAAAGGCATATCTCAATTTTTGGTAGCTTTTCTTGTTTTGCGTGAAATAATTCTTGACAAATCCTAAATAAACTTCTGGAGGATGTTTTGAAGGAAATGCTGGAAAAACTTTTTGCAGATTCCCCTGGAGGACGTTTTTTTTAAGAACTTCTTGAAAATGTCTGAAGAGATTAGTGAACAAAATTGCCTGAAGCAATTTCTGATGTTACTATTTGAGTAATTTTCGGAAGATACGCAAGCAAAAACCGGACACATTATTTAAGCAATCATTAAAATAAACTTCTGAAGAGTTTAATTAAGATTTTTAGAGAAACTTCAGGAGGAATTCCTAAGAGAATCCCTCAAAGAATTCTTCAAAGGAACTCTGGGGGAACTCCAACAAAGACTATATGGGGCACTGAAATGTTTAATCCTTGACTGACCAGCTCTGATTCAGTTCTGCATCATACACAATCCTTGATACATCCACCCAATCGGGCTGCCAGTACTGAAGGAAAGCTGACACAGCATCAGACGGGGCGAGCAGCCGACAAGAAAGCAGCTTGACCTCATTCACCAGAGCTGTAATGCCAACAAGGAACCTCCGTCCGTCCGTTCCGCACTGCCAGATCCGCATCACAATGTCATGTTCAAAGGCTCTGAACTTCCGAATGGGGGTGGTATGGTGGTGGCTACGGGAGGAGGTGGAATTGTGAATGGTCGTGTTTATGCCCGTGTGCTGCTGCTGCTGCGAATATACGTTTGATTAAATGGCCGTAAGTGAATTGCTGTTCTTGGTGTATCGAAAGCGCGCCGCGCGTCGCTGAATCACGTGTGAGGGCGATTTGTTACCACGGTGAATAATTCAACGGGCGGAAGTGAAAGAGCCGGCGAGATATATGTGGCGGAATGGATGATGAAATGTTCCGAGGAGTTGTGCTTTCGTTGATTAAGAAGCGAGAGTAGGAGATGAGAATCTGGATGGCTGATCTTGATGGAATGGATTTCGATGTTTGATTGCAAGAGGAATTTATGGGTATTGAGATTGGTTTTGCTCGAATGAGGCAACAAAGTTATTCTTAGCGCTATTTCAAACAATGTTTCTTGGTAAGTAACGAAACTATTGTTGAACTTATGTATTCGAATGGTCGATATTGTAATACAAACTATTTATCACTCCTGTAGTTAGAAAAAGGAATCAAAATGAATATCCTAAATCTATTTATTACATAACATGTATGATAAATCTCCTCATCAAAGCCGGATCAACCAAAATGAACATGTGTATCTCCACTTCAACCTCGGAACACTGCTTACCATGCTATACATGAAGAACACATCTATCAAAAAACAACAATTGAATATAATATAAAAGTAAAAATATCCAACTACAAGCAATAAACGACGGAAGAAGACCGTGAGCGAAACTTAATATTTTGAATATAAATCAATACCAAGAGCGAGCGGATGGGCCGCCGCAAGTGCACGCGAGCACGTTCCTTTCAGTCTGCCAGCCAGTCAGTGTTCTTCCTGATCGTCATCATATGGGAATGTGCACCGTCGTCGCCGCGCCGCCTATAGATACACATATCGCTTCATCTTTTTCCCCTTTCGCCCGCCGCGCTAAACCGGATGATTCTATTCTTTTCCTCGACTGCACGCCCGTTCATTGTTTTATTTTTTTCATGTCGGATACTTTGCTGCCAGGAAATGTCTCTATCCCCACCATGCTCTCCGGACGACCAGAATCGGAATAATAAAAGGACAAATGCTGTTGGCAGATGAGTGGAGGGGAGCGGGTGGATGGATGTCGTCTGTCAGAAAGCCGAATATTTCAAACTAACGAGCACACAAATCAAAATATTGATGACGGGAAAAATGAAATGAATGGGAAAAATTTGACAGAGACTTGTACCGTGTCCGATGGCAGCGCAAAGATAAACACTCACTCGATCGATCTGCTCTGCCAGCCAGGCAGACAGTCAGCTAACCAGCCAGCAAGTCGTGCGGTTGACTTGTGATGAATTTCAATGATGACGCTTCGACTGAATTGTTGCTGCATCGGGAAAATAACTGGGAATTCAGACGAGCCGAAAGATTGGAATAGATATCGATTTGATTTGGCGCTTTTGCGTTCTAGTTCTTTACGTTTCTCGAACTGAGAGTAGATTGCTATTACCAGTTGCAAGGACGTGGTCATGGTGTTTTTTTAAATCCCTTTACAACACAAGTTTTGGGTCAAAACTACTCTAGTGATCCAAGATTTGGTTTACGATCAGTCGCATCAATCACCGTTGTGCAGTTTGTACTCTCAATGGAAATGCCTAGTACTGTGCTTCAATAAGGCCTACGATACTCTCAGGGACAGCCTTACGCCTCAGAGCTTCTGGAGGATTCTCAGAAGAAATTCCTGAAAGATTCCAACAGCGAACTTCGGGAGCAAATCCAGTAGAAAAGTCTGGAGAAAGTCCAGTGACGATTTTGGGAGGAATCAATAATATACTATAGTACCAAGGCTGCACAACTAGGTTTCGCGACTCCGAATCGCAAAAATGACTGTTATGACGGCGAATGAAAAACGAGAAGAATGCCGCATGGGCAGGATTGTTGCAACTAGCGTTGGGCAATTTTGATTTGATTTTCGCAACATCGATGTTTTTGTTCCGATTAATCGATTTTTTGAATCGATGTTAAGGACAAGGTATTTGGAGTACATAGCTCAAAATTTCTAGAGCACCGTTTTTTAGAACCGTTGAACGGATTTGGATGAAAATGCATCACGCTAATTGTTCAGTGGTTGCCAACAGCGTGATGCATTTTAATCCAAATCCGTTCAACGGTTCTAAAAACGGTGCACTAAAAATGTTGAGAAATGTACTCCAAATATCTTGTCCTTAAAGCCCCACGAAATCGACCGAATCGATTTCTTGCATTCGATTTTTCTTTCGATTCAAAAATATTAAATTTCTTTTTTTAGAATGCACTGTAGAATTTTACCATTAAAAACATTTACCTAAAATCGAGGTAAAATCTAAGTTCTTGAAACCTTTGTTTTAGGTCTATATAATCCTAGGATTCACTAAATCAATACCTGTATATCTCAGGTTTCTTGAGCAACCCCTCCCAAGAGTCTAAGGGTATCTTTCTCAGGATTCTGGAGAAATCCTTTTTATGGTCGAGAAAGCCCCTCTTATGGTTCTGGCGTATCCTTCTCAGGATTTTGGAACACTTTTTTTTTTTTTGAGAATCCCTCTCAGGATTCTAGCTGAATTTCTTTTAATAATGTGGAAGATCCCCTCTTAGGGTACCCCTCAGAGTTCTGGGGCAATCTGATTCATGAATCTAATGGAATGTCTTTCAATACTGCAGGAGAATTTCTCTCATGGTAAGGCAATCCTTCACAGGATTCAGGGAGAATCCATCTCGGGAATCTGAGGAAATCCCTCTGGATTCAGGAAGATTTCCTCTTAAATTCTGAGAGAATCCATCTAAAAAAAACCGCAGTAATCTCTCCCGGGATTCTAGGGAAATCCCTAATAGAATACAGGGAGAATTTCTACTGGAAGAGTTTTTCTCTTGATGGAGTGATAATTTTCTGCATTTTGAAGGAATCTCTCACTGAATTTTAGAGGAATCCTCAGATTTAAGGAAGAGGTCCTTTAAAAATCCTGGAGGAATTTTACTCAGCAGTATTATGAGGGAATACCTATAAGAATTCTACGGAATCTCTGGATTCTAAGAAAATTCATTTCAGGATTTTGGGGTATTCCCAGAGCAGGGGTCGCACACGCATATCGAAGTCGTGAGGAAGCTGCAAAGGCCACTCTCCACGAGAGGAATGTAAATTACACTCACCTCGTGGAGAGTCGCTTTTACAGCTCTGTCACGACTTTGGAATTCGTGTGCGACCTCTACTCTATTCGGCAAAGTTTTAGACAAAACCACAAGGCAAAAGTCGTCCATACATCGTTTCTTGATTGCACGCTTCTGAGCTGAGAAAACAGCAAGTGAGTGTAACTCTATGCAAGTGATTGTTCCCAACCCTGGATGATTCTTCTAAGGATTCTGGAAAACCCTCACTTAGGATCCCACTTAGAATTCTGAGGAAATCTTTCTCAGTATTCTCAAGAACCCCTGTCAGACTTCTTGGAGAATTCTATTCAGCATTCCCAGAATTATGGCGAAATTGCTCTTAGAATTCTGGGTGAGCATTTCTTAGGATTCTGGGGGAATCTCACACAGGATTCTGCGTAAGATCCTTCCCAAACTTCTCTGAAAATTTGGCTTTCTAAGGGAATTCCCGTCAGGATTCTGAAACCATGATTCTGGAGCAATTCTTGGGATTCTGGGGCTATATTTTTCAAGATTCAAGGGCACTTTCTTTCAAAATTATCAATTATTGAAGAATCTCTCACGAGATTGTTGGCAGAATTTTCTAGAGAAATTTCGAAAGAAATCCTTTCCAGCATTCTATGAGAATCTCATTAGAATTCTGTTTTCTGTATTCTGGAGCAGTTGCTCGCAAAAATCCCTTTCAGGATTCTGGAAGAATCCCCTTTAGTAATCAGGGGATATCCCTGACAAGACTATGGGAAGATTATCTTTAGGTTTTGGTGTAATTATTTATAGTATTCTAGAGGAATTACTCTCAGAGTTCTGGGACAACCCGTTTCAGGAATTCAGGGGAGTCCTTTCAAAGATTCTGGGGGAATGACTTTCAGGAATCTGCGGTAGTTTTTCTGTTTCATGTGAGAATACCACCTAGAATTCCAGGAAATCCTTCTCAGTATGCTGGGGAAGTCCATTATAGAAGTTTTTATAATCCCTTCCAGTGAGAATCCTTATCAGATTTTCGGAAAATAACCCGCTTAGGTTAATAGATATGTTTCTCTCAAGAATCTGGAAGAGCTCTTTTTATGATCCCTCTCTTGATTCTGAGGAAATCACTCGTAGAATTCTGCGGAATACCTTTCGGGATTCTAACATAATTATTCTCAGCATTCTCAAAGATTCCACCCAGGATTCTAGGAGAATTCTGGGAGAATACTCAAAGGATTCTAGAGGAATTCTTCTTAGGATTCTGGGGGAATCTTTTTTTCCAGAACTATATGAGAGTATATCTCAGTTTTCTGTGGCAGTCCGGCCAGGTATTTTGAGGGAACCTTTCCCAGGATTCTGGAGTAATCCTTCTTAGAGTTCTAATTCTGGGTCAATTATTTTAAGTTTTTTGGGGGAATTCATTATAGAGTTTCGAAAATCTTATTTTGTGAGAATCTCTCTCAGTATTCTACATGAATTTATCTCAATGATGCGGAAGAACCACGCTTGGGATTCCTCTCAGGGTTCTGGGAGAATTCATCTTAGGATTCTGGGGTAATCGTATTCAGGATTCTGGGATAACCCCTCTTAGGATTCTGGAAAATTTTGGGAGGATCCCAAGAGAGGACTTCTCTTAGGATTATGAGACGATCTTTCACAGGATTCTGGGAGAATTCCTCTCGGGGCTCTCAGACAATCCGTCTCATAGATATGAAGTAATCTGAAGAAAACCCTCAATGGAATTCAAAGAGAAGTCTTGCTTTCTTTTCTAATGTAATGTCGCTTGGTTTTTTTTTTAATGTAATGTCGCTCAGGATTCTGGTGTGATCATTATCAACATTTTTTTAAAAAAAATTCTTATAATTCTAAAGGAACTCCTTTCAGAATTCTGGAGGAGTGTCTTTAAAGACTCCGGAGGAGTTTCTCTAATAGTTTTGTATTACTTCATAACATCGAATCGATGTGAAAACATTGATTCAAAGCATTCGATTAAATCGGTGAATCAATTTTGCTGATCCGATTAGAATCGATTCACAAAAATCGATGTCTCAGCCAGATTTGCCCAATGCTAGTTGCAACACCGTACGAGGGTGGATGAGACATGTCTCTCTCAGTTTCCCGGAGGAAGAAGCACCAGCAGGAAGAACGAGATCGCGAGCGATGGAAGTGCTGTATCGCGCTAAGGACACACGGAAGTTCTACGAGAAGCTGAACCGCTCGTGCAGAGGCTTCGTACCACAAGACGACATGCGGGATCATCTCACGAGCGAGAGTGAGGTGATCGAGAAACAACAAAGCCGCTATAGCAGATCGACTACCAAGCGAGCTTCTACAATACGGCGGAGAAGCCCTGCACTGGTGAGAGCACTACACTGATGGGTCATTAACAAGATTTGGGAAGAGAAAGTATTACTGGAGAAATGGATGGAAGGTATCGTGTGTCCCATCTACAAAATGGGTAACGAGTTTAATTGCGGGAACTATCACGCGATCAAACTACTGAGCGCTGCCTACAAGATACTCTCTCAAATTTATTGCCGCCGTCTATCATCGATAGCAAGAGAATTTGTGGGACAATATCAGAATGGAGTCATGGGTGAACGTGCTACAATGGAGCAGATGTTCGCCATCCGCCAGGTGTTGCAGAAATGCCGCGAATACAACGTGCCCACACATCACTTGTTCATCGATTTCAAATCGGCGTATGATACAATCGATCGAGAACAGCTATGGCAGATTATGCAGGAATACGGATTTCCGGATAAACTGATACGATTGATCAAGGCGACGATGGATGTGCTTAGTTCGAGTATCAGGGACACTCTCGAGTCCCTTCGAATCTCGCAGAGGGTTACGGCAAGGTGATGGTCTTTTGTGCTTGCTACCCAACATTGCTTTAGAGGGTGTTATAAGGAGAGCGAGGATAAACACGAGTGGAACGATTTCCACGATGTCGGTTTGGGATCGTTGATGATATTGATATTATTGCTCGTAAATTTGAGACGATGGCGGAAACGTACATCCGACTAAAGAGTGAAGCCAGGCAAATCGGATTAGTCATTAATGTGACAAAGACAAAGTACATGATGGCAAAAGGGTTCTAGGGAGGAATTACCGCACCCGCCTATTTCTATTGACGGTGATGAAATCGAGTCGGTTGAAGAAATCGTGTACTTGGGCTCACTGGTGACCGCCGACAACGATACCAGTAGAGAAATTTAGAGACGTATTATGGCAACAAATCTACTCCGCAGAGTTCTACGACCGAACAAAGTTCGCTGTAACACGAAGTTAACTATCTACAAAACGCTGATTAGACCGGTCGTCCTCTATGGGCACGAAACATGGACCCTACTTGCAGAAGACCAACGCGCCCTTGGAGTTTTCGAACGGAAGGTGTTTCGTACTATCTACGGTGGAGTGCAGATGGAAGACGGGACTTGGAGAATGGAGACGACTCCTACATACAGCAGAGGATACTCAGGCCTTAGTCTGACCAGTAAGGAAAGTGCTGTGCATCTACACTTAAAGAATTAGGATCGTCATTCTACGATGCTCACAAAACCATTATCCAGTTTATTTCGTAGCTCCAAATTTTCGCAATTATCGCGCTAATTTTTACGAGCCCAAATAACAGCGCGATGAATCGACAGCAACATTCCGCTCCGACAACAATTCCCTCGATCGATAAATGCTATGTTTAGAGAATGTTGGCATTCAAATTATTGTGCTGCAAAATTCTCGAATGTCTCGACCAGATCGCCAGTGGGTCGGTCGAGTCCGCTTGACAAAACCGCACGCCATCGACCCCGGCTGGCTGGCCAGTTTAGGACTAGGTGCATCTTTTCCGTTGCTTTTGCTTCCTGCCAAAATCGCACAAACCACAGCTCCAGCGCATTAGGACGCATTATGATCGTCTCGAGAATATGTAAAACCGCAAATTTGAAGAGCACACTTACGCCCGGCGATGGCGACGACGGCGACGAAACCTGAGCGGTGGTGTACGGATGAAAGAGAACCGCAGGAAAATTATCGTCATCATTATAATATCAAATCATAATTATGATAATGTGTTTTCTTAGAAATTGAGCCTCCTCTTGCGACCTTGCTCTCTAAATCTCTATCTCGACGAATCTCGGAGCATGATACGTGGTGCTAACAAAACACGATTTCCCCCCATCCCCACCACGAACCTGGAAAGTTCTCCATGCAACGGACGCCGCCTGGCAACCTCCCACATGTTATGGAGATGACGCGACGGTTCAAAATCTAAAGCCCAAGCTAAATGGTTTACCTTTTGTTCGACGGTGCCAGAAAGCGATTCGTCTTTGGAACAGATCACCGGGGAGTTAATTTAGAAGACAAACAACTCACAAGTTAGAAGTGATGAGAAGATGATGATGACGATGATGGTTTTAGCTGTCGTCGTCTAACAACCAACAGCAGCGGTGTTCATTATTATTTTGCTTTTGATAGTGCTTGGATTATTGCTTGGTGGTAAGGCGGTTTCTAAGGTTTATAAGGCATAGTAAATAAACGATTTTGTTGTCCAGAAGCAGTAGAAAGAGATTATCTTAAATTTGAACTAGATTTGATTACGATCCACTGTATTTTATATTGTTGTTGTTATGATATTAGGCGATAAGGAAAACGGAATTCTTTTTTCATCAGCTTCGTATTGTTCTTCTTTTCTTTTCCTTCTACTTTTTTCTTGTATTTTTTTTTCTTCTCTTTTCATTATGTCCCAACTGGGAAAAAGCATAGTATTCAGCCAACCCACGATCGCATATGATGTAGAATGAGATGCTAAAGTGGAGGCGATATGCGTACACTTTACACGCGGTTAAATGGAAGCATGTACGCATTTGGCCTCCACTTTAGCATCCTTTTCTACAACATATACGACTTCGTGTAGCCTGGGTATCTACCCGTGATTAGGCCCTATCCACAACTCTCTGAAAAACTTATCGACATGGGGTCTCCGTCTACCTTGAACCTCATCAGGATCCCGTTTCATTTTACTGACTTAGATCCAATCTGATGTAATGACATCAACACTGGGCAATTCTTAGCGTGGTCACTGTTTCGACAGAAGGACAGAAGGTATGACATTTCGCCACCCGTTTTTCCCTGCGCATTCGACGTCGAGGACAACGACGCTCCACCTCTGCTATAGCTTCGAAATAAATTTGGGGTTGGCAAACTAACGGAATTCCAATTAACCTCTTCTCCGTACATCCTCTGGACAAGATTTGCCCGTAGTTGCATCTAAATCTAAAGCAACCACAGACCTGTGTCAGGTCAAAGGTAACTTCCGTATAGCGTCTGTTGACTTAGCTTTTTATCCTAGGTATCAGCGTGTGAGTACGCCAAACCTTCCGTAAAACTGTCCCACGCACTCTGCCATTTCTTAGAGAAATCTCTGGAGGAATTCCTAGTGGATGTTCCTGGAGGAACCTCTGGAAGAATCTCAGGAGGAATTTTCGGGAGAATCTCTGGAGGATTTCCTGGAGGAATCTCTGGAAGAATTCCTGAAGAAATTCCGGCAGAAATCCCTGGAGGAATTCCTTGGGTTTTTTTATATAAACCAATGGATGTTTCTAGAAGAGTCTCTGAAAGAATCTCAGGAGAAATTTTAGGGAAAATCTCTGAAGATTTTTCTGATGGAATTTCTGGAGGTATTCCTGGAGCAATTCCTGAGAAATTCCTGCAGGAGTCTCTGGAAGAATCCATGGAGGAATTCATTGAGGAACCAATGGAGGTTCTTGGAGAAATTTCGGGAGGAATCCCTGAAGAATTCCAGGATGACTTTCTTGAGGAACCAATGAAGGTTCCTGGAGAAATCTCTGAAATAACTCCAGGAGGAAACCCTGAGGAATCCCTGGAAAAATCTCTGGAGAAACTCCTGGAGGAATCTCTGGAGGAATTCTTGGAGGAATTCCTGATACTTGTTCCTAGAGCAGCGTTTCTCAAACTATGGGTCGCGACCCACTGGTGGGTCGCGGGCTGATTTTTGGTGGGTCGTGAAGTCTTTATTAACTTATGTCGAATGTTATTGCTAGCCATTTCCTAGTTTTCAAATACTTCCTTGAAGAATCCATTTCTAGAATTTTTTTCTAGAATTTCGGTTTCTCCTTGATTCAATTCAAAATTTTGTATTAGAAGTGTTGTCTGGAGTATATAGTTTATTGCATTGCTAACTGGACTACGACAAAGTGCGGAATCTCAAATAGAAGTGCGATATTGCATCAAACCGTTCCGGTGTCTTCACCGCACTTATTCATCATGAGCTAATGAATAAGTGCGGTGAAGACACCGGAACGATCTGACGCAAAGACACTTTTATTTGAGATTCCGCACTTCATCGTCGCACTTATAACCGCGCAATGCACAATACTGAATATTGAAACTACTGTCTGCGTTCTGGAATTGATGCTTAACCCTCTAATACCCAAATTTTTGATTTTGATCTAAATATCATTTTTTGTCATCTAAAATCGATTTAAACATGTTTTGGAAGATGATTCTTTTTAATTCTCGATTTCGTGAATTTCAGTTTTTGATTTTTCTAATTTTTAATTTTAAACATCCCCACACTTGTATATTTTTTCTGGAAGCCAATTTGGGGAACGGATTTTTTGAGATGAAAACATTTTTGAAATTGTATCATTATTGTTAAAATATTATTATTTTAAAGTTTTTTCGCAGAAAATTTTATTTTGCGTGTAATTTTAAAGAAAATAATTTTAGAGTGTATACGATTCCCTTAAACTATTAAACAAGGATAGAGTGATTTGGGAAAAATTTAAAATATGTAAATTGTAGCGATTCAATACAAAATAAACAATGACTTCTAAAATCAATTTTTCAATGATTTTTAAAAAATGTAAATACGTTCTAGAATACACCAAAACCATTTCGAGATACACAGAACAGTCCTAAATATCAGCCAAAAAAATAAAAAAAAATGATTTTCCACGAAACAAAAATTACAAAAATGCTCAAACTATACCCCGTCTAAAGGCGGGATTGGGTATCAGAGGGCTAAACTATAAGTTTCAATCGGACATTTTTGATTTAACTTGTGTTCTGGAAAAAAGCTCATGTTGTTATTTGCCTGTAGCATTTTCTGTTAGACTTACAAGCTAATTTCTAAATGCTGAATCTTTGCTGAATCAACATCAAAAAATTTAGAAATACAAAAAATCAGCAAAAAAATATCAAGCTACGACTAGAACTTTATCTTTTACCGTTGTTGGTCAGTAAAGCTGAATTACTGTGAAATTCAGATGAATGTCGATAATCTGATCTTTAACGGAACAACTGAAAAGCGATTTCAACAAAACTGGAAATAAAATAAGTGTGTATAGAAGATATCATTAAAAATTTCAAGAGGACTCATCTGACCATCCAGCAGTACTATAATTCTAAAAACTTGTTGATGTTCACCCACTCATTTAGTTATAAAGTAGATTTCAAAGTTCTGCAGAAGCATGGAAATCAGGGGGAATGACACTTGCTTTGCTAATCGGAAAAATCTGCATTTATCCGTTGCTAACCGTTTTTAACCGCGTCTAACTGCTGCTCAGCTAGCAGCGGTTAGCGACGGTTAGGAACGGATAAATGCGGATTTTCCGGTTAGAAAAGGATATGTCGTTCCCCTTGACTGGATATGTCGTTCCCCTATAACTGGAGCCAGATTGGTTAAATATATAAGAAATTTGGAATATTATCTCAAATTTTTAAGAATAAGAGTTGCTGATTAAGACTAACTGATGCTACAAATTTGAGCACATAAAAAACAAAACTTTTTTTTTTAATTTGAGGGCTACGTAACGATAGTTTATCACAACCTATGAAAGTTATAAAATGTATTTATTTAATAAGAGAGTCCAAATTTGCAAAAAAATACTTAATTTATACATCCTTGTGCTGGTGGGTCGCCAAATTCATTGAAAATCGAAAGTGGGTCGCAAGGTGAAAAAGTTTGAGAGCCCCTATCCTAGAGGAATCTCTGGAGAAATCCCAGGAGGAATTTTTGCAAGAATCTTTGGAGGATTTTCTGGAGGAATCTCTAAAGGAATTTCTGGAGGAATCCCTGGAAGAATCCAAGGAGCAATTTCTGGAGGAATCCTTGGAGGAATCCCTGGAGGAATCTTTGGAGGAATCCCTGGAGGAATCCCTGGAGGAACCCCTGGAGGAACCCCAAGAGGAATCCCTCGAGGAATCCCTGGAGCCATGAGGAATTCCTTGAATAACCAGTGGAGGTTCCTGGAGAAATCTCTGGAGCCATTCCTGGACGAATTCCTGAGAAATTCCTGGAGGAATCACAGGAAGAATTCCTGGAGAAATCTCTGGAGGAATCCCTGATGGATGTTTCTGGAGGAATCTCTGGACGAATCCCAGGGAAAATTTTAGGAAGAGTCTTTGGAGAATTTCCTGAAGGAATCACTAGAGGTATTCCTGGAGAAATTCCCAAAAAATCCTGAAGGAATTCCTGGAAGAACCCATGGAGCAATTCCTTGAGGAACCAATGGAGATTCCTGAAGAAATTTCTGGAGGAATCCCTGAGGAATTCCTGGATGACTTTCTTGAGGAACCAATGGAGGTTCCTGGAGAGAACTTCACGAGGAATCCCTGGAGAATTTCCTGGAAAAATCTCTGGAGGAACTCCCGTAGGAATCCCTAGAGGAATTCTCGGAGGAATTCCTGATACTTGTTCCTAGAGGAACCTCTGGAGAAATCCCAGGAGGAATTTTTGGAACAATCTTTTTGAGGATTTTTGGAGGCATCTCTGGAGGAATCTCTAGAGGAATCCTTGGAGGAATTCCTGTAAAAATTTCTGGAGGAACTCCTGCAGGAATCCCAGGAGAAATCCATGGAGGATTCCTTCAGAAAATCCTCCAGAGATTCTTCCAAAAATTCTACAGGGATTCTTCCAGAGATGCTTTCAGGAACATCCACCAGTAATTTCTTCTGATATTTTTCAAGGAATTCCTCAAGGGATTCCTCCTGGAACCTCCATTGGTTCTTCAAGGAATTCATCCTGGAAATCCTCAGGGATTCCTCCAAGAGCTCCTACAGAGATTCCACCAGGAACCTCCATTTGTTCTTCAATGAATTCCTCCAGGGATTCCTCCATTGGTTCCTCAAGGAATTCCTTCAAGCATTTCTCCAGGAATACCTCCAGAGATTCCTTCAGGAAATCCTGGCCATTTTCACGGAAGCACCAGGTTCCCGGTGTTCGGGATGTTTCCCGGAACGTGTCCGACGTGGACAAAAATTCGTTAAATGACTTTTTTCGATCTTTTTTTGCAAAACATGAAGATTGATATGTCGCATGCTGGGATTTGGAAGATACATAAAAGTGGCCATTTTCACGGAAGAACCAGGCTCCCGGAACATTCCGGAACGTGTCCAACGTGGCCAAAGATCCAAAAAATGACTTCCATCGTTCTTGTTTTGCAAAACTTTGAAGATTGATATGTCGCTTGCTGAGTTTTAGAAACCCAACGAAAGTGTCCCTTTGCCTGGCCAAAAACATACCCCGGTTCGTCCCGGAATAACTCCGGAACCAGATGGCCAATTTAAAATTGTGGTTCACGTATCAAAACTAGAGATTTAACCGGTTCTTTTGGGACGTCGATGATCTTAATCGGTCCAGAAATAACGATTTTTCCAGTCTGATTCTGAATATGTAAATCGTACGTTCAGATTATAAGGGTTAAGGAGGCCAACCTGGTAGTCTGGATCTATCCGAATGTGGATGCTGATAGGCACCATACCAGCGCGATGACGAATAGTATGTCGTGCAACAAGTTCTGGTTTGCATTTGGCATATTTTAGCACATTGTTCTATACATTCTCTCCAGATGACCACCGTTCGTACGTTCTGTTGCAGGTATAATCAACTTGATTCCCAAAGGTGAACTTATTGTTGATCATCTCTCCGATTGTTGGCAGAGCGCAGAGTGATGAGCTAATTTGCTAGTCAACTCTGTCTTTTCGATTGATTTGCTGTATACTCCAACTTAATTTCGTTCGCGAAACATGAAAAGACTTCTTTCTCATCTGAGCAGCTTTGCATTAGAGATCTGATTATATCATGCAAATCTGTTATGGCTACTTTTATGACCAGCTTCGGAGAAGTCAACCCTGTACAGTGTAGACGCTGTTCCATGGGCTCGTATTGGAACTCTCAAAGATAAACTTTTTTATCTCGATCTTGAGCGTGACCTCAGTAGCCGCGAACGCTGCTCGTTGTTTATTCTTCTCACCATCAATTCGTCACGCTGCACCCGTTTCCTTCTTGGAATTGGATGCATCGCTTCCAAGTGACCTGACTAAGATCTAGTGTGTTGAAGCTTCCTAGAGCCCTCTGAAAAGGTTGTGAAACCCCGAGGTTTTCCCAGTGCTCCAGAGGGTTTTGGTTGAGTTTCAGGGGTGGTTTAACCCTAGTCGTGCATTGGGGTCATTATGATCCAGACAGGCATACTGAAAGTATACTACTTCAGCACGGTGAGCGTCAGTTATTGCACGAATAAGGTTAAAGAATTCTTGGGGCAGTGTAGGGAACTTGAGGGGACTTCAGAAGGTTGTCGGAGATGTTCTGGAAATTTCTAAGAACTTTCAGCAGGTTTTAGGGGCGTTACAGGTGATTTGAATTGGTTTCAGGGGCTCTCAGAGCAATTCAAAGAGCATGTTCAATGAATTTTGAAGGCGTTACATCAAGCTTCAGGGGCGTCTTGGAGGCTTCAAAGGCGTTACATGGAGTCTGAAGGGGGTTCATGGGATTGTCGGGGGTTTTTCAAGAAGTTTCAGAGGATTTTCAGCATGTTAAAAAGTGTTACATGGTTTTTCAGGGGCGTTTGGGAATGGGAGAAGGGGGCTTATGGGGTTAACAAAGAGCTCGAAGAGATCTCATAGGTTTTCAGGGGCATTTGAAGATTTCAGAAAACTTTCAGTCGTTTTCTGGGGCATTTATGTTTCAAAAGGTTTTCGAAGACTGTTTATAGTACTGTCAGCGAGTCTCAGAAGCATTACAGGTGGAGATATTTCAGGAGGTTTCATGGGTATTTTGAAGGTTCCAGTGTATATCAGAGGCGGTAGAGAGGGTTTTGAGGGTGTTTGAGGATTTTCGGATCCATTTATGGAAGTTGTATAATATTTTTCAGAGTGTTACAGAGGCGTTAAATAGAGTTGTTATTATTATTAGCATTCTTAATTAAGCTTTTAGCCCTAGACTGGTTTCAGGGGCATTTGGGGTATTTTAAAGTTTAAGAAGCGTTAAAGAATGTTTCCGGAGGCATTTATGAATGTGTTCCAGTGGCTTTTTCGGGATTTAAGTAGAGCTTCAGGGGCGTAACATGGGGATTTGAGGGGTTTTAGAGACGTTTAGGGAATGCCCTGAATCTTCCTTTAGCTATCTGAAACGTCACTAATCACCTTTAGACAACTCTGAAACATTCCTGAACCCCTCGTAACACCCTTGAATCCTGCTTAAAACCCTTTGCAACGCCTCTGGAATCCCCTTACCCCTAGTAGCACCCCTGGAACTCTTTAAAAATCCCAAGAAACCATCAGTAACTCCTCTGAAATCCGCTCTCATTCAAACGCCTCCCTTGGTGTTATTATCTCAGCCACTGTCAGTACAACATCTTCCAGTGTAAAATAAGGGCATCAAAGGTGGTAGACTAGGGGCTTCACGCCCCCTTTCTGCAAATCAGCTGGCTAAAAAAAGGACAACTAACTCCTATTCAAAGTGTCGTGCGACCCGTGTCGATGAATGAGGGATCACACCCTCGAAAAAGATGCACGATTGTTAACTGAGCCTGTTGGATACCTGGGCATCAGTATTTTACCGTGCAGGGCTTTGGCATGGTGGACTTCCTTTCCCGTGCAACTCGTGGGATTAAACAGGACATCAAGTCAATAACAAACAAGAACAAGTGGTAGTAGTAGTGGCGAAGAGAACTCCTTCGCAAGAAGTTGGTTGGCTTGGTCTCCGTTATGGAGCAGTGAGGAGTAATGAGCAGGAAGCTGCGCTTGCATTCTGATTCATTTCCCGGCTAGCCTGCCGGGGGGAGATACTGGACGGAGTGTGGTTGATGAGGGCCATCAACCAAGAAAGAGATAGAGGTGGCTGCCCAAGCAGCACACAAGTCACAAAGAAGTGTCGACAGCGCAGGTTTTTGGTTGGACACGAGTCATTTTCAAGTAATTCTGCCTTTGAGTTAGAATTACATAAACGTAACTCTTGTACAACCAAAAATCTGCGCTTGGGTGTGCAGCAGTTTGGCAAGATTATCGACTTTGCGTCCACGAAGTCCAACATTAGTGGGTTCCGGGTCATTTGGCTGAACGTCATTTGGCCGAAAGGGTCATTTGGCCAAAAGCCATTTGGCCGAATGTCGTTTGGTCGAAAATAAATGATGAACTTAAGTGACCATGTCACTACTCCTCGCATCAGTATAACTCGAAAGAACCGCCTATGATTCAAAGAATTCTTGGATAAAATATATATAGATTCAACGCCAACTCATCCCTGAATGTCAAAACTAGGAAGAATAGCCTATGATTAAAAGAAGGAAATATTTCTGATGATCATATTGGTAGTTGGAATGTCAAAAACTTCCTCTGAATCCTTTTAACATAATTCGGCCAAACGGCTTTCGGTCGAATGACCATTCGGCCAGATGGCATTCGGCCAAATGGCGTTCGGCCAAACGGCATTCGGCCAAATGGTCGGGCACCACGTTAGTGAGGACCTGAAAACGGCCCTGTTGTGACTTAGTAAGTCGATAGAAGATACCAAGCAGGATCACGTGAGACTCGCGAAGACGGCAGCAGCGGCGGAACCGGAGGAAGTAAAGATTACGAAGTCTACCCAGACGGAGGTCTTCGTTTTCGAAGGTTGTCCAAAAGGTATGATGGATGCGATGACTCGTGAAAGTGAGTGAGCACTCGCAGAAGTGAGTGAGACAGCCGTCAGGTAAGGAGCTGACTGGCGGTGCCCGCAAGGCCAGAAGGATACTAAACCATAAGGTCGGCAGTAATGCCGGCAAGTCGGACCCCTGCCAGGCGTCCCGGAAAGCTGGGAAGGTTGGCCCGTCCCGGAAGGATGGGAACTGGAGGTTGCGGCCGTTCTTAGACTAGGCCGTTCTCAACAACCACAGGGTATGGCATATCAGGGGGAGACCCCCCTTGGACGAAGGTCGAGCGGAAGCAGAAGAAGATAAAGACGCATGTCGAGGAAGTCAGGGACGTCACACCATGGCGTAAAAGAGTAGGTGCCGAGCGCGAGAAAAGCGACACACTCATCATCAAGACCGAACAGTCTAAGTACTCGGACGTCTTGTAGGCGAGGCGATGTCAAGCTCGTGGATCTGGGAGCCGACGTGCGCAGTACCAGACGTACTGGTTGAGTCTGGTGTCTGGTGTCTGGTGGAGTGTTGAGGAGGTTCTTAGTGAGGGTGTCGTGGTGAGGGCTCGTACAGCAGAGGTAACAAGTCCGTTGAAGTAGGTAAGCTCAAATAAGGCTGTTCAGTTTTTCACCTGACCTAACACGAGCCACCGGAGGTGTGCTTCAGGTGTCTGGAACCAGGACACAAGTCATGAGACTGCAAAGGACCTGACAGGAGCAAGCTGTGTAAGCGTTGAGGCGGTAAAGGCCATAAGGCACAAGGCTGCACGAGTCCATCCATGTATTTGATTTGTTCCGGGAAATCCGTGAACATCAAGCACCCACAAGTAAACCAAGGATCCAGGCCTTCAAAAAAGCCGTAGCGAACAAATCATAACGCAGCTGAACCTGGACCACCGTGACGTAGCTCATCAACTGCTTTGTCAGGTAGTTTCTGAATGGGGGGGGGGGGGCGGATATCGCCATCATTGCGGACCCATACCAAGTACCCACCAGCAATGGCAATTGGGTCACAGATAGGTCCGGAAAAATGATGGCGATATGGACGATGGGTAAATATCCCGTCCATGTGTTGGTGTCTACTATCTACGAGGGCTTCGTGGCCGCCAAAGTAAACGGCTATCACCCACATCGTCTTGAAGCTACAGAGGAAGTGGCACGTGGACTCGGAAAACAATTAGTTCAGACGCGATACAAGAGGTGGTCCAAGGGTTCAGAGTCGTCTACGTAGGTCATACCAGTGCGGTCGAAATCGACTCTTATAGTGATTAAGTGGTTGGGAGGATAACTTCCTGATTACGTTGCTGTCGTGGCGTCAATCTACTGGGTTGCACCCAAGCCAACGGTTGGAAAGGTGTCGGTAAGGGCCAGGGAAGACGATGGCTCCACTCACTGTCAGCAACTCCTTCTGGTGCTAACTGATAGGGCCTGAGGCTTCCTGAGCAGGTCGTCAGCATTGTTTTGCTGAATATCATCACGTTTACTGCTTCGTCTATATGGGAAACCAACTCCATAAGAAAAATCATTCTTACATGGCTTCTGTGAGACAAGTTTGAAATGCTTCAAAAATATACCATATATTGCAGAAATATCTAGTTCAGCACATTTAAAACGTGAGCTTTAGCATCCACCCGTGAATTACAACCTGCCCTTGACAGTACCTGGGTTTACCCAAGTACAAAACAATCCTCTCAGTTGAGCTAGCAACCGTCAGTTGCAGTTCATCCCCCGAAATCCCCACGGTCCCATTCCACAATGAAAGCCTCCGTTCGCTTCCCGTACATAAAGGTTCCACCAGCGCCCAGTTATTAAAGTTTGTTCGTTTTCTCTCTCCACTTTTTTACTTGCAGCTTCATCCATAAGCGCGGCAGAACAGGTTACACGTGCGCACAGGTGCTCAGCAGCCGGAAAATTGCTTCCTTGCATCACGTTGTCGCAGGATACACGTGAGCCTCCGCGCGTTTCGCCATTATTGTTCTGGTGCGGGCGGCGGTGGTAGTAGTGCCCCCGTAGGCCAACAACAACAACAGACTCTATTTGGATTTCGTTGGAAAGCGTAGGACGACAACAACAACGGCAAGAACCACCTAGAACGTTCCGTTGTTGCGCTGCGAAGGTGTCCCGTCGAGTGTGCTTTCGGGCTGCCGGATGACTGACGCAAGTAATCCGAGATGAAGCTGCACCGTCATCCGAAGTGCGAGACTTGAAGAGTGTACCATCATCGTCATCGTCATCGTCGTCGTCACAGAAGTTGTGTTATTGTTTTTCCACGCGAGGTGAAAAATTTCCGTTGCTTTCCTCAGAAGAAGAAAAACTCAGAGTTCGTGAGTCAACGCTGTGAGATAGCGAGAGAGCGGGTTGTGTTCGGTGAAAATGGGTTGTGAAGTGGCAGGGAGCCGTCCGGGCAGCCAAATGGCGAGTGTGATTTATTCCCTGGTGATGGTGGTGAGTGTGTTCGGGCTGTTCGGCAGTACCCTCGGGGCCCATTGGGATCATTCGGTGTTTCTGGACGATGACTACCGGTTGCTGTGGAGCATATCGGGCTACGACATAACGTTCGAGGTTCAGGCCCGCACGCACGGCTACATCGGGCTGGGCTTCTCCAAGGACGGCACCATCTACGGAGCGGACATCGTCATCGGCTGGGTCGACCAAGGACAAGTTCATTTTCAGGTAATTTATAATCGGCTGTTTATTGCCCGCCCAGCAGGGGACGACTTTGGGTCCACTTGATAGTTTATTTCCGAAACATGGGAGTTAAAGGACTAGGGGTGTTCGTGATATGGGTTTGATTTCGTATTTAATTTTGAAATACAATTGTGTAAAAAAATCTGTTTATGGATACTAACACAGTTACTGAGTAAAAATATGTCTTGGTGAGACTCTTCAGGGGTCTCAGGGGTTTAAAGGGGGGGGGGGGGTTGGTTGGTTGGTTTGTTCCAAAGCTTTTCAGTGTCTAGTGTCTTTTAAAGCATTTTATTAGGTTTAAGGGGAGTTCAAAAAGCTGAAGAGTAGCCTGAGGGGGTATCAGATCGAAAAAACAACATTTGGTCACATGTACAAGTCGGTTGATACCAGAATTTGGGCCTGTCGTTGAACAAGGATTTTTTTCCTCCTCTGTTGAGGGAATTAAGCCTCTGCGTCCAATAAGCTAAACTTTTGTGGCATAAGGGGCTTGGTTCCCAAGTAAATATTAAAAGTACACTGTGGTGCATAATTAATCGGGCAAACGCCAATTTTCATACAAAATGGTCAAGTTTGAGATGCTGTAACTATGGTTCGCGTTGATGGATTGAGCTCAGTTTTTGACACGGAACTACTTATATGCTGAATTTTACGTATAAATACAAGGTACACAATGTTTTCGTTCACAGGTTTGGGCGTGGCAAGGCATTCAAAATGTGCAAAAGTGATCGGACAGCGGTACCCCTTTGATTTACACGCATGCCGCTGTCCGATCACAGAAACACAGCACAATCCATCAACGCAAACCAAAGTTACAGCATCCCAAACTTGGCCATTTTGTATGAAAATCGGCGTTTGTCTGATCAATTATGCACCACAGTGTATTTCAATATCAAAGAAAAAGGATTTTTGATCATGTTGATAGAGATGCTGAAAAATAAATGAATAGGGTTTAGACCCCATTTTTGACACTACAGACAAATAAAACTGTGCATTACGCAAATTCACAACAAAACGACCGTTTTCGTCAACTTCATCCTTCAAAATTAGATACCGTATTGCGTGAACTTGTTCTTCTTCTTCTTCTTCTTCTTGGCGTAACGTTCTCACTGGGACAAAGCCTGCTTCTCAGCTTAGTGTTCAATGAGCACTTCCACAGTTTTTAACTGAGAGCTTCCTCTGCCAATGACCATTTTGCATGTGCATATCGTGTGGCAGGCACGAAGATACTCTATGCCCAAGGAAGTCAAGGAAATTTCCTTTACGAAAAGATCCTGGACCGACCGGGAATCGAACCCGTCACCCTCAGCATGGTCATGCTGAATACCCGTGCGTTTACCGCTTCGGCTATATGGGCCCTGCGTGAACTTGTTGTTAACAGTTATTGTTGTAAAGATTTTCTACCGGAAAGTTGATTTTGAACGAGTTCACTGCACCTAGTCCAACACCAATTCCCGGCACCAGCGCCGAACTTCCAGCAAAGTCAAATGGGAAATCACAACGGCTTCCAAAAGTTTCAAACATCTAGAGTGAAAATTTTCAAGTGTTCGATCAACAAACATAAATTCTTGCAATAAAGACCAAACTATAAAATCAAGAAGCAAGAAATGTAAGATTCGAATCACCCCTTTAGGTTTTATAGCCAGCGTAAAAAGCTGTATAGATGTTAAAGATCGGTTATTGGCGTCATTCTTAAATCTATGTTAAACAGAAATGCATACGAATCTGAACCTCTTACAAAAGACAGAATTGTCCCAGTTTTTTTCTGTGCTCGTTGCGACTCATGAACAACATCTGAATTACTGATTGCTCATTTATCATTTCTAACTTTCACTCTTCATTTTTCATTTCTCATTCCTGAATATTTTCTACTCACCTGTCACTCATCACTGATTTACACTTCTCGTTCAAGACTGGTTCACTTTTGTATGTATTCCTTTATCAATGCTCACTCCTGCATACTTTTGATTCACTCCTTATCCGTATCTCTTTACTGCTCACTATTCATTCCTCACTTCTCCCCAATCACTTCTCACTCCACACTTCATCATTTCTCGCTGCTTCACACCCCTCATTGCTCAGTATTCACTGCTCAATTCTCACTCATTACTGCTCACTCCTCATTGCACACTTCTTATCTTCCACTCCTTACTATCAGTTCTCCACCCCTCACTCTTCATTGCTTATTCATCATAACTCATTTTTCATTCCTCAATTCTCCCTCCTCGCGCCTTCAATGCCTATTCCTTACAGTTACTTTTCATTCTTCGCTGTTCTCTCCGCACATCTAACTTTTTATTACTCACTTCTTACTCTTCACTGCTCACTTCAATCTGTTTCCTTCTCCTTATTGTTCACTCCTCACCAACTAAGTCAAGGGGCCTGCAACTCTAAACTCTTCATAGTTTCGCAAAATACTAAAAATACTAGCCGAATACTAAGCAGATACTGGAGGAAAATCGATCGAAGAGCCCTGGTTTTCAGCAACCTTGTTTTGGTTTTTAACTTGATGACAAGTAAAGCAATTCATCGATAAAACGTAATGAAAGAGGAAAAAGTGCTGAGGTTCTTGAATTTTGACAAACTGTGGCGGTTTGATCACGTCCAGGTTTTTCCGGCGATCGATCTCACCGAGGAAAATCACCCCCTGCTGGGAGCAGGTCTTTGACCAGAACTTGAGCATCCCACGTACCACAGGTTCCGTCAGTGAGGCGTCTTTTTCCTGGAGCTGCACCACGCAGTGCGCGTGTTGGGCGTGGTGCAGTGGTAATCGATTTTTAAAAGCTTGCGAAAAAATGGGTGAACGTTTGTAGTAAAACTAGCAACGCAGCTATACCTCCTGCAATGAACTTATCCAAGACGGGTTTGAGAACTTACATAAGTCGGAGATTTGTGTTTTCTTGGGTGATTGAGAAGGACTCACGGATCCAATACATTATCAATCGAATTGTAATGAGCCAATGATAAAATAGAGGAAGAGAATGTAATCATGTTGGTAGTAGTTCTCTGCTCATTCCTCACCACTCACCTCTCACTCCTCACTCTTCATTGCTCATTCATTTCCCATTGCGCATATCTCACTTCACATTGTTCACATCTCACATCGCATTGTTCACATCTCATTCATCACTACACTGCACAATACATAGAAATCACTGCTCACTGCTCAGTTCCTGGTCTGCATTACCTCACACTCCTCATTGCTTCACACTCCTTACTGCTTCACACTCCTCATTTTACATTCTTTTTAATTCGTAGCTCCACAGCATCCCTCACAAATCACAGCTGTGATAACACTTATGGAGTATTTGTCTATTTTCTATGGTGCAATTTCAATTTTTTATGGTGCAATTTAATTTTTCTATGGAGCAATATTCAATTTTCTATGGGTACAATTTTATTTTTTTATGGAGCGTTTGCATTTTTCTATGGAGCATTTGTATTTTATTATGAAGCATTTCAGTATTATTTATTGGTGCAAAATTTCACTTTTAATGAGAAATTTTTATGTTTACCGGTACATTTTTTATAAAGTATGGAACGTCTTCAATTATTTATGGGTAACATTGCATATTTTCATGGAACATATGTTCATTCTTTATGGAGCGCTTTTTGATGTTCTATGGAGCATTTGCAATTTGTTATGATTGCAATAACCTTTTGCCGCTTAAAACACCATTTAATAGCGGACATCTTGGACATTGGACTGCCGTCTTGGTTATCCTGGTTGCTATTTTTGGTCTCTAGATATCCAGCATATTCGAAATATACCTATATCCCATATTGAATGATCTACTAGCCTGAAACAGGATTGAACAGCCCTTCATCTTGAATTTTGGGTCGCCATCTTAGAATTTAGAACGCTATCTTGGATATTCTACTTGTCATTCCGGTACTCCGGACATATTCTTCATACTATATTCACCCATACTGTTTAGGCTCTAAAAACCTAAAACTCCATTAAACAACCGTCATCTTGGATTTTAGACCGCCATATTAGATACATATTCCAGTCGCCATTTCTGGACTCTGGACATCTTCTACATATCAAATATATTTAATGATTTTGGAGCCTAAGCCTCCATAAAACATATAATATACCCATATTGCATGGTTTTAGAGCCTAAAACACAACTTAATATGCGCCACCTAGAATTTGGAGCTGCCATATTGGTTTTTGGACCGCCATCTTGGATATTTCGATCGCCATTTTTGGACCCCGGACATCTCCCTCGTTCTAAATATACCTGTACGGATGTTTTCCCAAATCTATGAGCAAACCAGTTTTTGGTGTGGTAAGCTATAAGCTGCAATTTTAGTTTTATTAGTTATTAACATTTTTGTTTGTTTCTCTACTTCGTGTACTTACAATTTTTGGTGAAATACCTTTCGCAATAGGATTACGGATCCACACTTTGGACCACTGTGTCTGTGCCTGCTGCATGAAAGTGTTATGTAACTTTAGCATTTCTGAATATTCATTTTTCGTACTTACAGTAGTTGTTTAAGATAATTGTAAGATAGATGTAGGTAGATTGCACGTTCTAGCACGTTAGCCTAGATTAAGGATGGTTTTTATATAAGTAATTCAAGCAAACACATTCAATATTAGCATATTTACCCTCGCTCTGCTTTTGCTAGAACCCAATCGGCAATCACTAAACACTTAGCATAAACTTTAGTATAGGCTTAATTTTACTACTTATTTAGCTAGATTTAGGCATAGAAATTTATTTAGTTATAATTCAACGATATTTTAAGGGAAAACTGCTGCTTGATTGGCTTTAAAGAATGACTTTCAATTTTCGAGTTATCAAGTTATCTTCTAGTTTGTTGATGTCTGGTCATTCGGTGGTCATTGTATTCGCCGCATCGTAGTGTGCGGCTATCGGTGGCGTGGTTCGCTGATGGACCACAAGTAATCGTCTCATCGGTCACAATGACACCGTGGTGGGGTTCCGCATCGTAATAATACCCATATTGCACTAAAAGCCGCCAACTTGAATATGCAGCCGTCATCTTGGATTTTAGGCAGCCATGAACTCCAAACCACTTTCTCATCTTGTACCGACTTTTTCGAACCCTCTAAGCAGAATACCCTCTTCTAATGAGTGTAATCAGCAGTGATGCCAGATTATTTCATCAAAAAATCTGTAACAATACAGATTTTTCTGTATCTTCGTATTTGACGGTACAGCAGACAGCGTGAGTCCTAGATTTCAATAGAAACTATCAAAAATGTACTACTTTTGAACGATTTTTAATTTTTACTGGTATTTGTTTTTCTAAAACATGTGTGAAATGTACAAATTTTCATGAATTCTTTGAAGTTTAAGCTGCAATTTTCATTAAATTTACTGAAAATTACTTAAAATTTAATGCTTTCTGGAGAAATCTGTTTCACATTTTAAAAATCTGTATTTTTCTGTACTCTGTATTTTGCCTGTATAGAAGGTCAAAAATCTTTATAATATAGAAAAAACTGTATATCTGGCATCTCTGGTAATCAGTTTCGTACCTTTTAATTCCGCCCACTGTCAAAGGATAAGCAATTAGGGCGGAATTACAAGGTACGAAACTGATTAGACTCATTCGAGCTTCCTCATACCAAATGTACCTAAATGTCCAATAAACAGTTACCATCTTGAATTTTGAGCTTGCCATCTTGGATTTTACACCACCATCTTGGACATTCTGGTCGTCATTTTGTACTCCAGACATCTTCCCCATACCAAATATACCCATATTGCATGGTTTTGGGGCCAAAAACTTCATTAAACAGACGTAATTGGAGTCGCCATCTTGGATTTTAGACTGCCTTTTTCGATATTGTGGTCGCCATTTTTGGGCTCCGGTCATCTTCCCCGTATCATACACCCAATACACCCATATTACATGGTTTTTGGGTCTAAAACTCCATTAAACAGATGTCATCTTGAATTTGGAGCCGCCATCTTGAATATCCGGCTGCCATCTTGAATTTTGCGCCGACATCATAGTCTGATCTCCAGTGTTGATTTCCGCACAAAATTCCAAAGGTTACGAAAATCGTCGCATGATGGGGTTCAGTTTTATATACAGACAGTTCTTCCGGTGCTGGTCAAGATTACTGAAATGACATAACTCCGGAACGCCTCGGTCGATTCGGACCATTTCTGATAGCAAACAATGCAGTTACATTCAGGTTCGATTCGAGCTACAATTCGAAAAATCGGCCAATGGGAAGTGCCTTAAACGTGAATGACCTTTTTTGCACAGACATACACACATAGACACACATACACATGCTCACATACATACACAAGCGGTTTTGGTTTATCTGGGCTTGACTTCTGGCGCGTGTGTGTTGAACAATGTCAAATGCATAGCCAAAAACAGTTATGCCTGTGAATCTGTTCTATGCAAGGAAAATGCCTTAATACATACTGAGTAAATCTCAAAATATTACTGTGAGTCCAGTTTCCTGTGAATATATTGTCTTTAAAAAAGGACACTGCTGGCTGAGCTCAATTTTTCATCAATACAGAGTTCTCATTTTCTAGCACTTCAGTCATTTCAAACAGAAATTTTCGTTTTTGTCTCATATTGCATGCCGCATACTCTTACCCATAGTGTAGGCTATTTTTTTCGCAGCTCATGGATGGATACGGTCTTTTGTTGAAGAAAACCTTTTTTTCACCATAAAGAGCTATAAACATAAAACACGCAGTCCCAACCGCCCGGAATCGGGCCAGAAGTGATTCCGAATCGAATTCACTACCAACTTTTGTCCCTTTTTGGACGGTCGCAATATTTCCACCGCCCACCTAATATACACTAGCAAAAGCGAAAACAATTCGAAGAAAAGTTGAAGACAACCTTCAACCACGGACGGACCCGAGTGGGGGTTAGCGAAAATACCAAGACAAGAAGTTGTATACAGGAGCAAAGTAACCGAAAGCTTTTTTTTGCATAATTTGTCCATTTGAAAACACCGAAACGAACTTGCCAAAATTAGACCGGCAATAAGCTGAAGGGAAATTGTTGTCCTTGTACTCCCACGTGGACCACCACCGCGTACCTCAGCAACTTCGCCAAAACAGTCAGCCAAGACTGATAGAGACATGAAAATCGTCTTCCACGTGGCGTGACGGAAGCTAGAGGGGCACCTCTGCATCACTAAAAAAGAAAATGGAAGGAGGTTGAAACAAAGCATTTTTCATTGGGGTAAGTCTCTGTGCCCGTTGCCCGTTGCCCGTATGGTGGGCCAACGAATTCCCATCCAACGCGAAATTGTCTATAATTTCGCCGTGGTCCTCCGGATAAGGAAGCACGCAAATAAAACAAAAGCCATTTTCAAATTGGAGCTCCCGGAATTGGCGTCTTCTGGGTTTTCTTTCTTTCTTTAGAAATTTTGCTTTCCTCGTAGGGACGCCGGGTTGGAACAACAGAACGTTTCTAGAATGTCGTCTGGAAGCAGTCGGACTCCGTCGCGCCGCCAGTCGCCAACCGGTGTGAATCGATCAGGGAAATTAGTTTTCTCTGTTTCTTTCCGTTGTTTGGTGGTGGTCGCTGAGCGGTGGCAATGACGATGGCAAAGTACCCACCAAGAGATAGTTTGATAATTGCGCAAAGTTTTTAGCTGAAGAAGTGTAAAGTTGTCACGACAATGGCTGAATTACTAATGTTGGTCTTGCTGCGGGAGAGTTAGTGGCTGTGGAAGTTGGAGACCAATGAATTAATGGATCGGTGCGGTGGTATAAATGAGTTTGTGTTATTCATTGAAACAGACTTGGACAAATCTAGAATCTGCTTTGATATCTTGGCTTTGAATCAAAATTTTTAAAATGTTATCATGGAATATCATTGCCTTGTTGGTCATTGGTCTCACCGTCTTCTAAAGTATGCCCGATGAACAACACTTCCTCTAGCATTATCAAGGGTGCTTAGGGGACAATGTTGTGAAAATAGTGACCAAAGATTGACTTACAGATAGGGGACTGTTCATAAACCATGTGCTCATTTCTCACTGAATTTTGGACCCCCTCGAATTTGCAAGATTTTTTTTAAATTTCAAAAAAACTCTTCAGGATTATCATAGGGATTACCTCCAGGGACACTGATACAAAATCTTTTGGGGATTCTTTTAAGATTATTCAAAAAACTTTGAAAATGCTTTCAGGAAGAAATTGTTTGCAGGATTTCTTAAAATTATTTTAAAATGAATTGATTTAAAGATTCCTCTTAGTACCCCTGCAGAATGCATCTCTGTCCATCGATTTTTGTGAAAATTTCTCCAGGGATTTTTTCAAGAGTTTCCCCAGGACTTTTCTCTGGGACATGGGTTTCTCAACGAATTTCTCAAAAGATTTATCAAGCAACTGCCTCACGGGTTTCCTCCTAAATTCCTTTCGAAATTCCCCTTGATATTCCTTAAGGGTATTGAAAATTTCATCACGGATTGCTACACATGTTTATGTTTATATTCCTACATGTATTTCCTCCAGTATTTCTGTAGGTATTAATTCACAAATATTGTCAGATTGTTCACAATGAGCTTTTCTTTGAAATTTCTACTTTCTCCTGTCAAGAAATTCCCCCAAACCTTTCTCCAAAAGATGTAATTCCATAAGATTTTTATTCCACAAAAATTTGGTGACTCTTCCAGAAATTCATCTAAGGTTTTCTTTTAGAAATTCAGATATTTTTTTCAAAAACTTTTCAGAAATTATAGCTTGAATTTCTCCAGAGGTGCCTTTAGGTGTAATTCGATTTGTTCAGGGATTTTCTCTGGCATTTATTTGGAAATTGCTCTTAACTGCATTCTTAAAACATTCTCCAATAGATCCTTCAGGTATCCTTCCAGGTATTGCTTAGGATTTTTTCAGACCTTCCTACAGTAATTTTTTTTCAGAATTTTCATTTCTAAGATTCTCTTAATTTTGGGAATATTTCTTGACTTTAATCAATGGGAGGCAAAATACAGTTGTCAAAACGTCGGGCAGTGGTAAATAAATCTGTTTTGACTAAGACTGGAACCAAAAAATGTTCCCAAATTGGCATCACAGTCGATCCCATCTCGCTATTGACGATTCTCTCAACAGTTGCTTAATCAAGAGTCCATTCATTATAATTTTCTCAAGGATTTTTTCAAGAAATATTACATTGGATACCTGCCAAGAATTATCCAGTGTTTTCAGGTACTATTACAAAGATTTTTTTTTCGAAAATTCAGTGGTTCTAGAGAATTATTCCAGGATTTTTTAAGAAATACTTCTGGGATGCCCTCGAGAGTTATCTCCAGCAGTTCTTTCAAGAGTTTCTTCAGAAAAGCCGGCGGGGATATCTCAGAAATTTAATGAGGGATTTCTTCAAAAACATTTTTAAGAGATTTTTGGGAAATTCCTTCGGGAGCATCCATTAATACGTCATGCTGAAATTGTGAATTTACGACCCCCCCCCCCTTCCCTTCTTCGTACGGGTTTTTCTTATACTTAATACATTGCTTGTCACACTTTCACAAACCCCCCTCCCCCCTAGGACCGCGACGTACTTAATAGATGGCCCCTTTATGGATTTTCCAGGAATCCTTTTAGAAATTCATCAAAGAGTGTTTCCTTGGAATAACTTGCAGAGCTCCTCAAGAAATCTGTCAGGATTATTTTTTTTTTCAGAGAAGTGAAAAGGTGTCCTAAAGTATTCCTTTATGTATTCACCTAAATAGGAGTTATCCTAGGCATTCATACAGGAATTGATCAAGGAATTATTTCAGGAAATGCCTCAGAAATTTTTGCTCAGAAAATCCTCCGAAAAATAATCCAATTATTCTCCGAGTTTCCAAAGGTATCTACAATAGTATATTAAAGAGATCTTTTGAAACAATCCTTCAAGGATTTTTAGGAAATTATTTCAGGGGTTCCTTAAATAATTCTTCAGTAGCATTTGTGCAATTTCTAAAAGATCTTCTGGAAAATCCTAGGAGGAATATCTGAAAAAAAAAAAACTGCGGGAATCTCTTAAGTCATAGACGTAAAAACTTGAAGTATTTTTAGGCAAAGTACGTTTAATTGGCAAATTGAGAGATAAATTTGTGAAAAAAATTACCACTTGTTTTGGTGGGATTCGAACCCACGACTCCGTTATCGCTTTAACCAACTAAGCTACAGAACAAGTTACAACTCTGCAGAATAGAAAGTCAAACTGGATTCGAAGCACCACCCTAAACCGGGTCCGTCTTTCACAACTTTATCTCTCTTTCGGCTCTTAGATGCCAATCTCCCGCACTTTCGTGGCCTACGAACAACAAGTGTGCGCGTATTAAATTATTTAAACGTACTTTGCCTAAAAATACTTCAAGTTTTTACGTCTATTTCAGACATACTAGCCGACTGGTATAGCCGGAAAAGGGCAATAAAATCATTCTCTTAAGTCATCCCAGGAGATATTTCTGATGCAAGAACAATTTCTGCAGGATCCACTGAAAGATTTTCTGAAAGAGTTCTTGGAAAAAATCCCGAAACAATCTCTAAATGATTTGTAAGGAAATTCTTTATAAAGTTTTTGAAATATTTTAATTTTTTTGAAAAACTTCATGAAAGAACTTATCAAAAAATGGCTAGGCGAAATACCTTAAATTTTGAAGAAATTTTTGGAGACATAAAAATCTTCTTAACCCTCTTATATCCAAATTTTTTATTTTGATCTAAATATAATTTTTCGTCATCTAAAATCGATTTTAACATGTTTTTAAGGGCAATTTGTGAATTTTGGGTTTTTATTTTTCTTATTTTTATTTTTAAACATCTCTACACTTTTATATTTCTCCAGCAATCCTTTTTGGGATACCGACTTTTAAGGACGAAAACATTTTGAGTATTAGTGATTAATGTTAAAATTTTATTATTTAACCTTTTTCGTAGAAAAAAATATTTTTCGTGTAATTTTAAGTACCGTCGATGGGGGTGACAATGGGTCTGGGGGGTGAGATTGGGTCAAAACAGAGAAACATAAAATTTGAAATAGGTCAATAACTATCGATAATTTATATTGAAAACTTTATATTATTTCAAAGGGGAGATGTTTTTACACGTCATGGTGCAGAATAAGATGTTTTGCAATAATCGTTTTTTTGTTAAATTAATGGCTAAACTTATATGATGAAACTACTAGTAAATCACTCTGAAAAAATTTCTCCTTCGTAATGTTTAATACAAGTACCTAACCATAAATTTTCTTATAAGTGGTTAGCTGTAGGTATTACCTGTTTGATGTAATAAAAAAAGCGGGCTGTCATTGCTCTTATTATTTAAAAACTTAATATTTTCGACCCCATGTCTAAATATTAAGAATGGGGGTGAGATTGGGTCAAGCAAGTTATCGAGTGCACATAACCTTAACTAAAAATTCAACTTGTTATCCAGCCCCCATTTGACGATAGAGTGGTGCCATGTTTACCGCATTTTCACTAAAGCACGCTTTCTTTCAAAAATATCTCGAGAAGCGTCAAACGAGTGTGTTAATACGTTTAGTGCCTAAAATCATTTATAACAATACACCCATGCGTGTGGACAGCTCCTCTAATCATCAGCTAATCTTTAGTGTACTGCAATATCGGAAGCTCACAAAATAGACTTAACATAATATTTGAAAGACCCACTATCTTGAAATGGAGTGATTTGCTTTAGCAATATAGAGACCAATGATCATGTTCATAAGAGTTTATAACGGAGGGTTTGGTTAGACATTTCTTATGCAGTATACAAAACTAGCATGTTTTTTTTAACAATCAATCTTTCATTCTTTCTTCGCCCCTCCCTCATTGTGATTTCTCCTCCTCTCATGGAGGTTGAAACTCTTAATGAGGATGATTATGATGGCTAAAAATGATGATACAGTATACAAATGTTATTTTATCAAATTTCGACCATTTTTTCCGTTGTATTAGCCCTTTTAGGTGGATTAATCATCTTTTAAAATTACCTAAGCTTTTATTTGTCATGATAACATTGTGTTTTAAGTAGGTTTACTATATATGATCAATAAAATTAATTTATATTCTTAGATAGGTGATTTCGAATACTTTGACCCATTCTCACCCCCTCTAAGGGGTGAGATTGGGTCAATTCTCAATCATTTGTAGTTTACTAAGCAATTCATATAACGTGATACTTTCTTGCTAAACTATCATTACCACATAGGAGAGTATACATACCAAATAAAAAGTTACTCCGACTTCAATTGCATTTGTTATTTAACAAACTATCTTTGAGTATCGTTTTTTGACCCATTCTCACCCCCAACGACGGTAAAATAATTTAAACATGTTAATTGTTGCGATTCAATACAAAACAATGACATATGGAAGGTGATCAAAACAACATTTTTTGAATGATTTGAAAAAAAAAGTAAATATGCTTTAAAAATTACCAAAAACCGTTTTGAGATTTACAGAACAGACCTAAATATCAGCTAAAAAGTTTTGATTCTCCAGGAAAGAAAAAAATACAAATTTGCAGAAACTTTACCCCGTCCAAAGGCTTGGTTGGCTATTAGAGGGTTTAAGAAATTTCAGAAGAATTCCAGTAGTAATGTATGAAAGAAGTCCTGAAGGAATTTATAAAGAACTCTTCACTCGAATCCCTGTAGAAATCTTAGGAAGTACTTTGGACTGGTCCTCTGGAAAAAGTCTTGAAGGAATCCTAAGAGAATTTTTTTAAAGAATTTCCTGGAGAAATACCTGGAGATACTTCTTGGAAAATCCTTGGAAAAATTAACAGAGAAAAAAAAATATTGAAGGATTTTTAGGAAAATTCTTCCGGAATTTTGTGGTCGATTGAAAAAAAAATGCTGGAATATCTGGAGAAGCGCATAGATACTCGTCTACAAAGATTTCAAAAATTAACTCTTGAGAAATTTCTTAAGGCGAAACTGGATGCATATCCTTATTTTTTTAGTTTCTGATTTTTTATGCAATAACAAAGCAATATTTTCAAAATTGGTTTTCATACACAGTTAGAGGAATGATCGAGCTATCGTCTGGATTTTTCAGGTGTAAAACTTTTACTGATTTTTCAAAACCATATTTTTTTGAAATTTCACTCAAAAATGGTTTCCTTAAAACTGAAAAAGATTTTCCACCTGAAAAAAAATCAGGAGATACCTTGATCCTTCCTCTAACTGTGTACGAAAACCGATTTGAAAATATTGCTTTGTTATTTAATAAAAAATCAAAAACTAAAAAGTGAGGAAGTGCTTCCAGTTTCGCCTTAAGGAATCGGCGTAGTATTTTTCTTGGAAATATTTTGAAAAAAAAAATCCTTAACAATCCATTTATTGGAGTTATCATTAGAGGAAATGCCGGGTTAATTTCTGGGGTAATACATGGAGTAATGTATGGAGGAAGCCGTTTTGAAGGAATCCCTGATACGAACTCTTGCAGGAATCTCTGGAAGAATTCCTGCCTGAACCAGTGAAAGTAGTAATGCAGCAATCTCTGGGGAATTCCCGCAGCATTTTCTGGATGTATTCTTGAAGAAATTTCTAGACATATTCATGTAGGCATTTTCAATGGAAACCCTGAAGCAATTCCTAAATCAAAAGTGCAATGACGAAATGCATGAATATATTTCTGATGGAATATCTGGAATATTTTCCACTGGAAGCACTGGAAGAATTTATTGAAATTTTTTCAAAAGAACTCCCAGAGAAATCCATGTAAAAAATTCAGATGAATTGTTGAAACAAATTTCTAGAAGAATTTCTAAGTACTTTAGAAAGAGAAGTTTCACAAGGAACTAATAGAAATCTACCTGAAAGAATTCCTGGATGAAATAATCAGGGAATGTCTGAAGGAAGCTTTTAAGAAATTTCCTAAAAAATATACTGGAAAAAAATAAAAAAAAACTCCAGAGGAGTTTTTGAAACAAAATTAGACAGATTTTATGTCCAAATTCCTGGAGTCATTTCTGAAGGAATCCATAGATTAAATTTGGAAGAAATCCATAGAAGATTTCCTTAGACATGGGATCCATTTATGAAGGAAATTGTGGGACAAATTAATGAAGGAAATTGTGAAGAAATCTCCAGGGAAATTCCAAGGAATGTCAGAAAGAATTTTCGTAAGAATTTCTGAAGGAGTCTCTGGAAGATATACTGAATACCCTTAATAAATTTTGCTAAAGCTTGCCAAGCTGAATGTATCAGCAAACAATTCACTGAAATTCAGTAAAAATGACTGATTTGTTCAGTCAACTCTATTAATCATCAGCAACGTTTTGCAAAAATTCAGTAAATTTTGCCGAAAGTTCAGCAAAACAATTTGCTGAACCCCTCAGCTCGACAAAATTCAACAAAAGTTTGCTGAAAACATTTGGTGTGAAGCATACATTGGAGAAATTTCTGGAAGAACCTTTGATTTTCTCAAAGAATCGTCGAAAGCGTTTCTGAAGAAATTTGTGGATGACTTTTGTACGGATTCCTAAAAAATCCATGACAATTTGTTAAAGGAAATTAAATGAATCCTCAAACGAAAATTTCGATGGAAATTCAAGCAGTGTTTCTGAAGAACTCTGAAAAAAAAAATCGAGGACGACTTTCTAAAAATGATTCCCGGACGATTTTCCTATGGAATCCATGGAGCAATATCGGAAGGACTCCAGAGAAGGTTTTTTTTTTAATCCTGGATTCATTTCGGGGGTAATCTCTGGAAAATTTTAAAGGAAACTTAGACTTTCTCAGAGAAGCCATTCATGATAAAATTTCCTGAAAATTCCTTGAAAAAAATTCTGAAAGAATCGCTGGAGCAGTTTTTGGAAAAAAACACATATTATCTATTTTTTTATAACAGAACTCTTATTTTATTTAGTTTTTGCTTGTTTTAAAAATCGATGAGTAATACAAATTCCAGAAAAAAAAGTTAGAAGTATTTGACAATCCTGGGCTACTTGGTAAATTTTGAGGCTGAAAGTCAGCTTTGTACAGAAAATAATGTAAAAAATTCAAAGGGTAAGGTTTTTGGAAAATTTATATTTTATTATATCTAACATAGATCCGCGATGAATATTACTCTCAGTGTTTTTTTTTCTAGAAGTCCTTCCAATATCGTCAAACATCTTCTAAGACATCATTTCAATCTAACAAACTGTTTCCAAGATGATTTTTTAAAAAAGAGTATTTTTTTCTTTTTTTTTTTTGAGGTTTTGGCTTTCTCAGTCTAGGGAATCCAAACGATTAAATAAGCATTGCCCGACGTTTCGGCCTAATTTATTTGACCTTTTTCAAGGGTAAAGCTGTCTATTTATGTTTTATAACTAGTTCCACAGTTTCTTTTGGAGCTTATTGCAGCATTTCTACACACATGGATTTTAGGCGAATTTTTGCAATAATTTTGGAAGGGACGTAGACACTGCCTTTGCACATTCATCAACTCACTTGGTAGTGAGTTGATGCGTTGATGCATGTGCAAAGGCAGTGTCTACATCCCTTCCAAAATTATTGCAAAAAATTGCCTAAAATCCATGTGTGTAGAAATGCTACAAGAAGCTTCAAAAGAAACTGTGGCACTAGTTATAAAAAAAAACAAAAAAACGATAGACAGCTTTACCCTTGAAAAAGACCAAATAAATTAGGCCGAAACGTTGGGCAATGCCAATTTAATCGTTTGGATTCCCTAGACTGAGAAAGCCAAAACCTCCAAAACATTGAACTTCCAGTCGAAAATCTCACGCAAATTTTTTTTTCGGTTAGGTGAGGAAAAATGGTTATTTGATAATGCCAACGTAAATGATTAACGAAATCCAGGGCATGAACTAAAACTCCTCCAAATTAAAAAACGTCGAGCCAGAAAATGGCAATATTTTTCGTGTTTTGGGCTGGGAATGCTCAGATGCTTATGGCTTTGACTTATTGGTGAAACCATTGCAACAAATCAATAATTGATGTAATGTTCAAATCGCTCTCAAAAAGTATCCCCTTAGATGGACTATTTGAAGAAAACCACATATTCTGCTTTCATAGACAAGTTTTTGCAACCCAAACTTTGTTTTATGTGTTATGTTTCAACGTCCACAACGAAAGGTGTCATTAATCACACTTAGCCCCATAAAGCGTCCTCCATTCTACACAATTTTATCGGATCAGCCTTTCATCGGGTCTTTGGATTGCTTTTTCACTTAATTCCCCATCCCGAAGAAAACCCCAAGCGTCATAATAAAAATCAAACGTATATAATGGATTATCGCCATAAAAAGCGAGCAAATATCCGGTGTAAAAATTTATGGCCCAGGAATTAAATACTAATGAATCTTTCCCGTCCGGCGTCGTCCTTCGCAGCCACGGGTTTTCCCACTTTAGAATCCTCCCGTCCCGATTGAACCATTAAGGAACCGACGACGACGGTGGTGGCACCCAGTCAATTCTGTTCCTTCCTTCCGGTTCCCTCTACACAGCACCGGACGACCACGGTAAGGATTATAGCTATCGCTTACCCGAAAGTTTGTTAAATCGGTTTCCCAGCCGTTGAATCTTACATGACCGCCACGCCACCACCATCGTCGTCGTCGGTGAGATAGAGCACCGAACCAGCAACCCGAGCTAACTAGGACATCGTCGATAAGGGTTGGCCGGTGGCTTTTCACACTTCCACTTATGGTCGTCCACCGTCGTCGTCGGGTTCTTCTCGAATGTGGGCAAGCTTACTGGCGGCGGTACATGTATACCTACGTCTCCATACATTGGCCCTCGTTGCTGCTGTTAATGATGCAGAAATAATTTAATTTACGCTAAATTTATTCCACCGACCGGCCGCGCCGGTTGTCGTCGTCGTCGTTGTTGGCGTCGTCTGGTGGTAGCTTCCGTTCTGTGTGCGAGATTTGAGAACGTTTGAACGAGACATCGAGAGAGAGGGTAGGTATCTTAAAACTTATCCCCGAGTCACCGGCTGCGACGCGGTGAGCTGTGATCAGTTCAAATATCCGTCGACTTGCTTGATTTCGTTGTTGAGGCTGCGCCGCCATGAGCCTCTGGGTTCTGCCTCTGCTGCGATGTCCTTCCGTTCCCGCCCCTGCACCACCACTTGCACTTCCGAATTTCTGTCACTATCGGCTTTTAAAGACATCGACGATGGAGCTGCACGTTGGAGATCCAATTGTGAGGCCACCATGCACGAATAATATACCGCAGGCATCTATTGATGAAGACCTGCAGCCGTTGAGTGTTCTCCACTGATGCACACTAGGTTTCACTGGCGTACAGCAGCACAGATTTCACGTTCGAGTTCCTTGGATTTTGGTGCGTCGATTGATCTGGTTGTTTTTGCAGACATTTCTTAAACTGTCGATTTTAGTACCGCCATCGGCCGCCATTTTTCTGCCAAGATATTGGAAGCTTTCAACATTCTTCACTACTTGCAAAGCTGCCGTAAAGCTGGAAGGGTTGACCGTGTTTACATCTAACGATTTGGTCTTGTTGAAGTTGTTGGTAAGACATACCATAGAAGAGCGATTGACAAGGTCATCGAGCTTGCGCTGTATATCAGAGCGCCGTTAAGCTAGGCGAACAACGTCATCAGCCAGTTCGAAGTCTTTTAGGTGCTTCACGGTAGTGGGCTGCCACAGCAACCTACAATACGGTTCACGACACCCATTAAAATTTCGACCGATAAGTCGGTTTAGTAACTCCTACGTGGAACGCCGCACTGCTCGCCAGCCCGTTTCTCGGACTCAGGGAATGTAATTAAGGAACACAAGTGCTTTCTCTCCCTTCGTTCGGTGGGTACTACTCACTTTGGTTGAGTGTTCTGTTTAATGATTCAGAAGGTTTTCTGGCGCTGCTGCTGCTGCTGCTACTTTCGGCCAACACTGGGAGGGTGACCGGCCCACCAGGAGCAACTGTCGAAGAGAAATCCGTGTGTTTTTGGGGAAGGGATTTATTTCCGGTCTGCGGAATCGACCACACCAAAGGGCGATACGGCTATCCCGTAAGTAAAAGCTCGTTAGAAGGATAAAAATTAACTAGCTTTTACTTTCAGGGATGTTGTTGGGGCTGCGCTCTTGCGGAATGAAGTTGTGAGGTGCGATTTATTGCGTACACGTGTTGTATTTTAGGGTGTGGAACAGTCACGATTTACGTTGCAGCTGGGATTTGTTAGTTACGCTCGTTGAAAAGTGGAAAGTTTGCCTTTTTGAAGATTCTGCGCTCATACAGCACCCCGTTAGCGACTGTTTCCAGGAACAAGACCCGCTACTCCACATCCAGTTTATAATTTAGTAGAACGCCCGAACAATGAAACAATTTATTCCCGGGCTAAGTAGCAGACTGATTCTAGCATTCCGATAAGCTGCCAGGAACAATCGTGCTCCAGTTCGGAAGCATTGAAGCTCGATTCTTTATTTTTTTTTCGGGGGCTTCAGACCCCGCTGCTGCAACTGCATTTCCCACTGCGAAGTAGCACAGCGCATCATCATCCAGAGGGTCTTATTGTTCGCAAACGAGCCCCGAGACCAAACGGGAGAAAAACGAATCCGGAGCACATAATCGCTTTATCTCAGAAATCTAGCGCGCTTAAATACACAAGTTTAGTGCTGCTGCTGCTGCTGTTCGGTCGGATCTTGGCTTCTACTTGGCTCCGGGGCGAAAGACAAAAACTGCAGCAGCGCCAAACGAACATGGAAAATGATGAGAAGGTTAAGTTTGGCATTATTTATTGAAATTTATAGCCGCATTAAATCTATCTGAAGCATGCGATCTAGCGGGTCAGCGGATGCATTAAAATGAAGTAATGCTGCGTGGAGAGGAATGTTAAGTCGAAAATGGTTGAACAACCAGTTTTATTGGTGGTGAAGCGGTTTTGTGTATTCAGAAATTTAATATGATGAGAACAAAATACCGATCTACTCAGTAGTACTGAACGATGTTTCGAAAAAAGTTACCAACGCCACCTAAAAACTACTGGGATTCCGAATAAGGACGTCCTTGAATCATATTTCCATCCATAAGGTACGAGAAGTATACGAAGAAATAGGGCCATTCATAAACCATGTAGATATTTTAGGGGAAGGGGAGTCTGGCTTAAATCTACGCTCCATACAAATTTCAAAATTTTTGTTTGGACGAAAGTCAATGAGGGGGAGTCTGAGATGACCAAAATTTGGTCTACGTGGTTTATAAACAGCCCCAATCTCTTCCAGTCCAGTTTTTTTAGTCCAAGTCAGCTTGGAGAGCGGTGTAGTACCGGCAGCGGTTGGTTCAACCGGCAAAGAATAGAACTACGGAACACTTGATCCTGTGAAAATATTGCACTAGTCAGGTGACCCCTGATTCATGATGTCATACGACTTTATGCTTACCATGCCTATTATATGGAAATTCTGGCTTTCTCGAATTTCCATAGCAAACCAGTTCCAGTCGAAAACCCCTAGCAACATGCATATATTTTTTTATCTGTATAAAGAAGAGATTTTTAGCCCTAGGCTAGTTCATCTCGGGACCCACGCTTTTGCTTCCCTTCCGAAGGAAGAACTCACATTTTGTGAGTTTGTCGGGAGTGGGATTCGATCCCAGGTCCTCAGCGTGATTCATGTGTTCTAACCATCACACCAGGTCCGCTCCACTTACCATGCCTAGATATAAGTGGTTAGGAGGGTCTAATAAAAACTTAACCGCAAACGGAGCCTGTGGAGCACTATGATGCCATCCACAGTATGTTGCCCTTACTGCTCTAACCTTAGCAAAGACGCAGTGGACCATGAGTTTTTACGAGACAAACAGCTGCCATTCGTAAGTCTCATACTTGAATCTGAATAATTACGAGATTATGAAGAAGTGATTTCTTAAATTAAAGTTTCACCTACAGGTTTCGCATTATGTGATTCACATTGAATATTCTGAGTATCCCCGCATTTGGCGTTTTCCAAACGCTACCGATCTGGTTTTATTGCAGCTGTTCTTTGTTGTGCTGTGATTGTGAAGAATTTAATCTTAACAAGTTTGGGTAGTCTTTGCAGATAAATGCAAAATGCTACATCCCAAAGGCTTTAGCCCAAGAACTTTACTTTCGTGAGGGAAATTTCTCTCTAGGAGGCCTTGGGAACCCGGTGTTGGCTATTTTCAGCAAAAATAAAATAGCAAACTCACGTGTCATGCCTCGAGCATCTGTGCTTGTCAACAACGCAATCATTGCGGCACTGATCTCTGAACTAAGTGCTGTTTTAATTGATGTATCTGTTGGAAATCTCAACAGCAAGAAAGATGTCTAACCGCATCCCATACAAATGTTTGCAAGTCATCGCATAATGCACTCCAAAAGACCTTGCGCTAATTGCTTGGATATTAACTTGAGAGGCTCCAGTGTGACGGAATACTTAAGAAATACCGTAAACCGGGGTCAAATTGATCAGCGGGGTGAAATTGATCATTCGCGGACGGTATTAGAATACCATATTAGCAACTTCTATACGTTGTTATGATCATACAAATTATATCTCATCTAGTTCATAGATGTCTGGAGTTGAGTGTAAGCTTTTCTGTAAACTTTCTCCACAGACAAACAGACGTAACACTCTGATATTTTGCATCGTACACCGATTTAACGGTCTATTTGAAAATTTGATAGTTGGCCAACTGACCACCCGTGGCGCTCGCATTGTTTTTGCTCGAGTTTGACGTTTGCCCACTACCGCCACCTAGTTGATGGTCGGCCAAACTCAGTCCTTTTAGTATTGGGCGAACATGTTTCCGTGACTATGATTTGATTCGAAAAATATTCGAAGTGTTACGTCTATTTGTCTGCGCTTTCTCTGTTCACATTTTTATGGACCCTTGATTGTGATGTAATGTAGCTTTTCTGGACATGAATCAGTAGCAAAAGTTTAATGTTTAGTTGAAAAAGTGTTTTAATGTTGTTGAAAACCCCAAGCAACACGACTTGTTGCTAATCCAGTAACAGCAACCTTAGTGCAATTTATTCACTGTCCGTATTACGGACGACAGAACACAATTGCTTCTTCTTTGAAACCCAAAAAGCTCAGATTCTGAATTCTTATGCAACATAAACGAGGAGGAATGATAAAAAAGTTGGAAAAGATTTTGTCCAGACTCGAACCATGGACACCAGGAGTATTATCTGCAAAACGGGATAGTGTCTTCCTCAGGGGGAAAATAAATATTAACGTTTTTGGTTAAATGTTCTGTCTAACTTTTACTGTCTCATTTTGTGTCGTTTTTGGTACATGCATACACTTTGGAATCACTTAAACAGTTTAACGGTTTTAGTGATTCCGTTAAACTGTTTAAGTGATTCCGAAGTGTAAGCATGTACCACAAACGACACAAAACGAGACAGTAAAAGTTAGACAAAACATTTGACCAAAATCGTTAATATTTATTTTCCCCCTGAGGAAGACACTATCCCCGTGTCGAAACGTCGGGTGAATAATAAAACTTGTTTTTTGAACTTTAAGACTGCGTAGCTGTTAATCAATAGAGTCAAGATTACAGTCGATTCCCAACAGCAATGCTCAAAAATGGACATCTCTTCACGACATTGCGTTAAGCAGCGATTACAAAAATGAGTGTTTGTGGATGCCTCCAAGGGGGAGTCTTGTCACCGCTGTTGTGGAATCTCGTGCTACAGGCAACTACCTAACATTGTTTGTTGGTATATGTATCAGCACCGTTTTCGATCGCAAAGCGCTCTTTAGGTTTCTGAGGGTTGGTGTCGCCAATATGGCCTTTCGGGTAATCCGAGTAAAACATCTATTGTTCTTTTTACAGATAGGCGAAACCCTAATGGCGTTCGACCTTTGCGTCTCTTTGATTCTGAAATCAATGTGACTGAACAGGTAAAGTACATTGGAGTCATTCTTGATTCCAAGCTTTCCTGGACACCTCACATTGCGTTCAAAATCAATAAATCTTGTATGGCTTTCGGGCAATGCAGGCGAACCTTTGGTAAAACTTGTGGTCTAAAACCCAAGTATATCAAATGGATTTACACAACTATTTTTCGACCAATATTGGCCTAGGGATGTCTTGTGTGGTGGCAGCAGGGCGAAGTGATAACGATCAAATCAAAATTTGGTCATCTCCTGCTGATTGGCGATGTCTGGAGCGTTCTCTTCAATTCCCACGACAGCGCTAGAAGTTCTCTTTGATGTTGCCCCACTACACATTCATCTCAAACAAGAAGCGCATTCTAAAACTTACCGTCTATCGGTACTCGGTCCACTAGAGGAAACTCATGTGAACCGCACATCAACACACACTTCGTTGTTTCCACTTTTGGTGAATTGGGACAAAATTGTCCTTGCTCCAAGTGATCTTACAATTGCTTGTAATTTTCCATATAGGACATTTTCCACGAAATTCCCTTCCCGGGAAGAGTGGACATCTGGATATCAGGAAAGTAGTATTTCAGACGGAATCGTATGTTATACTGATGGCTCCTTTCTCGAAGGTCGAACAGGTGCTGGTGTTTATTCTCGTGAGCTAAAACAGTCTCACTTGATAGACACTGCACCGTTTTTCAGGCCAAAATTTTTGCTCTTATGTGAGGAGTGCAATAGACACTCCAGCAGCACGTAATGGGCAAAGTAATATACTTCTGTTCAGATATCCTGCCTGCTATTAAAGCACTTGCTTTGGTTCAACTTCAGGTCGAAGACAGTTATCGCTTGTCGAACTCAAATCGAGGAGCTGAATTCAGCAAACGCTGTTCATCTTGTATGGGTACCAGGCAATTCTTCCATCACTGGACATGAATTGGCTGATGAGTGAGCTCGCATTGGAGCATTACATGACTTCATTGGCCCTGAGCCAGCTATTCCGGTATCGTAGTGTTGGGTAAAGCTTCAAATTCACACCTGGGCTGCCACTCAGCACAAAAAATACTGGAAAAGTTTGAAGTCATGTCGTCCAACAAAATTGTATTGTACCGAGCCATCTTCAAGGGTGGTGAAGTATCTAACAAATCTGTCAAACCAGAGTTGCTGCATTGACTAGTTACTGCCGACTCAGCTATCACATGGCGAACATTTAGCAAGTCGATTCATTTGTATGTGATAGTTTTGAATCCGGTTATGGAACTTCGTATCATTTGATATGTAACTGTCCAGTTTTTGCGCAACTGAGTTTCCGAGTACTCGGTAAACACTTAATAAGTGAAACTGACTTCAGAAACTTAATCCTTCAGGATATTCTGTTGTTCTTAACTAGCTGTGGTAAAGAGCTATAGGTTCTCTTTGTGTTTTATGCGTTATTACAGTGCCCTTTTCAGAGAGCTGTTTGAACCAATTGTGGTACGCTTATGCGTTACTACCCTCTTCCAGGGTATTTTTTTCCTATTTCCCTTCCTGTCCCTATCCCCATCCTTATCCTTATTTCCTTCCTTTTCCCTTCAAGTAGATAATAAAATAGGCTTTTACTATGGCGATGGCACAAATGTCTTAAATGGAGGATAACGTGCCTCCGGAGCCGGCCTTCTGATACCCTGATACCTGCTACCTGGCTACCAATTCGCCTACAAGGGAACAAATTCCAATAATCTTACCAAAATATTTGTAATCCTTTCTAGATACATTTGAATCAGAAATATTTCGAGAAGCCCACCAAGTTGTGTAAAACAAGTAACAAATTGCTTTACGTAGTTTACGTCGTGCAGTAATGTCTTGTACACATCACTCTGATTTTGTTTTTCATTGGTAAACTTTAATACTCATCCCACCTACTCAAACGCTATTCAAAGTTCAATGATTCCAAGCACGATTTTACCAAAAACTCCATAACAGTATATCGGAAACTTACCACGCAGCACTCAGCAGCAGCAACACTAGCAGTTCCGAACCTCAGCAAGGATGCGGAAAATTGATTCCATCGCTTCAAATTCATTCATGCATGGTGCGCTCCTCCCACACCTCAATACACACTACACAATCAACCGACCGATAGAGCCCTAGAAAGCCCCAGCAAAGCAGGTGAAGCATAAAAAATCAATTACCAAAGCCAGCGGGCAAGACGCCGCGCCGCGCCACACCGCTTCGGAGTGAGAACTTTCAGCTCTGGTTGTACGAGACACTAACAACAGTCTAACTCCACGTGGTGGCGGGCGTGCTCTATTATGTGGGTTGAAGGTTCCTCTACAACTGGCATCGTCCTGCTTCTCTATCGCAACGTGTCGATCTTTTCGATCGAACGCGTGTAGCTTTAAACATGGGTTTTGTACACACTTTTTTGATTCCGACATACCGACTGTCCATGCGCTGCGTCGTGTCGTGCCTCCCCCACAGAACGGAAGAAGGATTCCCTCGAACCGATGGTGAAACGTGTGGAAGTTTTGCTACATTAGAGATCGGTCGATGGCGATTAGAGCAGCGGACGAGGTGTCCCGAATAGGAGGGTGTGACGATAACGAAGAAATGGGTGATCTCATTGTAATCTTTAACAGAAACAGCAGTCTTGGAGAGTCATAGTCATCTGCGATCAATTTCAGTTTAGTAGTGAAGCACTCGTATGAAAAGCAAGGTTCATCGGTTCGAATCCCATCTAAATTTGTAATTTTCTTCTGCTCGGAACGCGAGCCTTGTGTTGGTGTTGTGCGAGTTCCACACCCGTACGCATTCGTGCTCAATTCCTGTACTATTCCGTTTCCCTTCCGCGCAGGAAGTCACTAGTAGCTACCATGGTTTGGTTCCTGTTTCTGTTTCGAATGCTATTTGTTTTGATTTATGATTGCTTCGCAGTTGTGGCGGAATGTTTAAGCAGGTATGATAAATGGGATTGTTTGTAAGGATTTTTACGCTCATTTCTATTTGTGCGGCTCCTGGTCTATCTACTACCGTGAGGCAATTTCTGGCGATTCAATTTCCTCACTTCTACTGCTGCTGGCGAAGCTTATCATAAATTTGGAAATTTGCTGCTTCTAACATCCAATCATCCTAAAAAGTGGCACTGTAAATCAAACAATTTTCTCCTTTCCCGTAGAACGGCATTAAATCGCCAAACAAAATTTTAATTGAAAATTTTCTCGCCTCCTCCTCACCACAGCGGTGAGATTGCTATCGATCGGCATTTATCTACAGTTTAGTTTCCGTCTCTCTTTTCAACCCTGTACAACTCTGTACAACTCGATTCCCGGTGTTTACACTTGCCACTCAGGCTCAAACAAGCCCATCGATTCCTGTTCTGATGCCCGCATTCGACCGGTCGTCCTTCCTGATTGTAAACCAGCAACCAGCAATCGGGACGACGGACAACGACAACGGAAGGAACCTATCGAATTAATCCATAAACAAACCACTCAAATTAAAATCCCCGTTCGATAAGATCGATTACTTCGTTGGTTGAGATGGACTTGCTTTTGTAAACGGTTCATCGGTTGGTGTAGTCAATGGTTGTGTCTGATCAGAACGTTTTTCTTTGTAGTGGTTCGCCTCACTTTCATTAGAACTCTTTCAGTGTTTCTTTCTTTGGTAGAAGGTTATCCAATTTAAATCTACATTTAATTAAGTAGTTGGACCGACGGTGAGGATTTATATTTTTAGAGAATTGGGAAATACAAATACAATACAAATACAATACAAATACAATACAAATACAATACAAATACAATACAAATACAATACAAATACAATACAAATACAATACAAATACAATACAAATACAATACAAATACAATACAAATACAATACAAATACAATACAAATACAATACAAATACAATACAAATACAATACAAATACAATACAAATACAATACAAATACAATACAAATACAATACAAATACAATACAAATACAATACAAATACAATACAAATACAATACAAATACAATACAAATACAATACAAATACAATACAAATACAATACAAATACAATACAAATACAATACAAATACAATACAAATACAATACAAATACAATACAAATACAATACAAATACAATACAAATACAATACAAATACAATACAAATACAATACAAATACAATACAAATACAATACAAATACAATACAAATACAATACAAATACAATACAAATACAATACAAATACAATACAAATACAATACAAATACAATACAAATACAATACAAATACAATACAAATACAATACAAATACAATACAAATACAATACAAATACAATACAAATACAATACAAATACAATACAAATACAATACAAATACAATACAAATACAATACAAATACAATACAAATACAATACAAATACAATACAAATACAATACAAATACAATACAAATACAATACAAATACAATACAAATACAATACAAATACAATACAAATACAATACAAATACAATACAAATACAATACAAATACAATACAAATACAATACAAATACAATACAAATACAATACAAATACAATACAAATACAATACAAATACAATACAAATACAATACAAATACAATACAAATACAATACAAATACAATACAAATACAATACAAATACAATACAAATACAATACAAATACAATACAAATACAATACAAATACAATACAAATACAATACAAATACAATACAAATACAATACAAATACAATACAAATACAATACAAATACAATACAAATACAATACAAATACAATACAAATACAATACAAATACAATACAAATACAATACAAATACAATACAAATACAATACAAATACAATACAAATACAATACAAATACAATACAAATACAATACAAATACAATACAAATACAATACAAATACAATACAAATACAATACAAATACAATACAAATACAATACAAATACAATACAAATACAATACAAATACAATACAAATACAATACAAATACAATACAAATACAATACAAATACAATACAAATACAATACAAATACAATACAAATACAATACAAATACAATACAAATACAATACAAATACAATACAAATACAATACAAATACAATACAAATACAATACAAATACAATACAAATACAATACAAATACAATACAAATACAATACAAATACAATACAAATACAATACAAATACAATACAAATACAATACAAATACAATACAAATACAATACAAATACAATACAAATACAATACAAATACAATACAAATACAATACAAATACAATACAAATACAATACAAATACAATACAAATACAATACAAATACAATACAAATACAATACAAATACAATACAAATACAATACAAATACAATACAAATACAATACAAATACAATACAAATACAATACAAATACAATACAAATACAATACAAATACAATACAAATACAATACAAATACAATACAAATACAATACAAATACAATACAAATACAATACAAATACAATACAAATACAATACAAATACAATACAAATACAATACAAATACAATACAAATACAATACAAATACAATACAAATACAATACAAATACAATACAAATACAATACAAATACAATACAAATACAATACAAATACAATACAAATACAATACAAATACAATAAAAATACAATACAAATACAATACAAATACAATACAAATACAATACAAATACAATACAAATACAATACAAATACAATACAAATACAATACAAATACAATACAAATACAATACAAATACAATACAAATACAATACAAATACAATACAAATACAATACAAATACAATACAAATACAATACAAATACAATACAAATACAATACAAATACAATACAAATACAATACAAATACAATACAAATACAATACAAATACAATACAAATACAATACAAATACAATACAAATACAATACAAATACAATACAAATACAATACAAAAACAGCTTCGTTCAAGCTTTTCTCATCAGAGCTCTTTGCTCCGGAGCCTCCTGAAACTCTTTCGAAAGCCTTGAAACGCCTCTGAAGTCTACCGGAAACTCTCTTGAACACTTCCCTAAATCCCCTTGAATCCCTGTAAAATTCAGCAACCCCTTCAGAACTCAAATTCCATGATATTGATTGAGTCTTCCCTGAGATCTCCCTCAGAAGCCCGAGGGACCCCTGAAACACCCTGAAAACCACTGAATTCTCCTAAAACTTTGAACTGAAAATTTCACTGAAATTACCCTAAGTTTCATTTTTATTACGTGTTACAAAGCTAAAAGTGATTGTTTTACACTTTAAGTTATTGTATTCTTACATACCAATGAAGCATAAAACACAAAAAGTTTTGAGGGTATACAAGAACCTCCAGGTTTCAGAAAGTGCTTAAGGGAGTTTCCTGAAGACTTCAGAGGCGTTTCAAGGCGTTTCTGAAGTTATCCATAAGCTTTCAGAGAGGCTCCCAGGGGCTTCAAGGGCTTCCGAAAAAGCTTCAGGAAGTTGCAAAGACATTTTAAAATCGTAGATATTTTTAGGGTGTTTCTGGGGCGTTTCAGTTGGGTTTCAAGGGGTTTAACAGACTAGTAGATGAGCTTCACGAGGATCTCGAAGGCGTTTCAATGCATTTCCAGACGTTTCAAGGTCATTCAGAGCGTTTCAAAGGGTTTCTGAATGGCTCATTGTGGAGGTGGGGGAAAACAAAGGGATTCACAGGCTCTAATATCAGCTTCTAAGCTCTTATGTGAGCTTTAGGAGAGTTTCAGAGGGGGGGGGGGGGGGTGGCCATTCAAGGCGATTCAAGGGGTCCCAAGGGGTTTCAAGTGGCTCAAGCCAGATTTCAAGGGGCTTCTAGCCAGATTACAATTTTTACGAACGCTGGCACAAACCTGTTTCCGCCCCTGGAGCATCTTGTGAAAGGAATATCACGCTTATGAAAAAATATTTCTTGACCACATATTTTGTGAATAATTTCTTGAGTAAAGCCATGTGCATCCGTGACAGCCCATGACACCCTTTATGCGACACCCGGCTAGGTTAGCCGAAGATTGTCATCATCCTGCGGAGAACAATCCCACAACTGTGATTTTTATGCTGTGACCACGACGTTTCCCACTCGGATCGATACGACTCGAGTATGGAACTGTCAGGCAAGCAGCCGAATCAGCGGCTGTTTTAACACACTTTTCACTCATGCATACGTGTGCGTGCTGTTGGCGATGCATTTATTACTGATTGTGTTGTACACGGCAACGAGAGATGTTCTGCACCCATCATAGAGTGTTGATCGATTCAGACTTGCGCAGGCTGTTGCGAGAATGCTGTACATTTGGAAAGTCTGGTCTCCGATGCGCTTCAGGGGCGCCTCAGGGGGTCTCAGCAGCTTTTTAGATATTTTCACAGGGATTCCAGGGGTTTCAGAGAGTTTCGCGCTGTCTCAGAGGTGCTCCAGGGATTCTGAGGTGCACTTCAGGGGTTATCAGGAGCATTTCAGGGGGTCCCAGCGGGTCTCAGAGGGTTTCCATATGGTCTCAGGTGCGCTTCATGAGGTCTCAAGTGGATTCCAGTGGGTCTTCAGGGTACTTCAGGGGTGCCTCAGGTGGTCTCAGGAGCTTTTCAGATGTTTGCAAAGGAATTCTAGGGGGTACCAGAGGGTTTCGCTTGGTTTCAAGGGCGCTTTAGATGTTCTCAAGAGCACTTCAAGGGTTCTCAATGGCATTTCCGGGGGTCTTTGAGGGCCTCACGGGGATTGCATGTGGTCTCGGGGCCGCTTCATGAGGTCTCAGAGGCATCCCAGGAGTTGGTAGGGGCGTTCTAGGGGATCTGAGTGGCATTCTGGAGGCCCGGGGGCTTTAGGCGGGCACCTGGAGGTTCCAGGTATGTTTCATGGGGCCCCAAGGAGCATGCACCTGTATATCTCAAGGGCGAATCAGTGGGTCTCATGGGTTTCAGGTCTCTGGGTAGCTCTTGCTATCGAAACACTTTTGAAATCCTCGTGATCCTTGAATGCCCTTAAACTGCTAAGATCCCCCAAAAAACCCTCGAAACCCCTTGAAACACCCTTGAGGTGCCTTGAATTCCATTATTCCATTGAAACGCTCTTGAAAGCCCTATAACCAATCTGAAATGGCCCTAAAACCCCTTGAAACTCGTTTAAAAAGCTTCATAAATCCCTTAAAACACCCCTGAAATGCTATCAAATGCCCTAAGACCTCTCGGAACGCCTTTGAGACGTTCCTAAAACCCCCTGAAACTCTCTGAAAAGCCTTGAAACTCTTTTGTAACGCACTACAAAGGCTTCTAAGACCCTCCTGTATCGCCCTTTATGCCCCTTGAAAGAAACCCCCGTAATACTATGGAAATGACCCTGAAATCCCCGTAATCTTATTGAAACGCCAACAAATACTGTCGGAACGCCCTTAAAAGGTTCCTGACATCCACAGAAATAACCACCTGAAACACCTCTGAAGCTCCCCTCTTTTGGGCTCTTTGGGAGCTTCCTGGAAACAATTTTTTCCAGAGGTTCCAGTGTATTCATGTATCTAGTTGTAGATAGTTGTGTGTATGTATCTAGATTTTTGATTGAGACTACCCACTGATGAAACAAATTGACGTAAGTCTTCCATTAACAGAAAAAAATGTCTTCACCAAAGGATTACAACCTCCAAGATTGTTGCCTGTCAACAGCAGCCATTCTACTCTTTTCCGCCATCGTATCATTACTGTCAGCTACCTAACCATCTCGCTAGCTAGGATTCTCCGCAACTTCCATGTCAGTGTGTCACTGGCATCTACCCAAACCCATCCCCAAAGTGGTAAAAGAATTTGTCAACTTGTATCGCTGATCGTAAAAGAGCACCGAGTATCAGGGTTTTGGTTGTGCGTGCTGCGTATGACTCCCTCCGAAGTCTAACAAAAGAAAAGACAAACGCAGCATTTTTTCCTTCTCAAAGGCAGGTTACATGGTTTTGTATCCAGGGCTGGATTTGAGTTTGGGGGGCACAAAAACAGTTTTCTATCAAAAGTACGAGACCTCAATGAAATATGAAGAAAATTTACCATTTTAATCAGAACTCCGTCATTAAGTTGAACATCAAGGATCAATATTTGGACGATGCTTTCAAATTTGAGGATATTGAAAGACGTCAAGGGAAAAAATCCGACTCTGCCCATACCAGAAGTTTACGATTCCCTTCCTCCCGGTTGAACCATTATCGGTGAAAGCACTCGGCTCCTTGTGCATCGTGCTCCCATCCGTCTTTAAACCACATCTACCCCAAGCTTTCGGCGACGGATTTAAAGCGCAGCACTCGAATGATGGAGGGGAGAAGGATGAGCTGTTGCTTTTCCGCCTTCCAGCTGGGCGAAAGTGTCACGTAGATCTTACGGTGGTGAGAGCCCTTAGCTTTCAGGGCAAAAAAGTACAACGGAATTCAGAGACATGTACCCACCCACCCACACACATCCACGAAGCGGGTGCCTGTGTCGTCCTTTCTTCTTCTCAGTCAAACCAAAGTCGTTTCGGTTCGCTGGCGAGGAAAGAACGAAAAGTCACTGGCACCGTTCGTTGCTCGTTCGGGGAAAAGCGTGGGATGAGATAAAACAAAGGAACGAACGAAATTCGGTCGGGTGGAGAGGGTCGTTTTTATGAACTAGGCGGCGATGATTCTACACCGACGGTTGAGAGTTTCAAAATTGCAAAGACTTCCAAGCACCATTCCGAATAACTTCAGGAAAGAGTGTTTCCCACTCAAAGTGGCACAGGAGAAACAACCTGAAAATGTGTATCACCTATGTCATATCCTTACACGTGCGTGCCTTTGCACCGCACACCCACACCGATCCAAAGAACTAAAGGTGAAAGAAATATCCGACGGCACACTGGAAAACCCACCTTCCATCCGGAGCGATCGGAAATGGAGAAAAACGAAACGATACATGCAATGATGCGTGTCGCATATCCTCTATTGGTTTCAATCTGCTTTGGTCTTTTCTGCGCTGTCGTCTTCATTGATGACGATGGGGACGACAAGGACGACAAAAAACGACAGCCCTGTCAACGACTGCGGAACGATTCAGTGCCTTTTCGATTTGGATAATGTGCGCACTTCTGCCATGAATCCCAACTTCCGGTTTTATCCGGGTGAAACAACGAACCAACGTCACCTACCTCGCCTACCTGCGTTGATTGGTTGGATGGTCACATGTGATAACAGCAGGAAAAAAGTGAAGTTCCGATCGGTGTGTGCGACTGTGATATCGAAGCAAGAGAAGGAACTTATTTCGGCTGTGAATGGGATGTGAGTTAGTTCCTGGAAAATTGTTGTCAATATTTGTCGGGAAAATCAAAACATGAAGTCGGTTCACATTTCTCTCTAAACAGTCTATTGAAGCTTTCGGTCATTGCCCGTAGCGTTCCATCCCGGGTAAACAAGAATATCTAAATCAAATCTAATATTTCGTTGCGATTTTGATGTATTACGCGGAAACCTTCATTTAACAAATGGTGTCAAATCCATTTACGTAAACTACATTAAAATACCTTAATTTAAATAACGTTACCTTAATGGAAATCGACTGTATTCAAGCAAACCATAAACAGCGTAGACTTTGAGGGGGGGTGGGGGTTTGATCTGGTCTACGTCTCATACAAATTTTCAAATTTCTGTATGAGCAAAAATCTACGAGTGGGGTGGAGGGTGTCTGAGATGATCAATGTTTGGTCTATTAGGTTATTAGGCTGAATAGGTCATTAAGCCGAATAGGTTATAAGGCCAAATAGATCAATAGGTCATTTAAAAAAATGACCTATTCAGCTCAATCACCCATTTGGCCTATTGACCTATACGGCCACTTTGACCTTAATCGCCTATTCGGCCCGATGATTTATTCGGCCTATTCACCTATTCGACCTAATGACCTATTCGGCCTACTTTGCTTAATGACGTATTCGGCCTATTCGGCTTAATGGCATATTTGACCTAATCACCTTTCCGATATAATGACCTATTCGGCCTTATGACTCTTTCGGTCCATTCGACCTAATCGGCTTCATGACCCATTCGATCCATTCGGCCTCTCGACCTATTCGGTTTAATGACCCACTTGGTCTATTCAGCCTAGAGATGCCAGATGATTTTCTGTATCATTCGTTCAAAAATCTGTATCCCATACAAAATTTGGGTGAGAAATCTGTATCCCATACAAATGGAAAATCTGTATTTCATATAAACGCTATCTGTACCGATGCTCAAAAATCTGTATAATACAGATAAATCTGTATATATATATGGCATCCCTGTATAAGCCTAATGACCTATTTTTCCTTATGAGCTATTCGGCCTAATGATCTATTCGGCCTTATGACACATTCGGCCTTATGTCCTATTCGACCTAATAACTCGGTCTAATGATCTATCCAGCCTAATGATTTATTCGGCCTAACGACCTACTCGACTAAAATACCTCTAATTAATACTAACCAAATCAACCAGATCACTCTTTCGACCTAATGACCAATTTGACCTAATGTCCTTTTTGACTAAATAACTTTTTCGATCTAATGCCTTATTTCGATAAAACTGGATATAAGACTACGTCATGAACATTATTTTTTTGAAACATTTTTTTGCATCCCCGTATTCCGTATTGCGCTTGAAATTTTGTATGAGATTTTGTATGACAAAACTTACTTTTTTGCATTTTTCTCATAAGAAACTTGAAACAAAATTGTTTGAGCCCATGTAATTTATGACGTTAAAGTATAGTCTAGGATGTATATGTCACACACTTTGGCGCATAGATATCAAGCTGTAGTTGAAGAATTTGACTCGCGTCCTCAGAACATAGATTGGTTGTGGTATTTTCCAACATTTTTTTGGTGACCTCACAGTGCAAAAAAACTCTGTGATATTGCGACCACATCAAGGGATCATTTCAGGAATCCCTTCAAAAAATAAATGTTACTGTGATTATTTCGCAAACAAGGGAAATTTATTCAAGTATTACCCCACAAATTCCCCCAGAAATTGCTCTATGGGCTCTTTAAAAATCTATTTATATGGATTTTTATTCCGAAATCTCCTAGACTTGCTTTTTTATTACTGGGAATAATTCAGATATTTCACAAAAAGAGATAAAGTAAGAGGATAAAGTATATAAAGTAGGAGCTATTCCTTCGAAATTTGCATGGATTGCTTCAAGAGCTCCTTCATGCATTTCTTCAGAAATCCTTAAGTTATTACTCAAGAAATTATTTGAGAGATTCCTTCAGAAGTTTATCGAAGGGTTAATTCAGAACGCCATCCAAGAATATTTTCAAAATTAAAAAAAATCCTCCACGTTTGGCTTTAGTAATTTCTCCAGCTTTCCTTTCAGAAGACCTTTCAGGAACTGTTTATAAAATTCTGCCAGAGGTTCCTTCGGAAAGATTTTTCTGAGAATTCTTAGGGATCCCTTTATGAGATAACCCCAGAAATTAATTTGTGAATCCCTTTGTAAACCTTGTAACGAATACATTGGAACCTTATGAATACACATTTTATTTTCCGTTTCGGGCCCCTCGTTTGGGAACTTAGCTACGAAAACAAAATGGAACATTACAAATGCACAAAATACAAACATGCAACACATAACATTAATTTGTGCCCGGTCATCCATATGGATAACGAAGTCCGAACCCAGGATAACCCAAGGTTTCATTATTGTTCTTGGTCCATCAGTCATCCTAGAAATGTATTTTGTTTGGCAGTTCGCCTTTTAGTTCGCAGCATCTGTTGCTGCATTCATAGCTTGTTTTGGTCTAGGAATTTCTAATCCTAAGGGGGCATCCCGATTCGGGCAACAACACAAGACCGTCTGCAATTTGATGTCCGTGTTAGGGGACGGCTAGCGTGTTTTGTACTGGTTCGCTCCTGAAATGTTTGGAGCGCTACAAATGCACATTAAAATTCAGGGACGGATGTACAAACCACAGTATAAAATAGAAAATTAACTGACAAAATGCTCACAGCAATTTACAAACGTAACAACCTTCCTAGGAATCCTTCTGAAATTGATTCACGGATTACTTATTTTTTTAAATCGTCCAGGACTTCTTTACAGCACCTCTTACACGTTTTTTTTTTTTTGAGAAAATGCTTTTAGAACATCTTCCACAAATTGCTTCAAAAGTGCCTCTGGAATTTTCTAAGAATGATCCCGCAGAAATTTATCAAAGATTTTTTTTAATTTTCACGGAATAATTTAGAAATTCCTGCATAGTTTCTTTTGAAAGTCGTATGAAAATTCATTCAGGAAATCATCCATGATTCCTTCAAAAAATGATCCATGGATTACTTTTGAAATTACTCCATGAATTCGATCTTAAAAGCCAAGCTTTTTTTTTCAGAAAATCCGCCATCGTTTTTTTTTCCTTTTTCAGAAATTCTTTCAGGGGTTCTGTAGGAATTTTTTTCAGTGCTTTCTTCAGATATTCCTTCAAAAATGTCTCCAAAATCTTCTCCGAGAACTCTTTTGGGTAAATTTCTATTGGCTGTTTCTGAAACTTCGCCATGGATTACTTTAGAAACTCTTCCTGGGAGTCGTTAAGACAATCCTTCGGGAATAACAGTTTTCCACAGGGATTGCTTCAGAAATTCTTTTAAATATTCTTTCATCAACTCTTCCAGAAGTTTCATCATAAAGTCTTTCAAAGATTCCTTCAGAAATTCCCCCAGAGATTCGTACTTTAGTGCTTTCAGTGATTCAGGCGGGCGCTCCTTTGGAGAGTTCGTACAGAGAATCCTTCAAAAATTCCTGCATATACCCGTCCATGTTTTCCCGGAAATTTCTCCGGCATTTTCTGCATGAGTAACTCTCAGAATTTCTCTACGGATTTTTAAGGAATTTATTCACAAATATTACCTAGAAAATTTCCACAGAAATTTCTTGTGAAATATTTCAAGAGTATTTATTTTTTCTTGTGAAGGAATTTTTGACAAAAAAATATTAACGGAACCTTTAAATGAATATCTGGTAGATCTGGAAAATTCTGGAAAAGTTTTTGAATTACTAGAATTCACGGGATTTTTTTTACAGAATTCTTGATAGATGGTCTGAATATATTCTTAGTAAACCCTGGAGGAATACCTGAAAAAAAAATAAAACTCTGAAGACAGTCGTGCAGGAACTTCCAGGATAATCTCTTGAAGTTCTGTAAAATTGGAAGCTTATCTAAAAGTAAATGTCTTCTTAAATATGGCCACAAAATGCTTCAGGAATGCTTTCAGGGAATATCCCAAGAAAATTCCACCATAGGATTACTCCAGGAGTTTTACTTAAAATTTATCAATTTACTTTTCTAGCAAATCCACCACGGGTTTCTCGAGGAGTGTCTCCATTTTTTCCTTCAAAAAGAATCTCAGAAATTCATTCTTGAATTGTTTCATTAATTCCTTAGGACAGTTATTCCTTTAGATATTAATTCAAGAATTTTTTTGAGATTTTAAAATTATGTCCACTGGAAATTTCAGTAAACTTTTCTTCGGGGAAATTTTGGAAATTTCATCTAAAATTCTTTCTGCAACAATCTCCAAAAACTTTTCAGAATTCTTCAAAAGTCCTTCCGTAAAATTTTACGGAGTTCCACTAAAAATTCCGTTAAAAATCCTACAGAGATTCCTATAATTGCTGGTGAAATTCCGCCAGGGATTCCTACAGATATTTTTTAAAGAATTCTTTTTGGGAAATTGCTTTTGTGGTTTCATCAGAAACGTTTCCTGGGCTTTCATCAGAGATTCTGCGGTTTATTTTTATATTTATCGACGAGATGTTTAATCTCAGGCACCGCTCATTACTTCTCTTCCGAAGGAACCCAGCTAACACAAAGTCGTAAATGATGTTAAATAGGATGCAACAGTGGAGGCCATATACGCACCCGCTTCCATTTGACCACGTGTAAAGGATACGCATATCGCCGCCGCAGCATCCTATTCAACATCATATGCGATTTTGTAATGACTGGGAAGAACCCCCATTTTGTGAGATTGTCGGGAGTGGATTCGACCCCAGGTACTCGGCGTGATAGTCACGGCCTGCATCCATTACACCAGGTTCACTTAACACTCAGCAGTAATTGTTTTAGATACTCCTTCAGAGATTTTTCAGAAGTTTTTTTTTAGAAATTGAAAAAAAAAATGCTTGAAGAATTCTTAAATGAATTTCTAAGGGATTTTTTGTGAAAATCTCTTGGAGACTGTCTGAAGGAAAATTACTGAAAGGGTAAATGGAGAAACTTTAGAGGAACTTCTTCAGAAATTTAAAAAAAAATCGGCACCAACATTTCAAAAGGGCGTAACTGCATTTACAACCAATGCCTTCTCACAAAGCTGTGGAGCGTATCCCATCCCTCTCGAGCAATCTACTAGCACAAATGTATACCAACATTTCAAAAGGGCGTAACTGCTTTTGGAATCATCGCCTTCTTTTAAAGCTGTGGATCATGTGTTATGATTTCCATGTTTTTCACAACAAGTACCAGATGGGAAAAACTCTCCTCTTTCCGACAACCACGGTGGTTTGAGTGTAAGGGAGGCAGTACGACCTACAGCTTTGAAAGAAGGTATTACTTCCAAATGCAGTTACGCCCTTTTGAAATGTTGGTGCCGAAATAGTAAGATAAAATCCTCCTCTTTCGATTAATGGATGTGAATTGCGTGAGATGAATGAAATACGACCCACAGCTCTGTGAGAAGGCATTGGTTGCAAAAGCAGTTACGCCCTTTTGAAATGTTGGTGCCGAAATGTCTACAGAAATCCCTACAGAAACTACAGACAAAAGTACTGTTGAAATTCTTGAAGAAATTCCTCAATACATTTCTTAGGTCGACATGAGTACCATCATGTTTCAGGGCCCATATAGCCGAGGCGGTAAACGCACGGGTATTCAGCATGACCATGCTGAGGGTGACGGGTTCGATTCCCGGTCGGTACAGGATCTTTTTGTTAAGGAAATTTCCTTGACTTCCTTGGACATAGAGTATCTTCGTGCCTGCCACACGATATACGCATGCAAAATGGTCATTGGCAGAGGAAGCTCTCAGTTAATAACTGTGGAAGTGCTCATAGAACACTAAGCTGAGAAGTAGGCTTTGTTCCAGTGAAGACGTTACGCCAAGAAGAGAGAGAGAGTACCACTCTAGTGCTAAAGTGTCTTTAATAAACTAATGCATAATAATAATAAATTTCTGAGGAATCCCTGGAAGATTTTATGAAGAAAAACTTGAAAAGGTCTATATTTGTTATACAACAATTTCCTGAGATTTTTTTAAGGATACTTTGGAAAAATACCTTGTAGAACTGGTGAATTCTCTGGAGGTATTCCCAGACGAAATTCTTGAAAAAATCCTTAAAACACTTAAACGGTTTTGAGATAATATGTGGAGCAATTCTTACAAGTTCTGAAGGGATAAGTTCACAAAAATACCTTTAAGGTGGAACTGGATGCATTTCCTCATTTTTCGTGTTTTTTTTTATTTATTTAAATATCGAAGCAATATATTAAAATCGATTTTTGTACACATCAGTATGGATCAAGGTATCTCCGGATTTTTTTTTTCCTTGTGGAGCTTTTTCTGCCACTTTTGCTGAAACTATTTTTAATAAAATTTCGAAAAAAACTGATTTTGAAAATATTGCTTCAATATCTTATAAAAAATCCAAAAAAAATGAGGAAATGCTTCCAGTTTCGCCTTAAGTACTGGAAAAATTGTTCAAGAAAAATCTGAAGAAACAAAAAAAATCTTGTAAAAATTAGGGCGGAATCAAAAGGTACAAAACTGAATACACTGATCCGAAGAGGGTATTCTCCTTAATTGGATAATTTTTTGAATGACTGGAATTCACTGGATTTTTTTTTGAAAGAATTCCTGAAAGATAGTCTGAAAATATTCTTAGTAAACCCTGAAGGAATACCTGAAAAAAATCTGGAGACAGTCTTGCAGAAACTGCCAGGATAATCTCTTGAGATTTTTAAAGGATTTTTTAAATATGTCATAGTTCAGTCCATGGAACCGCTTGCTTATGATGGTATAGTGTCTGGACAATGCCTGCATATAAGAACTAATTCATGGAAGAACCTCTGGAAAAATTCCAACAATAAATTCTGAAAAAGTTAGTGGAATATTCTCAAAATTTCCATAGAGAAATCTCTGAAAATAATAAGTTAACAATAACAAAATTGTCCTGAAATTGGTTCTAAAAAAATCTTTGCAGGAATTCCTGGAGAAACCCCTGCAGCAATTGCTACAAGAGTTTCTTGACACATTTCTAGAAGAATTTCTGAAGAAATCCCAAAGGAATACTCTGAGAGGATCTGACAGTAGAACACCAACATGCTTTTTTTCAGAAATGTTTGAAGACAAACATAAAGGAGTACATGCACGAACTTCTGTAGCAACCCTTGAAGGAATTTCCTAGAGAATCCCAGGTGGAATTTCTAAGGCAGGTTCTGAAGGAAATTCTTAAGAAACCTCAGAAATAGTTTCAAGAAATGAGAGGAGGGATACTTGAAAGAATCTCTGGAGGAATTTCAAGGAAATACATGAAGAGATATGCATTCATGAGGGATGCCTGGAGGAATCTTTGGAGGTGTTCTGATGAAATTATTCTGCAAGAATTTCATGCTTCAAAAATTCCATAAAAATGGTAAATCCTGAAGGAATCTCTAAGTAATTTCTGACAATATTCCTAGAGGTGGTCATGGAGAAATTTCTAAAGAAGTGTATGGAAAAGAATACATTCTTAAATAATCTTCAGAGAAATCTGTAGAAAAATGCTAGTAGAACTCATAAAAGGAGCTCCTGCAAGGATGCTCCTTCCTCGATAATTACAGAAAAAAATCGTGGACAAATAATTCTTGGAGGGATTTCCTGGAATAATTCTCAATTGGGCGCAATATTGGAATAATAAACCTGAAGGCGTACCAGTATAAGGAGGTGCAGCAATTTGGAAAACTTGAGTAACTAGCTCGGATTCCACCATGGTAGCACTGGACAAAAGTCTACAAGAAGGAAAGACTGAAATTACTGAAAATGACGCACAGGCAATACTGGAAGCGATGACGTCAATAGCGGAAAAGCATGCTTCTTACCAGGGATGGCAAAAATGCTTTTTTCTCTTTTCCGTTCATTGATACCAACAGTAAAATAAAAACAAAACAACGGCAGCACCAATACCATCAGCAGCCGCGCCGTCGGCAGTCATGCTGGCGCTTGATAGGTTTCGCTTCCCCACAAAACTATTTTTGAGCAGTCATGCCGAGGCGGGTGATTGCGAAAAATGTCAAATATGTTCAACTGCTAATTACTCACTTGTTTTAGTGAATAATTTGAATCTGTTTGCACAAATAGCTAGAGCACACTCCAAGCTTAGTGATGCATATAAAGAAGTTTGTCTAGAAGCGGATTGAAACGCAGAAAAATGCGAAAATGGGAGAGACAGAAATTGTTGTCGCCGTTGTGCTCGAGTACCGGCGCTCTCGCACTTGGAAACCGTTTCGAGGAAGAAGGCTGCTGGAAAAAAATGTTATGACATTTATTTTTCGAACAGTTTGAGTTTGGCTGGGCTTGTGATGTTCGTGTGGAAAAATGTCAAATGAACAGCTGGTAACCGTTTTTTCCAGTACATTTCTCATCCCTGCTTCTTACATCATATCTTGTCAAAACCACTAGAACAGCCTCTGCTGCAGATATTCTTAGATATTCTCCGGAGATTAATTAATGAATTCTTAATTAATCTCTGGAGAATTCTCAGATGAACTGGTTATGCAGCTCCTGGATAAATTTGTGGAGGGCTTTTTTTGTAGAATTCCTAGAGGAATTTCTAAAGAAGCCGCCGTGTAGGTGAATACAGTACTTTACAAGTTGTTTAACTTCGAGCCCTGAAGAAGATCCAAACCCGAGGATCGAAACGTCTGCGATGAATTAAAATAATAAACGCTTATTTCTGTGACTGCAAGCCGAAACCATTAGAGTATACCATTTTAAACATTAATGCTACTTTATTCAATCGATTTTTAGATAAATTCATTTTTTTTGACTCACCCGTACAGAAGTATGTCATTGAAATCATACTCTAAATATCAGAAGATCGTTTATCAATCGTATTTATAACTTTTTCATAAACGGTGTATGTCTGGTCATTTACTTCAATGTACTCCAATGCTTTTGATGCAAACTATCATTCCGATGCTCCACTCGACTGCCTTCAAATCGTGAAAGCTGTACTCATGATCCAAATTTTGGCGTAGGTGCCGGGGAACAAGGTGAAATCAACAAAATAATAACAAGCAGCATAAAAATGAAGCCGGAATGTGCCGTACAACATCAATTTCCATATCCACTGGCCGTGTCATTTCGGTTTGAGCGAAAGTGGCGAAGAAAGGACCAAATGCGGGGTTGTCGCCTTTTTTCTTTCTTCTTCGAGGAGGGTTGCAATAAGATTTTAGTGTTAATAATTTATTTTTATGACCACGAGTCCTTCCTTCGCTTAATGCTGCGTTGCTTGCACAGTAGTACTTTCTTTGTCGTTCCAGGACTATTGCTTTGCTGGGGATGAGAACCTTTTCTTGGGATTAGACTAGTCGGAATGTATCGCGCTATTCTAGCTGTTCGTCGCAAAGTCTGGGACATGGACCAGTCTGAGCCAGTGAAATGTTGTTGACTGAGTACGAGAAGTGCGGACGCGTGCAGCATACGGCGAAGAAAACTGGAAACGTAATCGAGAAAACACAATTTTTAATGTGATTGTCGTAGTACAACAACGCCGCTACGAAGGCAACTCAGCCAAGAACGAGGGGGGAAGGATCCCTCAGGATCAACCCGAAAGCTACCACGGTGAGAACGTGAAGGAGCTAAATTAAATGCCTCTCTTTATCATTTCGTCTCCTCTTGCCACTCGGAAAAGCGCCCCACCAAGTCGTTGATATATTTTTCGTGTTTCCATTTTTTCCCTACAGACGCAATGTTTCACGAAAGAACTCGAGGGGGTGATATTTGGCTAGTTATCAAGTTCTTATCTCGGTGGGTCTTACGCTGTGTTTCATTTCCGATGGCGTTCTTAAAGCTGTTGGAATTCGTGTTGTTACTTTGCACGTCGAGACTTTAAAGCTGGAAATGGGTGTTGTGCTTGTGTGCAAACAATTTTCCAATCCCCGTACACCGAGAAATCATCATCGATGTCACACTTGGTGGAGCGTGTGCCCAGCCAGCCGGTGAAAGCTCAGCTTCCGACAATCATAAATATTCAATCAGTGAACCATCCTTCGCGTCCGTTCAGTCTCTCGAGAGAACCAGGAGGGGGTTCCAGCTTTCAGTTGTGATTTTCCCGGAATCAACAACAACGGTGGTACCATGCTTGAAGCAGCACACCGTCGTCGTCCGAGAGACGAGTTTTGGATCGGTGAACAACAACCGGACGGAACGGAACGAAACGGAACGGGATGCATGCCATTCAATATCCGATTCTATTAGAATGTCCCAGAAGGGCAAAAGCAACACCGCATTCGTTGGAAAAGTGGGCACCATTGCGCGTTGTCGCTGTCGCCGTCGCCATCACCATCACCATCATCATCATGTTGTCGTCGTTTGTCTGAAGTTCGATGTGGATCGTTGAACAAGTCTCGGGGAAATAAAACAAAAGCTTTACAGCGCTGCTATTCGAAGCATATTATGACGGGGTTTACGCTCGCTCACGGGTGAAGAATATTGTTGGAGAAATCTTCTGGCTGGCACTTGGGCAGCGGTAAGGAACGATTTGTGATTTAATACCTAAAGCCAGAACATTCAAACGGATGGTACATAGAAATACAACTCACAGAATCGGAATAAACATTTGCATGTTTTTGAGCACTGCAAAACCAACTGCCTTCAGGAAATGTTCAAAGACTATATGCAAAACAAAAAAATGGAAAACCAGTGATGATCCGAATTTGACAGCCTCTGGTTGCGTTCGGAACAAAACTAGGACACTTTGTGTATAATTTTCATCAATAAATTAATTAATTCCTGCGAAAATCTTAAGGGAATCTTGCGTCTTGCCACATTTTATAGCGAAATCCATAAAGAATTCCTTGCAAAATGCTTCTTGGAACCTATACGAAAATAACCAGAGGATTAGGGAATCGCGCCACTTGGGCGGTGGCTTCTATTTTCGTCTGTTTTCCACTATAACTCAGTCAAATTTGATCCAATTGACACAATTTTTGGAATGCAGTGAGATACATAGGTGTACAACATTTCAAGTCAATTGGTTCAAAATTGACTGAGTTACAGTGGAAAACAGACGAATATAGAAGCCACCGCCCAAGTGGCGCGATACCCTATTCAAATAAAACGAAATGATTAAGCTCTACAGCACGGTTTCCCAACCTTTGTTTCGCTACCCTCCAACTGCTTACAGGCACGCTGCGATTGTTCTACGAAAAGCGGGGTGACAACAGACAGGGGGGTCGCGAGAGCCAAAGTTGGGAAGCGATGCTCTACAGCTACTGCCGGTGAAAGCCTGAAAGAAATCCACGCTTAAAATACGAATATCTTAAATTTCTGTGCTAGTTTCTGGGAAATATTTCAGGAGAAATTTTTGAATTAATTCAATCCTCAAGGAACCGAACGAGATTTTTGTAAGGCAATCCTTACGGAATTTATCTCTCTACAATTGGCTTTTCGATCCGGAAAATTGTGAGCGGGGGGATTCTATTGCATCCGACGTTGCTTACGAAAAACCTAGGTGGAATTTCTGAAAAAAAAAAAATCATATAAGGGAGGGAACCTGTACATAAATTTGGGTAAAAAAGGTATTCCTAGATGAATTTCTGCCCGAAAAAAAAGAAAACATGCAAAGTTTCCCTAAAGAAATTCCTTGCGACATTTCTTTGGGAATTTCCGATGGAATCCCGGATGAAATCGCCGGGGAAAAGAGTTATTCGAGGATCTTGTATAGCTGGTATTTCTTCGAATACCTGGAAGAATTTCTGAAGAAACCTCAAGAAATCCTTGAAAGAATCTACAAAAAAATCTAAGTGAATTAATATCAGATAGATGATTTTAAGATATCTGTTGGCGCCGAGAAATGAAAGACCGCACACTGATTTCGAACAGCTATATTTTCGTGCTTCAAACTGTAAATTTAATGCATAAATTAGTTGATAAGTAGGTTTAAGGGTAATATAACTTACATTTCAGTGGCGCTTTGTTAAATACACAATGGCCTTTCAATCAACGCCCTTTACGGTACGATTAGGTGTAACCCTACATAATAAAAGTTTTTGTAAATATCGCATGTTACATATGTTCCCTTTGTATATATTACCTTTCTAGCTTTAGTTCAATTTAGGTTAAGCTAGTATGTAAGTATATAAGTAGTAATTAACAAATTCACTGTAGGTTTAACTAGGGCTATCAAATTTAATCTCTAATATTAAGAACAATGGACCGCATGTGCAAATTGGTGAAGTAACGATAGACGAATGTCTGACTGACATTTCAGCCGTAGAGCAGCCGTAGACATTTCATCACACAAAGATCGGTAGCTCGCGATCTGACATTTGGACGACCGTGTTGCCAGTTCTCGATGTCCCTGTGGTAACATCCTCCCCCGGGTGCGGTCCACTGGTCTCGTTGACCGTACAATCACTCCTAACATCGAGTACCGCCAGTTTCGATACCGGCCTTCGAAGAACTCCCGCTGCAGTCTTTATTATAGCTTGGCGCACGTGGCCATCCGGTGCCCTGATCGACTCCGTCACGGTTCCACGGATCCATCCGTTCCGTTTACCTTCGTCCGCTATCAGTACGAGGTCCCCGGCTTTCACTGATCGAGACTCCTCAAACCATTTCGACTGTTTGCGGATCACTGGAAGATACTCCTTCAGCCAGCGTTGCCAAAATCGATTCAGGTTCCGCTGGATATGGTTCCAAGAATCCCTAGAGGTTCCTTGCTGAGACTCTATGTCCACGCTTGGCTGCTTGATTCCATTGGAACTGCCCAGCAGAAAGTGGTTCGGGGTGAGAGCCTCGGATTCCGCGGAATCAAGCGGTAGGTATGTAAGTGGTCTAGTATTTACAATTCCCTCTGCCTCCACGATAACAGTATGCAGCCCTTCATCGTTGAGTTTCCCTTCGGTATACGCATCCCCAATCGCTACCTTCACTGAGCGGACGAGGCGCTCCCACGCACCGCCCATGTGCGGAGCGCTTGGCGGAATGAACGTCCATTTCGTGTTCGCGCTGGTGAAGGTCGCCGTTACTCCTTCGTTGATCTGTTCACGCAGCGATCGATCAACCCCTCTGAAATTCGTAGCATTGTCGCTGAAGAACTCCACTGGTGCTCCACGACGACAGACAAATCTTCGGATGCAGGAAACGCACGATGCTGCTGATAGATTGTAGGCCACCTCGAGGTGGACAGCGCGGACGGTCAGGCAGGTGAAGAGCGCAATCCACCTTTTTACGTTCGCGCGACCCTGTTTAACTAGCAGTGGACCGAAATAGTCCACTCCGACGTAGCTAAATGGACGAACACTGATTGCTAATCGCGCTTGGGGCAGCGGAGCCATCGGAGGTATAGTCGGAAGTGCTTTACGAACCTTGCAGAATTGGCAGCTTCGGCTAACTGCTTTCACCACAGATCGAAGTTTCGGTATGACGTATACTTGACGAACTTCGTTCACCACTGTCTCGGAGTTTGCATGGCGATAGAGGCGATGATATTGTTCGACGATAAGCTCTGTGCAGCGATGCTTCCTTGGTAGGATAACTGGAAAACGCACGCTGTAATGGAGATTCTTCGCTGGTGCAATTCGGCTGTTCTGCCGCATCAACCCCTGCTTATCCATCATCGGCATTAGTTGGTATATAATGCTCGATCTGTCGATCGTTTCCCGCTTGTCTTCCGTCAAGGTTTGATTGTTCTGCAACGTCGCAACTTCATCCGGAAAAGCTTCCATTTGGACATGTCTTAGGATGTGAACTTCTGCTGCACTTAGCTCTGGCTGGGTTAGCCGACCGCTGTTTTTCTCTCCTTTCTTCCTGGCGTTGTTTATAAAACGTAGCACGTAAGCCACACTACGCTGCAACCTTTCCTATTTTGAGAATCGCTCATAGGCAATCACCGACTCCCATGTAGCATGAAGGAAAACTGACGACCGGACCTCCTCAGACGTGTCCACCACTGGATTGGTAGGCCTCGGCCAATCGGCTTCCGGCAGGACTAAGAAGTCTGGCCCGTTAAACCATTTGCTGTCTCGACTGAAGTAGGGTCCACTTCCCCACTTTGTCGCTTCATCTGCCGCGTTGGATTCCGATGGCACCCATCTCCATTCGTCGGCTGTCGTCGTCTCCAGGATTTCTCCAACTCGGTTGGCCACGAATGGCCGGTAATTTCTCGGGTCTGCACGAATCCACGAAAGCGCAATTGAACTGTCCGTCCATAGAATTCGTTTTGTGATGGAAATTGAGTGGTTGGCTTGCACAAACTTCAGCATCCTTGTTCCAAGGAGACATCCTTGTAGTTCCAGCTTCGGTATAGTCATCGGTTTTAATGGCGCGACCTTCGCTTTCGCAGCGATCAGGCTACATTGAGGAATGCCATGGATGTTGATGGTCCGCAAATACAATGCACAAGAGTAGGCTAGCGAACTGGCATCTACGAATACGTGGAGTTCGGCGTCCTCGTATGTACGTACTGATGCTTCCGGGAAATAGCAACGAGGAATCCGAATGTTTTCGATGTACGATATCATCTTGACCCATCTACGCCAGTCTGAATACTGATCGTCGCCGACTTCGTCGTCCCATCCTGTTCCCTCTCGCCACAAGTCTTGTACAAGAATCTTGCCATGGATCAAAAACGTAGCCAATAGCCCCAAAGGGTCGAACAGTGTCATTACACAGCGTAAAACTTGTCTCTTCGTTGGTATTCTTCCGCTTTCCAGAAGAGATTGAACTTCATCGCTCATTCGAGTGCTGAACGATAGTTCATCCGTCCGTGGATCCCACAACATCCCGAGCACACGCTCAGTATTGGCGCTCGCTGTTATCAGGCTTTTTCTGGCAGCAGCTTGTTTTTCTCCAAGGTGCTGTAGAACGCCCTCACTATTTGAGATCCAATTTCTCAATTCGAATCCACCGTTGCGAAAAATCTGACGAACTTCTTCGGAAATGAGAGCAGCTTCTTCCTCCGACCCAAAGCTATCCAGGTAATCGTCTACGTAGGTACTTTTTAGTATACCTTCTGCCGCTCTGGGAAACTGGCCACTGTGCTCCAATGCGTTCTTATTCTTTATGAATTGGGCGGATGCTGGAGAACACGTCGACCCGAACGTAGCTACATCAACCAAGTAGATCTCCGGATCTTGAGCTGGATCCACACGCCATAGAATCCGTTGTGAGTGCTTGTCGATTGCACGCATCAGTATCTGCAAAAACATTTCCTTCACGTCCGAGCAAACTGCGATCTGAAACTGCCGAAAGCGGAACAGCACTCCTAACAGCGACACCAATTGATCAGGGCCTTTAAGCAGCATACTGTTTAATGAAACGCCGTTTACCTTTGCCGCAGCGTCCCAAACGATGCGTGTCTTCCCTGGCTTCTTGGGATTGGTCACCACCCCAACCGGCAGATACCAAATTCTACGAGGATCCGCTTCTTGGAGTTCGTCGTTCGTCGCTTTATGGATGTAGCCTTTGTTTACGAAGTCGTGCATCTGTCGAACTACATTATCCTTCAATGCTGGATCCCGTAGCATTTTCCGTTCCAGGCATTCTAGTCTGCGTAACGCCATCCTGTAGCTATCGGGTAACTCGAAGTCGTCTTCCTTCCACAGTAATGCCGTTTCGAATTTGTTACCAACCCGAACCGTTGTTTGTTCCAACAAGTCCAATGCTCGCTGCTCTTCTTTTGAACGCAGAGTAACATTCCCTGATCCAGCTTCTTCCACATCGTAGAACTGCTTGATGGCTTCATGAAGATCTTTATTCGTCGTGCATTCACAGATGTGGAAATTGTATCCACCCTTTGTTCCAGGTTGTTGCTTCCCATAAACGCACCACCCAAGTCTGGTTTTAACTGCAACTGGTCCGTTCCCGGTCCCTTCTCTTGTCTTGAGAGGAACCGCCAGGTGCAGATTATCGAGTCCAATTAGAAGCTTCGGCACGGCGTTCGTGTAGCTCTGTACAGGCAGCTGCTTGAGGTAGTCGAATTGTTTTACTGCTTCTTCTAGTTGAAACGTTTGACTCGGAAGATTAAGATTCGCCACCGTACGGACATTCGACATTCTAAACCGTTTCTGCGAACCAGCCCCACCGACGGTGACAGTGACAGCCTTTGACTTCCCCTCGATTCTCGATGTGTTACCCGTCCACCGAAGGCATAGTGGCTGGGTTGTTCCGTCCACTCCAAGTTGCTCCGCGATTTCGCTCTCCATCAAGGTCAGCTCGGATCCCTCATCTAAGAACGCATACGTGTTCACCTCACAACTTTGCCCATATAGAGTAACGGGCACGATCCGAAACAGGACGCTCGATCCAAGATACTGATGAGTGTGATTCTCCGCGTGCTGGGTTAACGCCGTAGCTTCTGTAGTCCGCCTTGCTGCATGCAACAGCGGATGGTGGCGATACTGGCAGCCGTCCACATTGCAGCGGTTGCTGCTTCTGCACGATCGCCTACCATCCCAAGCAACACACATGTTATAATAGAGTTACGACAGCGCAAGTTTTGGTTGTATATAAGTTTATTTGACGTAATTCTAACATTGTGTTGAAATAACGTAAAATAAACTTCTATACAACCAAAACTTGCGCTGTCGTAACTATTATATAACATGTGTGTTGCTTGGGATGGCTGAATAGACAAATCTGGCACAGCGACAATGCTCTTACTTTTCGCCAACGTTCATCGACGTTCAAATCCTTGAATCCCGAACACTCTCGCAACCGATGCCCCGCCTTTCGGCAGAAGAGGCAATCAAACTGCTTGGCTATCGTCGACGGTTGATCCTCAACGGTGTTACCTGTGTGAGAATTGACATACCCTCTGGACTTCGGTTTGTCCTTGCTTCTATTGTGTTCCGGTTCGAATAGGACCACACTAGCTGCATCGTTGACGATGTTTTGCATGTAGTTACTGAATGTTTTCAGGTTCACTATGCCGAGACCACGCTTGTACCCAGCCCATACCAACTTCTGGTCCGATGGTAGCTTCCCGACGAGTTCCTGAAGAAGCATCGGGTTGGATAGGTGTGCATGTTCATTGGCTGCTTCAATATGGTCGCAAAGGGATTGCACTGCCATACCATATTCGATCAAACCCTCCAACTTGTCGGGTTTTGGAGCGGGAATCTTCCTCACCTTCTCCAGCAACGCGTTGATCAAAAGCTCCGGACGTCCGTACCGAAAACGAAGTGCCTCGATGACTTGCGGAACCGCTGCTGGCAATACTAGTCGGCTGCGCACCGTTTCGAGGGCGGGTCCTTTGAGACACCGTTGTAGACGGAGCATGTTCTCCCCATCCGTATAACCACATGATGCCGTCGTGTATTCGTAGTTGGAAATAAAAATAGGCCAATCGGAGGGATCACCCGAGAACTGCGGTAGATCGCGAGCCAATGATTGACGCGCGGCAAGCTGTTGCGGTGATGGACCGCCTCGATAATAATTCAGGCTCTGTCGTTGCGGCTGCTGCTGTTGATGCTGCTGCTGCTGCTGCTGAAGTGGCCGGGGAAACCACTCTTCAAACGACGTAGACGGCATGTTGCAGGTCGTGGAGCGCGCGAGGGGTTCGCGCTGCTGTTGAGTGTAAGCGAAGGGGATGCGAGATTGCTGGCGGCTATCGAAAGGAGTTTGTTCGATACCGCGGAAATCATACTGTTGGTCCCTGGTAAGGGGAATCGTATCGTAGGGAATCGTGGAGGACTTATGAGGGACATTACCACTGTATACTTTATTGAGGGAACCACTTTCATTAAAGCTACTCTTACCTGCAATACCCTCAGTTGAATAGGTTTTCTTGTGGGCACCCAGGTTTCTAGGCTGCTGGTTACCTTGGTATTGGTCCCCGGATGGATTTGGAAAACTGTACCGATGCTGACCGATCGGCGGACTGATGCTCCACTCGGTTGGGTCTAATCCGAGTTGCCTTTTACACTGCTGTAGCTGACGCCTTAGTTCTTCGATTTCCTCTCTGCCTGGAACGGCTTGCAACTGGCACCGTTCCAACTGCCTTTCCAAACCATGAACTGCATCTACCAGATTACGGTTGTCCGCGGGCTGAGCGGCTGCTGGTGAGTTCGGATCACCTCCCACCGCGCCACTTTCTTGCTCCGGGTTACCGTTGGGGACATCGGCTACCAGTCCTCCGCTTTCACGACCACTTTCCCGACTTCGGGAAGCAATCGCCTTGTCCATCAGTTCCAACTGTTCGTCCAGAAATTTCTTTTGCAGTTCATGTTCCATCCGTTGTCGCTCAAGCTCCTGACGTTGTTTCAGCAGGGCGAGATCACGCTGCATACTGGTAGTGGAACCGTTCGGAGAGGTATTCCCTGTCGCCACGTGTTGGTTCTGTTGTGGCGATCCAACGCAATTGTGGCATATCCATGATCGGTCGCTAATGGATTCCGTCACATTGACGCACGAAAAGTGCCACCATGAATCACACGTGTCACACTGCACATAATTTCGATCGGCGTCCGGATTATCGCAGGCAGAACAGTTGCCATGCCGTAAATCCGCATCTCTGCCTGCGATTTTGAAGATTGTTGGCGCCGAGAAATGAAAGACCGCACACTGATTTCGAACAGCTATATTTTCGTGCTTCAAACTGTAAATTTAATGCATAAATTAGTTGATAAGTAGGTTTAAGGGTAATATAACTTACAATTCAGTGGCGCTTTGTTAAATACACAATTAGGGGTCGCAGTACCGACCACTTTTGATGAGTACCGGTATTTCGGTACTGGGGCTGACAGTACCGGTAGTACCGGTAAAATACCGGTACTGGGAAATTTTTCACTAAAATAAATAATAATCTATTTTGCACTAGAAATCCACAATTTACCAGTTATTTGTGAATTCCGATTTTCAAGGAAGTCATATAAGCTAAACAAAATGCTAAGTTTAAAAAAATATATATAGATAAAAAATATAGAAATAAATTAGTTGTTTGAATACTGTTTTTGGAGCTATTCTTTAGCTTCTACGCAGTTTCATAGGCAGTATCTCGATCAGTCTGAAATGAAACAAGAACAACTATACCTAAATCAGATAGATAGCTGCAAGGTGAAAATAGAAGAAGGTTTAACTTATTTTTCCTTGATGAGGCTATCAACGGATTCTAAAAACATAAGAAATAACAAGAAACCCTAATCTAACGAGTTTTATTTCAAGCTAGTGAATTCATATCCAAAATTCAACGTTCATTAAATCGATCATTGCTATGATATCCTGGATTTTCAGAAAGGTTGCATATATGTTTGTTTGACAAAGCACTTGGTTTCAAATGTTTTCGTTTATTGGCATTGCATATTGGCTATACTAATGACCAGATTACAGCACTTCGGGAGAGATTTCACGGTACCGAAAGTACCGGTACCAAGGCTCAGTCAGTACCGGTATTTCGGTACCAAAATTTGGTCGGTAATACCGGTATTTTCGGTACCGGTACTACCGGTACTACATCCCTATACACAATGGCCTTTCAATCAACGCCCTTTACGGTACGATTAGGTGTAACCCTACATAATAAAAGTTTTTGTAAATATCGCATGTTACATATGTTCCCTTTGTATATATTACCTTTCTAGCTTTAGTTCAATTTAGGTTAAGCTAGTATGTAAGTATATAAGTAGTAATTAACAAATTCACTGTAGGTTTAACTAGGGCTATCAAATTTAATCTCTAATATTAAGAACAATGAACCGCATGTGCAAATTGGTGAAGTAACGATAGACGAATGTCTGACTGACATTTCAGCCGTAGAGCAGCCGTAGACATTTCATCACACAAAGATCGGTAGCTCGCGATCTGACATTTGGACGACCGTGTTGCCAGTTCTCGATGTCCCTGTGGTAACAATATCCCTAGAAGATTGTATGATGGTATTTCAAGAGGATTTTTTCAACGAATTTATTTAAAAAAAATCCAAGGTCGGAGGTGCAGAAATCTCTTGGGAATTTTCAGAAACCGACCTTGAATATTTTCTAAAAGAACTCGAGGAAGAATCAATTATAAAAGCTAAAAAAAAAAAACTACGTCATTTATGGACGGCCCCTGAAGAAACTTAAAAAAAAGGAAAGTTTGGAATATATTTGAAACCAAATCTTTGGAAGATTTCATAAGGATACCCCTGTAAAAAGTTCCGATGATATTCTCATACGAATTGCTAAAAGAGTTTCTGAAATAATTTCGAAAAAAATCCTTCGAGATTTTTTTACAGAAATTAACAGAAGAAATTTGAAGGAGCCGGTTAGAAAATTTCCCAGAGCAGTTTCTGGAGGAAATCTTTCAAAAATTTTAACAATCCAGCGGTTTTCCAGGAAATCAGGCACTCCTTCATGGATTCCTTTGGAAATTCATCCAAGGATTCGTCCAGAAATCCACCAGAAATAACATTTAAAGAAATTTCATAAAGTTTTCCAAGGATTCGCCCGGAAGTTTCCCCCAGTGTTTTCTTAAGAAGTTTCTACAGGAATTCTTTCCTCCATCAGGGATTCTTTTAGATATTCCACGAAGATTTTCTTTAGATAATCTTGCATGTATTGGAAGAACTTCTGAATTAAGATCTTACAATTTCTCCAAAAGTATTTTATACAATTTTTTCTTTGATTACTTTAAAGTCGATTTCGGAAATTCATCATTTTTTTTCCAGTGATTCCTTTTTGAAAACATTCCAAACATTCATTCAAAAACTCCTTCGTAAATTTACCCAACAATTCCTTCAATATTAAATTTTTTGCATGTTTTCGAAATTCTCTCAAGGATTCATTTGGATCTTCTCTTTAAGAATTGCTTTAGAAATTCCTCCAAGGTTTTCTTTGGATTTTTTGATAAGATTTTGATTTCTCCAAGATCTTTGGAAATACCTCTGGGATGGCACTAAGAAAGTTTTCCAGGTTTTTTAAAGATTCTGAAGATTCTTCCAAAAAGTATTCCAGAGCAATTTCTGGAGGAGTTTCCAGAGATATTCATGGACAAATTTCTGAACACTTGGCGGAATTCTAGAAGAATTCCTCGAGAATTTTTTAGAGAATCCCAAAAGTAATTTCGGAAGCAATTCGCAGAGGAATTTATGTAGCAACACTAGATAAAAGTCAGAAAGAATCTATGCAATTTTTTCCAGTGGGATTCTTGGAATAGTTTTTGGAAGAATCTTCAGAATAATTTCTTTAAAAAAAACCTGGCAAACTTTCTGAGTGCCTTCCCAGAGGATTTCCAAAGATCTTGGAGATATTTCTGTAAACAATCCGTGAAAGATCTTCTCATTTTTTTTCGAAAATTTCTAGAAAATTTTCGAAGTAATACTTTGAGAAATGTTTAAGGCAATTTTAAAACGTATTTCTACAGGAGTTGCTGGAAGAATTTCGTAACGATTTTTTTATAGAAATTGGTAAAAAAAATCAGAAGAAGTTAGAGTTTTTTTTTCGAAATAATCAGTGTAGAAGGATTTCTGAAGGAATCGTTAGAGCATTTTAAGGTACCCAGGAAAAATGCTTGTTGAGAGCTCTCGAGAAGTTTCTGGAGAAAAAATTGGCAAACTCTTGAAAACAAATTGCTGGAACAACCTATCAACCGGACAAATCCTTGAAAGACTTTATGAAAGAAAGACCTGCGGAAAGTAAGGATCTAACTGAGAATTTCTAAAAAAAACATGGGAAGTCTTCTAAAGGAAGCCTTCCAGAAGTTTTTGAAAGAACTTCTCGAAGATTTCCTAAAGGAATCTTTTATGAATTTAACGAAGCAATTCTTCGGCCAAGTTCTAAAGGAGTTCCTGGAAGTATTCCATAAAGAAGCCCTGGAAATTGCTAGAAACAATCTTAAGAAAAATTCGTGGAACATTTTCTAAAAGAATCCGTTGAGAAAAATTTCCGAAGGATTTTCCAGGCATACATGAAATACCTTGCAAAAATTCTTTTGACATCTTTCAAGGAAATTCTCTAGAAAATCCACAGAAATTTCTTTCGAAATTTTTAGACAAACTTTCTGAATAAACTTTTGAAGATATCGATGATAAAACCCTGCGAGGAATTTCTGCAGCAACAAAGACCTTCTGAAAGAACTGAAAGGAATTTTTGTAGAAATTCTTAGAAGAATTTCTGTAACAACCCCGAGAGATGATTCTTAAGAAATCCATAAAATGGCATGTTTAAAAAAAAATGGAGGATCATGCAACTAATTTCTTTAAATTCTCTGTAAATATTCCTTACAGCCTCACTGGAGGAATTTGTGTAGAAATTCCAGAGATTTTTTCTATTGCAATACATAGAAGGAATTTTTGAAAAAATAAAGGTTTTACAAATCAATCTTTCCAGATATTTCCGAAGAACTTTTAAAAAGATTCCTGAAGTTACACATGTGGAAATTCTGTATCAGTTCATCTATTATTTTCTTAGAAAATTCTTTTCGAAGAGGTCTGGATAAATTCCCCGTGAAATTACAGAAAGAATACCTGGATGAATGATTAAAACAATATTTGCAGAAAATTTCCAAATGAATCCTTGAAAACCTTTTTGAAGCAATTCGTGAAGAAACTCCTGGGGTAATTTCAGGAGAAATCCTTGAAGAATTGTTGGAAGGTTTTATGAAAAAAAAAAATGAAATAATTTACGAATAAATTTGTAGATTTTTCAAAACCATACCCTGGTGAAATTTCTGAATAATTATATAAAGGAGTTCCTGAAGAAATCCTTGGTCGAAGACCCAAACGAATCCTTGAGGGAATTTCGGAAACATCAAAAAAAAAATTAATACTAAAGGAATTGTTGGATTAATTTACGAGGAATGTTTGAATGAATATTTGGAAGGTTTTCAAAATCGTCCCTTGAAGAGTTTCTGAAGAAATCTCTAAAGTCTTTTTTAAAGGAATCGCTGGAGAAAAAAAATCGATGAATTTCCAAAAGCGATTTAAAAAGATATCAAAGACAAAATTGTATAAAATTCTTTTGGAGACCTTTTAAGAACTTAAATCAGAAGTTTCTCCATTACAAGCAAGATTATCTTAAGAAAATCTTCGTGAAATTTCTAAAAGAATCCCGCATGGAGAAAGGAAACCCTGTAGAAATTTTTGAAGAAAGCTTTGGAGAAAACTTCCGGGTGAATCTTTGGAAGACTTCATGAAATTTCTTTAAATGTAATTTCTGGTGGATTTCTGGACGATTTCTTGGATGAATTTCCGAAGGAATCCATGATGGAGTGCCTGATTTTCTGAAATATTGCTGGATTGTTTAAAGTTATTCCCTAAGGAATTTATGAAGATTCCAGTTAAAACGTTGAGAAGATTTTTTGGGGGAATCTTTCATGGATATTTTAGGATCCCTGGACAAATTAAAAAAAAAAGCCCGAGGATATTTTCATTTCACGATTCACGATTTCACAAAAAAAAAACATTGTGTCTACAATGCTTCGTTCTTGAGTTATGTTTTTTTTTAAAGAAAACGGCTCATTTAGCACATTAGGACAGTTTTCTCCAAAATTAGTCATAACTTAGGAACGGAGAAACCCACATCTTCAAAATTGCACAAAATAAAGCTTATGTAATATCCTTGCAAAAATATTTGTTTGAGAATTTTTCCGGACTCCCTAAATATTTTTCCCGACTTTTTCAATAAAATTTTCATAACAGTTCAAAATTTTGAGGAAAACAATTTTCATTTTGTATTTTTTTTTCAATTGCTGAGAAAATTCATAAAAAAATGTATCTACGATGCTTCGTTTTTGAGTTATGCTATTTCAATGTAGGTGGTGTCTGTGGAAAATGTATGTTTTCCACTGGAGTTTTCTGAAAAAAATAGCGACTCTGATTTTTTTCAATTTAGTTTTTGTTCTTATTTATATGAACCCTTTCTATGAAAAAAATGTCATTAAATTCTGAGAATGTTTACGGTAATAAAAAAAAAACATATTAAATTTTGTGAAAAAAAAACGCGTTCTGGTAGGACGCGAATCCACGACTCCGTATTCGCCAGCCCGGCGTTTTAATCAACTAGGCCACAGAACAGGTAATGGTTCTGCGGAATAGAAAGCCAAACTGAACCCGAACTTGTAACCAATTACAAATTTTTCTGCATGTTTATGATGGTTTTACGAATTTCTTCTTCTTCTTCTTCTTTATGGCTCGACGTCCCCACTGGGACTTGGCCTGTCTCGCTTCAACTTAGTGTTCTTTGAGCACTTCCACAGTTATTAATTGAAGGGCTTTCTTTGCCTGCCATCGCATGAATTTGTATATTGTGGGGCAAATACAATGATACACTATGCCCAGGGAGTCGAGAAAATTTCCCCGACCGGAACGGGAATCGAACCCGCCGTCTCCGGATTGGCGATCCATAGCCTTAACCACTAGGCTAACTGGAGACCCCAATTTCTTCTAGTATGTTTGACTGAAACATGTTTATTGTTCTTTTCGAATGAGTGTAATCAGTTTCGTACCTTTAAAGTCCGCCCTATCTAGCTTATCCTTTGACAGATACGCGTATTTCGACTACCACTTGTAATCTTCCTCAGTGTCAGTTATCCACTGGAAGATTACAAGTGTAGTCGAAATACGCGTATCTGTCAAAGGATAAGCAAAATAGGGCGGAATTAAAAGGTACGAAACTGATTACATTCATTCGAAAGGGTATTCTGCTTAGAGGGTTCGAAAAGTCGGTACAAGATCATGTTTATTGTGCTGGAGCCCCCTGCAAACCCTGAGAACTCTTCAAACGCCTCCTGAGACTCCTTAAATCACTCTGAGGCTCCCAATATCCCTGATATAGACTGTTTCAGAAATTATAAATACACTTTGTTTATTAAACTATATGAACTGTTCTAATTATTTTTACCAACTTCTTTCATAGTATAGCATATTGTACTCCATATTTTTATATTTCCTTTAAATTGTCTTGATATTTTAAAGAACAGTCGAGTTCTCCAACAAATAACATAATTTTTCAAATTTGAATTTGCACAAAGGTGTTTTTTAATGATTTCAACATTTTTTATAACTAAATACCAAAAATTATCTAAATTTTTATCACATTCGGTTTCTCAGCAAGTTGTCTAAAGAATGTCTTGATCAAAATTTGGGAAAAATCGATAAAGGCATTTCCACAACTTTTTTTCGAAGATCAAGTTTCTTATTTTTTAAGGTTTTCTACGGAACATAAGAACTACCACACAGTTTCTTAGCTTTCCTGAACGCATTTAATCTTAACAAACTTTTTTTTTTCAGCTCATTTGATCCTTCAGATGCCAAAGCTTGTCATAACATAAAAATGAAAGAAGTAAGCAGCAATTAAGACATTCGTTTGCTCAACATTTGTTGCTACTGGTGTTGTTGAAAAATTTGAAACAAAAAATTTTGTATTGAGAAGGCCCGTTATGGTGGTTCTTGATCAAATGTTCCAGTTAAAATTACTCCTGCCATTCGAGAAATATCTTTTATTATCGATACAGCAATTTTTATTGTGCTGGGAAATTAAATATTTTATCTGTGAGATTTTTTTCTTTTCCACTATGCTACATTTTTGACCACTTTGTGCAACTTCAAATTTTAATCATCTAGTTTACAGAGCCCTATTTTGTAACTTTTACCAGAAACATCTACAAAAGTGGTATTATTTGAATCGTTGGCATGTTTACCATAAGAGCCAGAAGAAATTTTTTTGGATATTGTGCTCAAATTGAAATGGCAGTTAATCGTTAGTGTATTTATAATTTCTGAAACAGTCTATATCACCTAAATTCCCCTAAAGTGCCTCTGAAATCCAGCTGAAACCCATCAAGTGACCCTAACACCTCCCAATGGACCCCTGAAATCACCTGAAATACATTTGAGACCCTCTGGAACGCTCCTAGAATCCCCTGTGACCCCTTGAAGCGCCCCTGAAGCCCCATGGAACGTTCTGAAACCCCTTGAAATTTTCCTGAAGCGCTCTGATATCCTCTTGAACCCCCCATGAAACCTCCTGAGACTTCTTGAAGCGCCACTGGAGCTTTATGGAACCCCCTGAGATTCCCTCAAACGCCCATGGAATTTGCCTTTGCTCTACACTTTAATCGCCCGCTGGCCGCGGTGTCCATAGTAATCCGAGCAAGAACGAAAGAACGAATAACTGACACATAACTGCAGCATACCAAAATCAGGTATCATATCAAAACAAGGTATTGGTCGGTTATCGTGGTATTGAAAATAACTTACCTTAGTATTTTGTAGGTATTGATGAAATACTTCAACGAGTTATTGGTTTGGTGTTGAGGACTGCTTGAGATATTATTCAATTATGTAAAAATTACTATTTGTATGGAAAAAGCGCTGATTATTATTTAGGTATAGCCATACCGAATGTCATTATTCACTAGAGTGGGTAATCGTTTATATGGAAAAATGAAAAATTCTATGGTATTCCATCAGATCAAAGCTGTTTTGATTCCATTTCAGGACCCAAATAAGTGTGCAAAATTTGGGCACGATCGGTTATGTCTACGTTTTGCGCATCGCGTTTGAAGTTTGTATGGAGTTTTACATGGGAAAACACACTTTTTGCATTTCTCTCAAAACAAGCTCGAATTTTTCTAAAACCCTGTAACCGATAAAGTGAAAACATAGCCTTGGGTGTCCTGAAAAACTTTTCCGAAGACCGCGAAGTGAACTGATGCTTATGAAAAAAGTTATAACGTTGGCATTGCTTGGCGAAACAGCATGATTTTGTTGCTATTGTTATTCCTTTACATGTTGAAACATAAACACATGCCTGCGGTTCGTTGGTAATAACTATTTTCACAAGCATCGGATCACTTTGCGGTCTTCAACAAAGTTTTTCTGAACATCCTAGGCTATCATTTTACAGTCTCGGTTAAAAAGTTTCAGACATACTTTTTCAAATTATGGCTAAAATGCTAAAAAGTATGTTTTTCCATACAAAATCTCATACAAATTTCAATTGCAATGCGCAAAAGTGTAGACGCAACCGATCGTGCTCAAATTTTGCACAAATACTCAGGACCCGAAACGGAACCAAAAAAGCTTTGATCTGAGAAAACGGTTCCGATGACCCACACTATTATTCACGTGTTATGCAAAGAATACACGCAAGTTATTAATTTAGGTATTTTACCTCTTATGCAGGGCTACTTAATACCTCATTCAGGATGTAGGTATTCGGTTTTGCATACCTCAGTTTGTTGTTCTTCAGCTATTTTCTCCTGCTCGGCAACCGTCATTATTGAATATTTATATGCACAATATCAAGCACTATCTGGTTCTGAACAGCTCTTCCTTTTTTATGCGGGGCTTAACAAACTTAAAAGTGCATAAAAATATGCATACATGTTTAGAAACTAGGGGAATGATCAGTCGATTAAAGATGTACAACAAAATTGGAACAAGTTGTTATTATTTGTTGTTGTTTTCTCATGTTTTGTTTTTCAAACATTTTATTTGCTTTTTCAGCAGATATCACTAAATATTTCCTTAAAATGATGAGAATCATTTTTTAAATAGCGAATATTCATTTGCCCTCTAAAGCTTAACTGTATGTTTATTGAGTTGATCCAAATCATGGAACATTGTTTGTCTTACTAAAATATCTTCTACCATGACAAATCCAGCTTGTCTACATAATGTCACCATATATCCATTGATAACTGAAATAACTGATTGCTGGCAGAAGAACCGTACACCTGTCGCTTGCGCCGCTTAGACCAGGCACCCTCGTGTGCCAACCAACATGTATATCGTAAAAAGCCCAACTATATAGGGTTTCTCGTTCGTTCAGACTAAGCAGACAAATGCAACGTACCATGCGATGATGGCGGTTGAGTAGGTATTAGGAGCACATAACCATAAATAATTTGGTGTTTATCGATTTGGGATTATGTGATTGAGCATAATTTTCAGATTTTTACGGAACGCGACTATCGGATAACTTTGTTTGTTTGGAAAGTTGGTAGGATTTCTGGTTAATGATGGTTATTAATGGTATTGAGTTTTTGAGGTTTCTGTTTGCGCTTCGAGACGATCTAGCTAAACAAGTCATAATTTTGAAAGCACCTGTCTTGTGGCATTTTTAATTATCTTCCATAAATTTGCCCATAACGAACGTTATGTTTGAGAAAGGGGTGACGGAGTGGATGTCACCAAAACGTGCCCAACCACATCCTGAGTCTTTAGCTAAATTGTGTTCCACCGTTTCATACTGATGGGTCTGCATTTTATATTCCGGATCGGATTCTAATGCTCGAATGTGATTGGAATTTTCCAGGGAAAACTCACCCATTTCAGGTTCGCCATCAACATTAGCCATCTCAGCCATTTGGCAGCGCAAGTGAGCTGGGGTGGAAAATTCGCCCTGATCGAACCCGTCAACGTCGTCGGCGTCGCCGTCAGCTGGCATGCAACAGCTTATCGGATTTCTGGCTAAAAGTTTTCATTTTTTTGCGAGTTTTAACAAAACTCGACAGCCTCAGAAGTACAGTGGCGTTCATCATTTTTAGGTAAAAATGTGAATCCTCTCGTGACGGTCGTCATGGGATCCAGACCAAGGTCGACAACGACCACATTTCAGGAAAGAATGCAAATGAGTTAAATGTTTTTGATTGCTACTGTAACCCAAAGCAAAATGCGATCTTCACCATTCGGGCAGGGTGTTAAATTTATGCAAATCGCCTGTCTCGATTTTGTTCTTGCCTTTTTCAATTTTCCTCACCCGACACTCACGGTTGTCAGTGCACTTCAGTTCCCCCACATCGTATCACCACCCACCCCCGGGTTCGTTGTTTTCCACAGTCACAATGTGAGCAAGAGCACGTGTGTGAGAGCTTGTCTATCGGGACCGGATTACCCGAACGAAAATTGAAAATACAAAGCAATATCACACTTTAATCCGCATCGAATGTCAATTACTGATGTGCGTTGCTCTCGGAATCGATTTTGCCGCTCGTCGTCGTCGTCGTCGTCATCTTCGGAGATATTCCCGGATTCGTTAACGGCATTCGTCATGTGCCAATCATAAATTAGCAATCATTTCTACGGAATTTCAATCTCCTTCTACGCAGAGGGGAATTCCAAACGATTTTACTTATGATTGACTGTTCTTTGCACGCCAGGGCTGTAACTGGGAAACGTGCTTTCTTCAGAAGAATTTCCTCGAATCCTTGCTACATCTTTGAAGTTATGTAATCAAAAAGACGCCAGGCCCAACTCCTTGGAATACGAACCACCCGCCACCCAGAGACTTTTGATCATCCTCCTCAAACCGAAAGCATTTCCCACTTCAATTTGTAAATAAAACATTTTTTGTGATTGTGCCGCAACGCCATCCATGGCCACACGGTTCGCGTTCGCCCGGTAATGTGGGAAGTCGTCCCGGGACCAGGGATCAGCACAAATCGAAACAATCAAACTTTTCTCCTGCGCCCGTTCCGGTGCGATTTTCCTCCCGGTACTCCCGGACTGTCTGTTCCTATCGCACTTTTCGAATTGGTATGGCTTCACCGGAGCGAAAAGTAAAACCAATTGTTCGTCATGTGCTGGGGAGGAGGATAGGAGGATAGGTGATGCTCGGGACCAGATAAAAATTGATAAATTCGTTTCCATGTAGCAATTTTCCTTTTTCAGAACATCTCATATCTCACCCGGGAGTGGGGTTCACCGAATTCAGAACCGTGGCGAGGAGGTGGAGAACAGCGGCGGTGGTGAACCGCCTTTGGAGTTGGATAGATGCTGTAAAATATATTTTCTGTATTTTTGTTCGGATGAGAAGGAAGCAACTAAATGGAAGCGACAACGAGCACGTCTGTCTTATGGGTGATATTGAATGGTTGTTTGGTCCTAATCTGTTGTGAATGTGAAGTTGGGACTCTTTGTCAAGAAAAACTGGATTTGGGGTTTGCTTTAGAAAATAAAATTGAGGGAGAGATTGACGCCACGTGTCGAGTTTTCCATGCGTATCCAAAACTTTTGGTTTGGGTGGGATCATCCGTGTTGTTACGATTGAGTAACAAAACATAGAATCCTAAAAAAACTGAGTAAATTGCGTCTGAAGATTAAGTAAAATAAAAAACAGTAAAATTCAGGCTAACGCCGCTTTAGTCGTTCGTAAATACTTGTAGTGATCAGAATTGTGAACACATTTCATAGATGGAGAATTCTAAGCCCTCTTCACTTCAGGTTTAATTCTTACAGGTACTCATAGATTATGCTTTATTTCAGGATTCCTTCCAGGGAATATCTCTAGAATAAATGATAAATTTACGATTCCCACAATAAGTTTAGAATTAGCTTAGTTGGGGATTTTTTTTTTATTTTTGTACAAATTGGGCCGAAGGGTCTCAGATGTTCATGAAACTTTTTCCACAGACAGGGTTCATGGATATATGAACAAAAAAAATTGAGAAAAATTCAGGGTAGCCTATTTTTTCGGAAAACTCAGATGGAAAGTTTTTGTTTCCCCCTGACACTACATACTTTGAAAAAACATAACTCAAGAACGAAGCATCATGTAAACCAAGTTTTTTTTGAAAATGAAAGCAAGTTTTCTCAGAAATCCAAAAAAATATGAACTGGAAAAAAATTTCCTCAAAATTTTCCACAGTTGAGAAAATTCGTAAAAAAAAACCGGAAAAACAATGCCCGAACTCTTGGAAAATGTTCAAAACAATATCTTTGAGAAAATTATTTCATAAGCCTTAATCGCTGAAATTTTTGGAATGCACTTTTTTTTTCTCTTTTTTGAGTTATGGCCAATTTTGTAGAAAAATGTTCAAATATGTCATGTAAGCCCTTTATTTGAAAAAACCATAACTCAAGAACGCAGCATCGTATAAGCAAAGTTTTTAATGAAAATGAAAGCAAATTTTCTCAGGAATCCAAAAAAATGAGATGAAGAAAGTGTTTCACGAAATTTTCAACCGTTGAGAAAATTCATAAGGAAATTCCCGAATTCGCAGAAAATTTTCATAAGAATAGTTTTGAGAAGGTTATTTTATAAGCTTTGATCGCTGAAATTTTTGGAATGCACATTTTTCTCTTTCCTGAGCAATGGTCAATTTGACAACGGTGGAAATTTCGTAGAAAACTTTTAGAATTTCATATTTTTTTTTTGGATTCCTGAGAAAATTTGCCTTTATTTTCATTAAAAAACTTTGTTTCTACGATGCTTCGTTCTTGAGTTATGATATTTCAAAGAAAAGGCTTACATGACACATTTGGAAATTTTTCAACAAAATTGGCCATAACTCAAAAACGAGAAAAAAGTGCATTCCAGAAATTTCAGCGATTACAGCTTATGAAATAACCTTCTCGGAAATCTGTTTTTGAAAATTTTCCACGAGTTCAGGCATTGTTTTTCCGGCTTTCTTTACGAATTTTCTCAACTGTGAAAAATTTTATAGAAAACTTTTTCCAGTTTTTTTTTTCCTACAATTTAAACAAAATTGTTGTTTCAATTTTCAATTGTTACTGAACGAACATGGCATTTCAATCGTTTCAAGTTCAAGGTATGCCGAAGCATATCTGGAACCCCTTGCATCGGCATTCCACCTCTCTGTTACGCCAACGAATTAAATACATTGGTTGTTTCCCCACTCACCAAATCGTGTGCGAAAAGCTCTAAAAGTAAATCACAAAAATATTGTATGGCGAGTAACTTCTAATTCTATTTGCATTTTTTATTTCTTCGGAAATTTCTCCGAGGTTCCTCCAAAAATTTTTGAAGGATTTTCATCACAACTTTTTCTAGAGTCTTCTTCATGATTTTTTAATAAATTTCTCAAAAGATTCATCTTGAAAGTTTCCACGAAAAGTTTCTTCAAAAATTCCTACAGAAAAATGCTCTTGCGATTCTTCAGATATTCTTCAGGTAATTCCTTCCAGGATTGCTGCACGAGTTCGTGCAAGCATGTACTTATTCAAATATTTCTGAAAGAATTGCTCCACGTGTTTCCTTTGGAATTTCTTCAGGAATTCTTTAAATTTCTCAAGAAATTCATCAGTGAACTCCTTTAGGTTTTTTTCATCAGAAATTCAGACATTTTCTCGGGAGCTCTTTCAGAAATTATTCTCTGTAGGGGTTTCTTCAGAAGTACCTTCAGCTGTTCAACCAGGAATTTCTCAGGGTTAAGGGTTTATAAAGACCTTTCTTCAAATTTCTCTCAGAAATTTTTCCGGTGATGCTTCAAGCACTTGAATATTTCAGTAATTCTTGCAAAAGTTTCTCGATTTCTTATCATTTTCAAAGCTTTTTCAAGAAATGCCATTAATATCCGTAAAGAGTTATCCAGTTCTCTCCAGTTTTCTTCCAGAGCTTCCTAAAAAAAGTGTGGTTCTCTAACAAAATCCTCCAGATTTCAGATTTTTTCTACTGGATTTGTGTCAGAAATGTTGTGTACTAATCCCTTTGGAAATTGTGTAAAACATTTTCTATACATTCCTCTAGAAATATCTCCAGGAATTCTTCTAAGGATTGCGTCAGAAATTACTCCAGGAATCCATCACAATTTTTTTGAGAGATTTATTCAAAAACTACAAGCCGCACCACTGTCTGATGTTTTCGCAGTCATTTTTTTTTTCAGAGTTTCCTTCAGAATTCTATTCAAAATTTCTTCAGGAATCTCTCTACAAATTTCTAAATAAAGTTTTCCATTTCCTTATTTCTATGAATAGAGGAGGTATCTGGAGGAATTTTAAATGTGTTTTCCCAGGAATTGCTTCAAAAATAATTTCAAAAATTTATTCATGAATTTTGTACAGAAATCCCCCAGAAAACTTTAAAAAATTTCTTCTAAGAATTTTCAAAGATATCATCAGGGAGCTTTTTAAGGAATTCTGTCAGACAATCCTCCAGAGGTTTCTTAAGAAATTGCATCAGAGATTCTTTCACGAATTCTTCCTATTATTTTTATTCAATTTCTGGAATAATTCCTGAAAAAAAAATATCGGAAATAATTCCAGGAGGAATCCGTGGATATATTTTTAACGGAACCACAGAAACAATCCCTGAAAAAATCCGTGTACGAATGTCTGCAGGAATCTTTGAAGGAATTTCTCAATGAATTCTTGGAATGATTGGATCTTCTCAATTATTAGAGATGTTTTAGAGGAGTTTATGAAAAACTCCATGGTTGAAGAAAACAATCAAGAAATCTCTAAAGTTCTGAAGAAATCTTTGGAAGTATTTTTGAAGGTATCGCTGAAGGAACTTCTGAAGAAATCTGAGCAGGAATGTCTTAAAGAATTTCTCAAGCAATTTCAGTTGTATCCCTGTGGAATCTCAGAAAGTACATAGCATGAATTTATTGAGAAAAATCTGCAGAAATTAACGGAAATTCATGGAAGATTCCGAGGATGAATTAATGAAGGTTTTCTTGAATATATAACTGGAGAAACTCCTCGGGAAACCCTTTGGGGTATTCTCAGAAAAAATGTGCATTTTTGGAGCAATTTCTTCAAAAAACTTGAATTATTTTTTTGTAGAATATTTTCTGGAATTATTCCTGGACAATCTGTGGACATCTCTCGAATTCCTATAGCAATCCCTATCAGAATTCGTTAAAAATAGCAGTTGTACTCAGATTCTTCTGATTGGTTAATTTCTAGCTAAATACATAGTGCAATATCTGGAAAAAGGCTTGAAGCAATCGCTGTATGAGCTCCTGCAGATATCTCCGCAGAAATTGTTGCTCGAATCACTGAAAGTAATTGTGCAAAAATCTCTGGAGGGATTAATGGAAGATTTTCTGGATGAATCACTGAATTCCTTGACACATACCTGTGGAAATTTTCAATGCAATCCGCATAGCTAATCTCTAATGGGCTCGTACACGTATTTACGGATTTCTGAAAACTCCCTGAAGAATTCCTTGGCGAAATTTTCTAAGATATCCATGGGATACATATCAAAAAAGATCCATCGAGGAATCTCTCAAAAAATTCTGAAGACATTGCATTCTTGGAGGAATTTCTGAAGCAATTTTTGCAAGATTTTCCAAAATATTCTTTCAAGAAATTTCGGAGGAATATCTAGTTCTAGTAAAATATCAGAAATAATCACTTTAAAAACTGAATTCCAAACTCATACCTTTCATGAATGCCTTGATTTAAAAAAAAAAACACAAAGGAGATTGAAAAAAATCTGAAGTAGAAAAATATAACGATTTTTTATTACATTTTTCATGAAAAAGGGTCATTTTTCAAAAAATCGCCCTGGCGGAACTTCTGAATGATTTTTTTTCGTAAATTCACATTTTTCTACAAAAATGCTTTTAATATGCGTATCTTTGTATCTTTCATTTCAGGGTTGAGCACCTTGACTATTCGAACATCGATTTTTTTTTTGACAGCCCAATTATCGGGTCTTTAGGCCGAATAACGATATACCAAAAGGCCGAATGAGTTATTGGGCCGAAATAATTATTTTCACCATAAAAGATGTTAAAATGTTGTGTTTTTGAAGCCCTAGAAGATAGTTTGACTGCTTTCCAAGCAGCACATATATATTCCAAAAGATTCACTACAGCGCTGGTCCTTGGTTGCATACAAGAAAACGTAATTCTTCTAGCAATTTGTTTAAATAATTATTTCAGAATAGTCCAATCATTGAACTGGACTGTTTTGCGTTCCATAGTTTTATACTCATTTGACCTAATGACTCATTTGGCCCAAACATGGGAAAACTCATTCGCTAACCCGAATGCCGGCGATGCAAAATAGCAAAAAGAACGTCAACAACCCAATACTAAGTGAGAGCACGGCGCACTAAGAATGAACGCAACACGAACGGCTCGCCACCGACACCACCGAAACGAATCAGAGGAGAAACAAACAGAGTGTGAAATGAATCAGCTTGCATCGGTGTATACGAAAAGAACGTTCGCTCTCTCAACTACCGAGTGGTATTCAGCTGATTGAATCAAAACGCACTCACTGATTCAATTCCCAGTCTACTGAATGCTTCAACTGAACGCCAAATGAACGTTCCAAAATGAATGCTCTCGCACCCGACTCAGAACGCAAACATTCTTTCAATCTTGATTCGTTCGCCTTCGGCACTCAGATTCGGTAGCGATTCATTCCGCCGTCGTTGTTTGCGTCGCCCGGTGCTCGGCGATTAGAAAGAATGGACAATGGAAGTGGAAAGACTTTGCTTGGCTGGGAGAGAAGCACACTCACATGTACGTGGATGTGAGTGAGGGATACGCAATAAATAAATGATTTTTCCCATCCTTGATTTGGCAAATGACTCATTTTTTCTTATGACTTCTTTGGCCTGATTTACTTTGGCATAATGTTCCAGAATCCTAAAAAAGAACACAAATTTCTTACTTTTCTTTTCTTGGTGAAACTTCCTCACTGGTACAAAGGCTGCTTGTCAGCGTAGAGTTATATGCGAATTTCTACAGCAAGGTCCATATAGCCATAGCTGTAAAGGCGTGGGTATTCAGCATGACTGTGCTGAAGGTGACGGGCTCGATTCCCGGTCGGCCCAGGAACTATTCGTAAATGAAATTTCCATGATTTTCTTGGGTATAGAGTATCTTTGTGGCTGTCGTACGAAGTACATATAAAAATTGTCCATTGGCAGAATATACTCTCAGTTAAATACTGTAGAAGTGCTCATATAATACCAAACTGAGAAGCAGGCATTTTCACAGTGGGGACGTTAGTAAGTCCAGGAAACTCACTTTACGAAAAGTGCCGAAACCGACCAGGATTTGAACCCGTGTAAGTAATGCGCGTGCTAATCGCTTCGGAAATATGAGCCCTGAATTTCAATCATTACCAAAGTAATCAATAAGTAGTTAAAATGGCATTAATTCGGCACTATATGCGCCTTTACAGCAGGTCATTAAATGCTAATCTGCCTTATATGCACCATTAGTACTAATTAAAATAGTAGTCGATATCGAGATACCGGTGAGTGCAGACGTATCTTGCTGATCTGGTGGAAAATAGTATCGGTAGTGCAAATTTATCACACACAATTACACACAAACACGGACAACATGGCGGCCGCCAACGGAAATCTACGAGAACGAACATTCGTCATTAACTTCTCCGAAGCCTTGAAGAAGCCGAAGATTGAGACGGTTACGGATTATCTGTTCAACGTCATTGCTGTTGCATCGGAAAGGATCAGGTCAGTGCAAGCGAATTTATCGAGAGGTATCACGTACGTTGAGGTTGACAATGTGGAGTATGCTATGGAAATGGTCGAGACCCATGATCGGAAGCACGAGGTAAAATATGAAGACTACAAATTCACGGTACCGTTGCATATGGAGGATGGAACCACGCTGGTTAAGGTACATGACCTACCGCCTCAGATGGGAAATGATATGATCAAGCGAGAAATGTCGAGATTTGGAGAGGTTTTATCGATCAAGGATGAAACGTGGGAGTCGCCATCTCCGCTGAAGGGCATCGTAAATGGAGTAAGAGCAATACGAATCCGCATACATGAACAGATCCCGTCGTACATCAACATCGCTGGACACTTCACACTCGTTACACATAAGAACCAGCTCATCACTTGCCGTCACTGTGGTAGAGCGGTCCACATCGGTATGCGTTGTGCAGATGTGGGTCAGTTACTTCAAAATCGAACTAGCGTAAACGAGAGATTGAACAGAGGAAGTTCATCGTATGCCAACCAGCTACGAGGACCGGCAGGTAATAGACAGCCGGTACGTGAGGACAGCGGAGCGAACAATGTGAAGCCAATGACAATGACCAATCTCAACGAGTTGAACAAGGAGAGAAGAGCCACTACAGCATCCAGAACTCAGCAATACATCCAAACACGGAAGCAGCTCAACGAGAGTGACCACGGTCCCAGCGCCCGCTAGACCAACCGTGGTTTCTACGAACATTTTCAACGAGCTTCGGATGGATCAGGCGGAGAAGGATGGAATTATCACGGATTCGTCGATGAACTCTGTGACGAGTAATGCAAGCCGCAAGCGGCTTCGGCGTCAGCGATCAAAGCAGGATAAGTAGATATTTCGAGTTTGATCATATACTTTTCGTTGTTTCTTTATTTTTTTCAAATGAATTCAAATGGGATAGATAGGACAGTTGTTTCATACAACGTTGCTACTATTAATTTGAATGGGATTTCTAATGCAACTAAAATTGAATCATTCAAGACATTTGTGCGTTTAATGGAATTAGACATTGTAATGATGCAAGAAGTTGAAGGGGAATATTTCGAAATGTATGGTTTTGATGTGATTTACAATATTGATCAGAGCAAAAGGGGGACAGCAATTGCTATCAAATCTCATATAAACTACAGTTCAGTTGAAAAAAGTCTAGATTCAAGATTGATCAAGATCAAAATATCAAATCATTTGACAGTTTGCAACATATATGCACCATCAGGATCTAACAACAGGTCACTAAGAGAAGTATTTTTTTCGGAAATTGTTCCACATTACTTGCGGAATCCATCCGAATATTTGGTGTGTGGAGGAGATTTCAACTGCATTGAGTCTTCGAATGACAGTTCCAATGTACATTGCAATAATTATAGTATGAATTTGAGAGCATTAACTCGGGAGCTTCGATTGCAGGATGCGTGGGCTGCAGTGAATGTGAATTGCATTGATTATTCATTTGTGCGTGCTGGTGTGGGATCAAGAATAGATCGAATATACGTTTCTTCAAATTTGAAACAAAGTGTTGTAAGTGGAAAGATGCATGTAAATTCCTTTTCAGATCATAAAGCCCTAATCATTAAACTAAAACTTCCAAACCTAGGTCGCATCTTTGGACGAGGAGTTTGGCGATATAAATCTAGAATAATGAATCAGCAGAATATGGACGAGCTTAGAATAAAATGGCGCTACTGGACGTCACAAAAAAGATACTATCGTAGCCCAGTTGTTTGGTGGACAGAATATGCTAAACAAAAAATATCGTCATTCATAAAGTGGAAAACTGGTGAGATGAATAGAATTTTCAAAGATTCAATGGAAATTTGGTACTGTGCTCTCAAAAAAGCATATGATGAGTATTTGGTTAATCCACTAAAAATTTCGGAAATCAACAGAATCAAGGGAATTATGCTAAAGTTACAAAAACAGTTCACAGCTTTTCAAACAAATGAAAATGGGAATTTCAATATTGGCGAACCAGTTTCGGTGTTTCACGTAGCTGAAAAAGTTCGCAGGTGCAATGCAGCACAGATCAAAACCATCGAAATTAATGGAAATTGTTGTTCAGATTCTGCTGTTATAGAAAATCACATTGTAGAACATTTTAAAAATTTATTTGACCGTGAAAATGTTGATCCCAACACAGATTTTTTCCCGCAAAACGTCTTGCCACCAGATTTGATTGAAAACGATAATTTAACGGAACCGGTAGATGAAATATTTGTTTACAATTTGATTAAAAATAGTAGTTCTAACAAAGCGCCGGGAAATGATGGTTTAACAAAACAGTTTTTCATAGATACGTGGGATATTATCAAATCTGATTTCACAGAAGTTGTAAACGATTTCATAGCTGGCAACGTTCACAAAAAGTTTTGTGACGGAGTAGTGGTGTTAGTAAAAAAGAAAAATAGTAGTCAAATTCAAACAGTTAATCAGTTTAGGCCTATCACGTTATTAAATTTTGATTTCAAACTGTGCTCCAGAATACTCAAAAGCAGATTAGAAAAAGTTATGAATTTTATTATTTCACCTAATCAAAAATGTGCAAATAAGAATCATAATATTTTTGAAATCACTTGCTCTCTTAGAGATAAGATTACAGAATTACATTTAAAACAGAAAAAGGCGTATCTTATATCGTTTGATTTAGACAAAGCATTTGATAGAGTGGAAGATTCATTTTTGTTAAATACGATGGAGAGGATGGGAATTAACATAAGATTTGATCAATGGGAGATTAAGTAGCGAGATACATATCAGAAGATCGGTTAGACAGGGAGATCCTCTGTCTATGCATTTATTTGCTATTTACATGGAACCTTTAATACAGAAATTGAGGGATATTTGCGATGGTGATTCAGATTTCTTAGGATCGTATGCAGATGATGTAAGTGTAGTAGTTGATTCCATAGAAAAAGTAGAGAGAATTAAACAAATTTTCAATAATTTCGGATTGGTTTCAGGAGCTAGGTTGAATCTTTCCAAAACAGAATGTTTGATCATAGGTCATGGAACTGACCTGTTATTTCAGCCGGATTGGCTTCATGTTAGACAAAATATCAAAATTTTGGGAGTCTTTTATTCTAACGAGTTCAAAGAAATGATAGAAAAAAACTGGATACATGTTTCGGACAGTCTGTCAAAATTATTGTGGTTACACAAAACAAGAAATCTGAACAAAATACAGAAAGTACAATTTTTAAACACGTTTGCATTATCAAAAGTGTGGTACATAGGATCTATTATTGAATTACCATGTAAATATAGAGCTAAAATTATCTCATTAGTAGGAAGCTTCCTGTGGAAAAATTATGAACAAAGAGTAGCATATACGCAGTTAATTTTACCAAAAAATAGGGGTGGATTAGGGCTTCATGATGTCGAAAGGAAATGTAAATCATTAATTATCAATAGATTTTCGAAGCTTTTCAATGATGGAAACAGATATCTGAGGAATTTGTATTTCGATAGAAACAATCAATCAGCACAAAGATTATCTTTTCCTTCCAAATTCGGGTACATAAAACTCATAGCCACTGAGCTTGCAATCCTGCCTTCGTCAGTTTCTGATCAAATGTGCTCAAAATCATTGTATCTTCATTATATAGCAAAACTTCCAGGCTCAGAAATTGAAAAAAAATATCGTCAACAGCAATGGAAACTCATTTGGAAACATATTCATCACCGAGGACTCGATTCGGATGAGGTTTCCTCTTTGTACCTTTTCGTGAATGAAAAGATTCCAAATTTGGAGCAATTTCATAGGCATGGACGAGTTCCTCAGCCTTTCTGTACGTTTTGTCCAGGATTGGTTGAGGATTTGTCGCATAAATACGTAAATTGTGTACAGAGTAAAGATTTGTGGGCATATATGTTGCATATGTTGTCGAGAAGGGTAGCAGTTGCTAATAGTATTCAGTTCAATGATTTGAAATTTCCAAGTTTAGGTAGATTTAGTCGAATTGAGAAAAATATTTTGTTAATAGCTTTAGGTAAATATGTACATTATATAGAAAGCACTCCTCCTTTGACTAGACATGTGAATGATTTGCAGATTATACTAGATAACTAATAATTGTATTATGTAACCTGTAACTGAAAAATAAACAAGTCATTGAAAAAAAAAAAAAAAAAAAAGAACGTTCGCTCTCTCAACTACCGAGTGGTATTCAGCTGATTGAATCAAAACGCACTCACTGATTCAATTCCCAGTCTACTGAATGCTTCAACTGAACGCCAAATGAACGTTCCAAAATGAATGCTCTCGCACCCGATTCAGAACGCAAACATTCTTTCAATCTTGATTCGTTCGCCTTCGGCACTCAGATTCGGTAGCGATTCATTCCGCCGTCGTTGTTTGCGTCGCCCGGTGCTCGGCGATTTGAAAGAATGGACAATGGAAGTGGAAAGACTTTGCTTGGCTGGGAGAGAAGCACACTCACATGTACGTGGATGTGAGTGAGGGATACGCAATAAATAAATGATTTTTCCCATCCTTGATTTGGCAAATGACTCATTTTTTCTTATGACTTCTTTGGCCTGATTTACTTTGGCATAATGTTCCAGAATCCTAAAAAAGAACACAAATTTCTTACTTTTCTTTTCTTGGTGAAACTTCCTCACTGGTACAAAGGCTGCTTGTCAGCGTAGAGTTATATGCGAATTTCTACAGCAAGGTCCATATAGCCATAGCTGTAAAGGCGTGGGTATTCAGCATGACTGTGCTGAAGGTGACGGGCTCGATTCCCGGTCGGCCCAGGAACTATTCGTAAATGAAATTTCCATGATTTTCTTTGGTATAGAGTATCTTTGTGGCTGTCGTACGAAGTACATATGGTCGGCGTTAAGTCAGAGAGGACCATGTGTCTTTTACTTAATTTCTAGAAAAACGACTTTAAAGTTTGCAACTCTATAAGTTTTGAGTTTTTCAACAAATGTTCTTGAAATTTTGCCATAAATCTTAATAACTAATCATCACAGCATCGCTCTGTATTGATCGCAAAAAAACGTAAAGTAAAGCTTGAAACCGAGAAATTGCTAAGTAATTGATTGTACTTAGTCCACTCTGACTGAACGGTTCTTGGAAAGTCTTCAACCAACTACAGTTAACACTCAAGTTTTAACATATTCGATGGAAAAATAATGCACAAGTAGGACAACAGTTAGTAGGAGTAGTGTATAATGTGAGCAAGAAGTTTGAAATTTGGTATTTCTGTTATTACACTATTGATTACCATTTTCAATTTTTTTGTTCAGTCAGAGTGGACCAAGTACAACAGTTCAATATCACATGAAGGGTAGTCAACTAATGAGCTAATGAGCTATTTAAGAATTCTTAACTTGAACATTTAATAGCTAACAACTTTTGAATGTATTTTCATACTTCGGGACGTTTTTGAAATATTGTAGTTACACAGTTCATAATAATTTATTCAGAGGACTGGCATTTTTCAAAAATTCGTTCAGACAGAGTGAACCAAGTACACTATTCTTAAATAATCGGTAAAATCAATTTCTTCGTGAAACGGGTATTGGTACATTTCAATATGATGCCCAACAGCTACTAAACAAACATATTTTGATTTGGAAACGATTACGAAAAATAAGGTAAATTCAACTATTTTTGTACAGACACATGGTCCACTCTGTCTGCACGCGAAATGCCACAATATGCTTCAACACGATGATCTGTAAAATACGATATTGACCATAATAAAAATGGGATTTCACATGCTTTCTTGATCAATAATCATCAGAAAATGCGTTAGGGACTCATACGATTTAGAAACATATCACATTTTGATGATAAACTATTTTATTTATTGGATTTAAACCAATACACATTTTTTCAACTCTCTTGACCTCAAGCATATGGTCCACTCTGACTGCACACTATTATCGATTTTTGCAGTTCAATCAAAAGAAAATTGAGCTATAACTCTCGTTAGTTGTAACATTAAGAAAATTGGGTGAATTTTCCAAGTAGCTTAAGGAATTCTTAATCAAATGCCCTAAAAATCTAATTTTCGTCAATTTTGTTACTTGGTCCCCTCTGACTTAACGCCGACCAATAAAAATTGTCCATTGGCAGAATATACTCTCAGTTAAATACTGTAGAAGTGCTCATATAATACCAAACTGAGAAGCAGGCATTTTCACAGTGGGGACGTTAGTAAGTCCAGGAAACTCACTTTACGAAAAGTGCCGAAACCGACCAGGATTTGAACCCGTGTAAGTAATCCGCGTGCTAATCGCTTCGGAAATATGAGCCCTGAATTTCAATCATTACCCAAGTAACCAATAAGTAGTTAAAATGGCATTAATTCGGCACTATGGGGCTGTCCATAAACCACGTGGTCATTTTTTGGGACTTTTCAACCCCCCCCCCCGCGTGGTCATTAGTCCATACAAAAAAATTTATTTGTCCATACAAAATGGTTATTGGCCGAGCCCCCCCCCCCCCCCCCCCCCCTCATGACCACGTGGTTTATGGACAGCCCCTATATGCGCCTTTACAGCAGGTCATTAAATGCTAATCTGCCTTATATGCACCATTAGTACTAATTAAATGCAGGTTTTGGCCCGATATACGGCTGATTAAATGCTTATTCCTCCTATCCCCCAGATTGTCAAAAACAAAAACAAATATTTTCCCCTGCCCATTTTAAGACTTCTCTTTCTCTTCTTTTTTCTCACTTTCTTGTGGAACTTTTGAGGCTTGAAGCACGTCTTAAACTGCTGTTGCTGTTTTTTTTTTGCTGCATTCGGCCAAATTGGGATTCGATACCTCGATCCTCGAGTTGAAGATGGTGCTGAACCCTGCTACAGGGTAAACTATAGATGATCAGATACAGCGCGATGGATTTTTGATCTATTTAAGGCATGAGTATTACACCGGCAGTTGCTTCGTTCTGCTATGAGCTCGGCAGGTGCTGAATAATCGATCATAGGAAACCAACCATGGAATTGATTTGCCAAATCATGTTTCCCATTGGTTTTATTCTTTGTTGTCTATGATTGGACATGCGAATGATGATAGCTTCTACTGCCGTGGCACGTAAATTAGAAAGTGGAAATGTTTTGTGGTTTTAGCATCTTTCATTTCTCTTAGCAGGTTTATGGCAATAAAGTAACATAGAAATGCTACGAAACTGATGGCTGATTTTAAGTAGCATTTGAATTGTTAATATAGGGCAGTTTAGCAGTCGACCTGCTATGATGCGGCAGTTAACAGGTCGAATACAGATATAAAAAAGAAATACGGCTTAATCGATTGCTTATTGGTTACCTGGGTAGTCACTTCATCTATGAAGTGTTACCTAATGCTAAAATTATTTATCGTTCAAAGTTCAATAATCCACATCGTCGCTCTTGCTATTCTGCTGTAATTTTTATGCAATATTGGATAATACCCAAGCAACACACATATCATATAATAGTTACGGCAGCGCAAGTTTTGGTTGTATAGAAGTTAATTTGACGTAATTTTAACATAATGTTAAAATAACGTCAAAATAACTTTTATACAACCAAAACTTGCGCTGCCGTAACTATAATATGACATGTGTGTTGCTTGGGTTATAATTAATATATGATTCATCAACAATTCCAACATAATCGCTTCAATATTTTTTTTCTCTGTATTTCAGGTAAGCTGCATTTAAGCCCCTCTATAAAAGTGAGTAATCGTAAAGTAAAATTGAGTGAACCGAGTTTTTGTACATTTTAATTCTGCCCTCTAATGCTTATCCTTTGACAGATAGCTTATTTCGACTGCCAATAGCAGTCTTCCTTAGTGACAATTATCTGCCAAAGGATAAGCATAAGTTGGCAAACTCAAGGTGGTAAGGTAAATAAACTCATTGAGTTAAATCGAATATTGTTTAAAACCTCATGTTTTATTATCTATAATACTTATAATGTTCCATTATAGGAGGAAATATATAATCTGTGCCTTGAAAGTCGAGTAAAAAATTCCACTTAAAATATTCTCAACCAGAACAAGGTTTGAAAAAAGTCTTCTTGAAAGCTGCATTCCGTTTACCTATTCAAAAATGTTATACATTTTGAGTTTTTTGTATCGATTTGGTTAAAGACAGCTGTTCATTAATTTTGTATTATCGAATGATTCATTTATTAAAGCAATCTTCCCCCAAATTAAAAAAGTACTACAAATCTACACTTGCTCAGCTCAGCCCATTCATATTAAAGCCATCAAGCAACAAAGCGAACCAGAAACTTGTAGCGTTCTGTTCCAAAACGCCACCCATATTTCATAAACGATTATGGTCTACTTCAGCTCCCCTTTGCCCTTGGGGGTGCCTGTTTCCTCCACCTTATCAACCTTTCCACTCCGGCGGCCGGCATCGAGTCCCCAGCAGACGACACACGAAACCACTTCCATTAACAATGTAACACACTCATGCACGCACGCACGTTCGCACGCAACCCAACTCTCTGCCTTCGCCGCGCCGGCCTCCCAGCGAATCCAAGGAAGTCTTCCGTTTTTTGTCAACTTCGGGTTTCGGTACCCATGCCCAAGTACCGATGCGTGGCTTTTCCCGCAGCTCCGCTCCGGAGTTGTTGTTGTCATCTTCTGTAATAATTTTCACCTCCCTCCGTGCTGCTATGGGGCGACGGTCTTTTGTAGGGAAAACCCACCACTAGACTCAACAGGGCACTTCTCCAGCTCTAGCTCAAGTTCTAGCTTCAGCGTTCCTACACACTCGGTGCTGACAGACGATGGCGACGACCTCGCCGCGTATGTATGGTGTGGTACCTACGCATGAATATGTGCCATTATGTAACAATTAATTTTAATGAAATTAGAGCTAATTATAATAGAAGTTGTTTGAGAACGCGAAGGAGCCATTACTGTGCATGTGTTGTTACCCCCGCCGAGTTTGTGTTCGCTCCAGCCTGCCAACAGCACAGCGTTTGGAGGGGTGACGATGACGAAACTTGAGAAGAAAATTCATAATTTTTCTTCACAGTCAGTGGTGCGGTGGTATACTTCCACTTGAACAGCAGATGGCGTCTGCCACGAAGGTTTCATTTGTTGGTTTTATAAAGCGAGTAGAACATTTTCCTGGAATTTGGATGGAAATTTTGTGTGTGTGAGGAGATGTATGCATCGGAATATTCAATTAATGCGGCTTTGCTGGAAATTAAGGGGAATTTTGATAATAATATGCACTTCATCAAGGTTCTGTACAGGAGTAGAATGGAATGTGACAAGTATGGGACTTCCCATGGTGTAAACCATTTAACAAAATTGCTCTCTGATGAACTGTTACCTCATTTCATCTAAATTTGACAAATATTAAAGTTCAGCTAAAAGTTTAACATGCCATTTAGCTACATTTGCAAATATTTTGAAAACTTTTGTGTTACATAATAACTACTCCCATGTAATCTCATTATATCTGTGAAGCATTCTTTGTTTGTCCCAGTCCTATTTAGGGCTCATTTTTCCTTGACATGCACAATAAATTTTATTGCGATTGTGTTTACGTTGGGCAGTATGCAGTTATGCTGGCTGGAATTGATTGACTGGTTGGTACTAGGATATGGCAATCCTGGCAGCATACATAGCATTATTGTTCGATACATGTCGTACCTGGTACAATTGACTTCCGGGTAGCACAAAGTGGGGTATAAGTAAAACAAAAATGTAATTATTGCTTATACACTTCACCTCTTTTTACATACGTACATTGTAGGATGAGCAATTCTACTGTTCAGACAAAGAGTAAACTTGATATTTTTATATATTAAAGACATTTTGTCAACTAAAAAAGTACGTGAATTTTGCTTATGGTTTTGACGGTATTTTTTCCTCATTCTACCAAAGATGGGCGTAAAAATATGTGAAGGTGTGTACACCTTTCGGGATAGAGCGCAATAACGTGAAATCTTCATAGAAATGGCTCAACTTTGGCTTTCCAGAACTCTCAGACTTTTCAATGAATAAAAACTTTTCCTTAGGTATTTGGACGGACAACTCTTCATTTTTTCACGTCTAGCTTCGAGCACCTTGATAATTCGGAAATAAAAAAAAATGTGTCAGATAAAACTTGTTCATGTTATACAATGTTTGTATATTTTTTGTTTTCTTCCATCAGTCGCGACCTCATTTATGGACCTCATTTATGGACGGCCCCTTATAGTGAATCCCAAAATCAACCAATTCCAAATATCCAACTTCTTGACACATATGAGGGCGTCCGTCGGTGAGTAGCTAGCCTCTCATAAAGTAGGTGTCATATCATCACATCATTTCCCATCCTCGTAACGGAGAAGATGGGCGTGGCCAGCAATGGAAGTTTGTATGTATTTTTTACTGCAACCTCTGATTCGATAGCTTTTTCTCCCCAAATAGAAATCCATTAGCAATTAGAATAGATTTAAATTAGACATTAATCGTATATGACCAAAATGTTGTGCGGGCTCCCAGCTCCTGGAAGTCCTCTCTGGAGCCATCATTCTGATCAATTCGGAACCTACATTTCAAAAGGGCGTAACTGCATTTGGAAGTAATACCTTCTTTCAAAGCTGTAGGTCGTACTGCCTCCCTTATACTCAAACCACTGTGGTTGTCGGAAAGAGGAGAGTTTTTCCCATCTGGTACCTGTTGTGAAAAACATGGAAATCGTAACACATGATCCACAGCTTTAAAAGAAGGTGATGATTCCAAAAGCAGTTACGCCCTTTTGAAATGTTGGTGTCGAATTTACTGGTTTTCACAATGAATAGTAAAATTATTCACACGGTAGGTCTCCTAAAATCTCTTACTCGTTTGTCTCTTTGATTTGATCCAACGAGTGATGACCCCTTCACCGATTTACCCCAATTTGAACTAGTCAATTTTAATCCTAATTTGAACCATTTCGAGGTAATTCAAAAATCACTGTGATTTCATCCATTTTCCTCCACACGAATTTATCGAAGAATTGACCAGCCGCATAACCAGTTGAACTGTACAACTTGATTTTGAACCAGTAGATGGGGGGCGAGCTTCAAGTGTTGGCCGACAGACTGCGCTAGTGGTAGCTTTGTTTACTCTTGAGAGATAAGAAATCCAAATTTAGTTTCCGTACACCTGCAGAGTCCTGAGTTAATATTCCATTGCCTAATGAAAAATAATTATGAGAATTACCACATTCATGTGATTTTCCATTGTTTACCATGAAGTTAGCTGTTGTATGAGCTGTTCGAGCCGCTGCCGCCTGTAGTTCAAATCAAAATTACAATTGGTTCAACCTATGATTACGATGGTTCGAATTAAGATTAAAATAACTGATGATCTTTTTTAGTACAAAATCATGCTCTGAGTTCAAAAACGAGTAGGAAAAAGATACAACAGATTTTTTTTTCGATTTTCCATTCAAGGCTGTCGATTTGAAATCGATTTTTGTTCTATTTCTAAGCAAAGCTGCTTCCTGCATACAACTCTTTTCTTGTAACCGATGTTCCGTTTGAGCTGATTTTTTTTACTATAACTGACTAACAATGTACATTAAAAAAGCGTTTTTAGTAGATTTTTTATTACTTAGAAAATACAAATTTCATTATTTTTTTGGAAATTTGGAGTTTTGCCAATATAATCCCCAGTATCTTGAATCCCACTAATTTGATGCAAAAATTCTGTTCAGATGATCGAAACATATTATATTCAGCTTTGAATTTATGCAAAAATTTGAAAATTGGTTGACCGCATCGCAAAATATTTATATTTTAGTAAATTCCATATTTTTAACTCTCCTTTGGCATTGGGGTCATTTATTAACCCAAACCGAACACTACGTCAGCAAGTTGTTCCCGTAGAGATGCAAAAGGAAGGTTAAAACTGTAGAGCTTGATTTTCAGGAAAAACTCAAAAACTGTTCTACTTAATTTTTTTTGAAGCTCGATTTTGATATCAGCTCATAATTATGCGTCAAAAATTTTGGTCGTTGAATGAAGCTCACGACTTTCGTTTTATTTTGTAAACTAGTGTAGTTTTTTTAGTTTTTATTTATGTGTATTTTAACTCAGATGCTAATTCTACACTCAACTAGTGTAATTTTTTTTAAAGAATTATCGATTTTTTCAATGAAATTTAGAGCAAATACAAACTTTTTAACATTTTTCAAAAAGCTTATACCTGTAGCTTTCATGTAGATGTGGTTTAACCGTAATAAACTATTTCAATAAGGGAGAAAAGATTGGTCAAAATTTCCGTCGCTCCAGAAAGCCACATTGCATTACTCCGTCACAACGTAATGCAATGCAAACATAAACTCTTAATATTGTTGATTTTTAGATAAAAGAAAACTTCTAATAAAGAGCTAATAATAATAATGACTTCTACTCTGCGGTAGCCGCAGAGTTCTACCACAGCTGTCAAAGTCCTACCGCAGCCATGATAATCATCCTATCACTGCACAGTGTTTTATTTTGCCGATTACGTGTTCTTTTTTAAAAACTTTTCAACCGTAATATTTGCGATATACTTCGAATGCGTGTAATCAGTTTCGTGCCGTTTAATTACTCCCTATGTTGCTTATCCTTTGACAGATACACGTATTTCGACTACCACTTGTAATCTACCTCAGTGTCAGTTATCCACACTGGATAACTGACACTGAGGAAGATTACAAGTGGTTGAACAGATATTTTCTCTCAATTGGCAATAAACAAGGTATATGATTTAACTATGCAAGTTTTTTTCGGCTTCACGGCAAAAGCGTTGATACTTTTATATTATTGCCAACGTTTCGATCCTTGGGTTGGGATCTTTCCTCAGGGCTCGATCTAAATCAACTTGTGATAATCGTATTTTGCACACGATCTTTTGTCGGATTCTAAAAGACACTGCACTTTCCTCGTTCATCACCACCACCCTAGTGGGATGTTGGGTGTGTGGTATGAAAGGGTAACACTCGAGACAAGAATATTTTTAAACCTTGGCTGTATCTCAAATAATTACCAAACATTTAATGAAGGACAGTTGTTAGTTCGCTCTTTTAGCCTTTATGTGACCGGAAAGGTATCTAGTACGATGTAGAAAACATCAAAAAGTTTGTCGAACACATAACAGTTATCATACAAAGAATGATGAATATAGTTTGTGGTGATGGCGAGCAGGGATGCCATATATTCAGATTTATCTGTGTTATACAGATTTTTGAGCTTCCATACAGATTTCGTTTTATATGAAATACAGATTTTCGAGCAAAAGGGGCAATTTTATTTGTGTATGGGATACATATTTTTCTCCCAAATTTTGTATGGGATACAGATTTTTGAAAATAGTGATACAGATTTTTCAAAAAAAAAACAAAAAAAAACCTGGCATCTCTGATGGCGAGTGCCATTTTGTATGAATAAACTCAAATAAACACTATACTTGTTTACACATTCGTGTATACTTCAAACGGAGCCGTGTTGGCCAAAACGGAAATGGCCAAAATGTTGTGGGGAATCCTAGTTCCTAGAAGTCCTCTCTGGAGCCACCATTCTGATCAACTTATTGCTTTTCACAATGTATAGTAAAATAAGTCACACGGTATGGGGGCCCATATAGCCGAGGCGGTAAACGCACGGGTATTCAGCATGACCATGCTGAGGGTGACGGGTTCGATTCCCGGTCGGTCCAGGATCTTTTCGTAAAGGAAATTTCCTTGACTTCCTTGGGCATAGAGTATCTTCGTGCCTGCCACACGATATACACATGCAAAATGGTCATTGGCAGAGGAAGCTCTCAGTTAATAACTGTGGAAGTGCTCATAGAACACTAAGCTGAGAAGCAGGCTTTGTCCCAGTGAGGACGTTACGCCAAGAAGAGGAGAGGAGGAGGAGTCACACGGTAGGTCTCTAAAATCTCCTACTCGTTTGTCTCTTCGATTTGGTCCGGCGAGTGATGGCCGCTAAGTACTCTTTCACCGATTTACACCAGATCATCACCAATTCGTGGCTTAACATTTCAGCTTCTCTGTAGCTGTATCGTCGGAGTCGGATGAGAAATATCTTTCGATCATAAGGATTGCTCAACTTTGTCAACTACAAAGCAACTACATAGTTGATCAACTAGTAGAGAAAATTTGAAAATTTTTAAAACACTAGACTGTAAGGGAAAGGACATTGGACGCACGACATAAAGCACATGTTCCCTAATGGGTCTCCCCTAGGGTTCATGTTTAAGCCCCCTTTTTGCATTTTTAATGTCACAGACATGTCTCATAGAAAATTGCACGTTAAGGCAACTTGCGGATGACTATGTTGTTTCTGTAACGGGATCAACAGCAGACAGCTTGCAAGGACCACTACAGGATGCTTTGGGCAATTTGTCTACTTGGGTGTTGAATTCTCTTCGGAGCAAACGGCTCCTTCTGATAGGTAAAACAACCGCTCATAGCATGTCCTCTCAATACCTCGGCCTCTGGTTCGACACCAAATTCACATGGGGGAAGCACATTGTGTATCTGATACAGAAATGCCAAACATGAATCCATTTTGTGACTATTACCGGAACATGGTGGGAAGCGCACCCGGAAGATCTGATCAGGCTATACCGTTTTGTTTTAGACTACGGTAGCTTCTGTTTTCAATCTGCGGCGATAACACACTTGCTGAAGCTTCAACGGGTTTAGTACCGTTGCCTCCGGATCGCGTTAAGTCGCATTAACTCGACTCACACAATTTTTTTTTTTCCTTCTAAACCATAGGGGGATAAATCTGCTCATCAGACACCCTAACAGGAAGGTTAGGGTGGTGTGGGGTTAAGGCCGTCTTCTACAACGCCAGTAGAAGCTAGGACTACTCTCTCCTCGACCCACTAAAACATTCCTATGGTCGCCAAACCCTACGTCTCTCCGGAACCACCAAGAAGGTATTGCTTCAGAGAGGGGCTAGTGCATATCGCACCCTCAAGGTTAGCTGCCGTAGCCTAGCAGCAACGAACATCGATGACTCGCTCTGGAGAGTCCATCACGGTAGCGTGCTGGCGCTTAGCAAGTTTCCCGAGTGGTCCTCGCCACTCCCTTTGTCCTCGGAAGGCGGGCAGGGTCAACCCCGCCCGCGCCATACTGTTGAGCGGACATCAAGAACTGATGCCCACATGCAACCCGATCTGACCTGCCCGCAAAGGAAGGGTATCACTACCCTTCAGGCCCTATCAGATGCATCCGTAGGTTGCAGACAGCAGGGTCTCACCTACCCCGACCCTTGCCGGGGACCCCTTTCCAACCGCGGGCTCGGATCCAACCCAGTAAACTGACGCCACGACAGCACCGCTACCGGGACTTCCTCTCCGCGGCCACTTAATCGCTGTAAGGGTCGATCTCGACCGCAGGGCACCGGTATGACCTACGAAGCCGACTTCGAACCCCTGGACCACCTCGTGTACTGCATCTGGACTAACCATTCTCCGAGTCCACGCGCCACCTCCTCTGTAGCTCCCAGACGATATGGGTGATAGCCGTTGAAACGGCATTCCAGCTAATCTCATCCCTACACATTCTCTGGACCAAGTTGTCCGGAGTTGTGTCCTCCCCGCATGTGGCTATTGGACATCATCCGGGACAGTGCCGCAATAGCTGTGGAGGCTCTTTTACAGGCATAATCGACGTGGCTACCGAAGGTAAGCTTATCGTCGATCATCACGCCCAAGTGCTTGACAGAGCGCTTCGACAGGATAGTGCACTCTCCTACACTGATCTCCGTCTGCTGCGCCGACTGCATGTTGTTAACAACCGTCACCTCTGTCTTGTGGTGAGCCAGCTCCAGTTTCCTGGACCGCATCCACGCCTCCACAACCTTGATCGAGTGGTCGGTAGTCAACTTCACCTCCTCGATCGTTTCACCGTAGACTTCGAGCGTAATATCGTCGGCAAATCCGACAATCACCACTCCCACTGGGTACTCTAACCTCAACACCTCGTCGTACATGACATTCCAAAACACCGGACCCAGGATGGAACCTTGCGGGACTTCTGAGGTTATGAGAAAGCACTTCCGACCCACCTCCGTGTCGTAAACTAGTACGCGATTCTGGAAGTAGCTTCCAAGAATCTTGTACAAGTACTCCGGTATCCCCAGACGCAAGAGCGCATCGGCAATAGCAGCCCAACTGGCGCTATTAAATGCATTCCTTACATCCAGAGTCACTACCCCGCAGAAGCGAATTCCCCTCCTCTTAGGCTCGAGTGCTTTCTCGGCGGTTTTTGTAACCGACAAGATAGCGTCTACGGTGGACCTCCCCTTCCGGAAGCCATACTGGTTGCTCGAGAGACCATTTACACCCTCAGTGAACCTCAACATTCTATTGAGGATGATCTTTTCGAGCACCTTCCCCACCGTGTCAATCAAGCATATTGGTCTATATGCCGACGGGTTTCCGGGTGGTTTCCCCGCCTTTGGCAATAGTACCAGGCTCTGCCTCTTCCAAGATTGTGGGAAAACTCCCTCGTCCAGGCATTTCTCCATAGCAGACCTGAACATCTCGGGAGCTTCTGCAATAGCTACTTTTAAGGCCAGGTTCGGAATTCCGTCCGGACCTGGGGCCTTACCTACGCTAAGGGACTTAGCTATCCCCGCAAGTTCCACATCGGTGACCCTTTCCTCATCGCCAGCCCCAGTCCCCGGCTGTCCTACGAAAGGAGGCCAAGGACTAGGATCATGACGCGGAAAAAGTCCTCCAATGATCCCCTCCAACATCTCTGGAGGTTGCTCTGTAGGAGCCATCACACCTCTCGTCTTGGCCATAACGATCCTGTAGTCGTCACCCCACGGGTTCGTATTGGTACTCTGACAGAGCCCCTCAAAGCAGGCCTTTTTGCTTGCTCTTATCTCGGTCTTGAGCGCGGCTTTTGCAGCGGCGAACACCACCCGCCGTTCGTTTCGCTCTTCCTCTGATCGTGCTCGCTGCATTCGCCGCCTAGCCCGTAGGCAGGCGCGGCGCAGGTCTGCAATCGCGTCGGTCCACCAGTAAGCCGGTGGCCTCCAATTTCTAGGGTGGACTCGCCTAGGCATGGTCGCATCACACGCACGTGAGAGCACCGCTACCAGCTCGTCGCCGTCTGAACCGATTAAGTTTCGCTCACGGCGGAGCGCTTCCCTAAATACCTCTTCGTCGAAGTATGATGTCTTCCACCTACGAGGACTTGGCCTTGGCCTAGCCGCCTCTTCTTCTATCCGCTGTCTGCTATTGTTGTAGTCGATACCAAGGGCGTAGCCAGGGGGGGGGCAGGGGGGGGTGGCTGTGCCCCCCCCCCCTGACCGAGCAACTATATTCTTACTTAACCGAAAAACCTAGATAATCAGAGCTGTTTTTGACTAGTAAAAATAAAATTTTCCTTCATCCTCGTATTTTTTTAATGTATGCAGGAATTCCTTCGGAAATTTTTGGAGAAATATCTTCGAAAATTCCTGAGGGTATTCCTTCGGAAATACCTGGAGGAATTCCTTTGGAAATTCCTGAAGGAATTCCATCCTAAATTCCTGGAGGAATCTCTTCGCAAATTCCTGTAAGAATTCCATCGGAAATTCCTGAAGGAATTCCTTCGGAAATTCCTGAAGAAATTCCTTCGGAAATTCCTGAAGAAATTCCTTCGGAAATTCCTGAAGGATTCCTTCGGAAATTCCTGGAGCAATTCCTTCGGAAATTCCTGGAGGAACGCCTTCGGAAATTCCTTGGGAAAATCTTGGATGAATACCTTCGGAGATTCCTTGAGGAATTCTTTCAGCAATCCATAGAGAAATTCGTGAGGAAATCCTTAGGTGAATTCCTTACGAAATTCCTGGACAAAATAATTCCAAACTTCCTGGAGGAATGCTTTTGGAAATTCCTGGAGGAATTCCTTCGGAAATTGCTGGACGAATGTCATTGAAAATTCCTGGAGGAATTCCTTCGGAAAGTCCTGGAGGAATAACTTCGGAAAGTCGTGGAGGAATTTTTTCGGAAATACTTTTTGGATTTTTTTTTTGGAAATTCTTGCAGAAATTCTTTCGGAAATTCCAGGAGAAATTCCTTCGGAAATTTCTGGAGGAATTTTTTCAGAAATTTCGGGAGGAATTCCTTCGGAAATTGCTGGACGAATTCCTTTGGAATTCCAGGAGAAATTCATTTAGGAATTCCTGGAGGAATTCTTTCGGAAATTCCGGGAGGAATTCCTTCGGAAATTGCCGGACAAATTTCATTGGAAATTCCTGGAGGAATTCCTTCCAATATTCTTGGAGGAATCCCTTTGCAAAATCCTGGAAGAATTCCTTCGGAAATATCTGGAGAAATTCCATCGGAAATTCCTGAAGGACTTCGTTCGGAAATTACTGGAGGAATTCCATCGAAAAATCTTGGATGAATACGTAAATTTCTGGAGGAATTCTTTCAGAAATTGCGGGAGGAATTCCTTCGAAAATTCCTGGAGAATTTTTTTCGGAAAGTCTTTTTGGATTTTATTTTTGGAAATTCCAAGATGAATTCCCTCGAAAATTCATGGAGGAATTCCTTTACAAATTCCGTTAGGAATTCCTTCAAAAATTTCTGGAGGAAGTCTTTCGGAAATTCTGGGAGGAATTCCTTCGGAAATTGCTGGACGAATTCGTTTGAAGATTCATGGAGTAATTCCTTTGGAAATTCCTGCAGGAATTCTTTCGGAAATTCTTAGGGGAATTTCTTCGGAAATTCCTGGAGAAATCCCTCCGGAATCTCTTGGATGCATTCCTTCTGAAATTCGTGGAGCAATTATTTCGGAAATTTCTGGAGGAATTCCTTCGGAAATTCTTGGAGGAATTTCTTTAAAAATTCCCGGAGGAATTCCATTGGAAATTCCTGGGGGAATTCCTTTGGATGTAGTTCCACCAGAAATTTTGCGGAGGAATTCCTTCAGGATTTTTCGAATGAATTCCTCCATGTATATCCGACAGAATTCCTCCAGGAATTTCCGTGGCAATTCCTCCAGGAATTCCCGAGGGAAATCCTCCAGGAACTTCCAGAGAAATTCCTCTAGGAAATCTCGGAAAAAATCCTCCACAAATTTCTGAAGGAATTACTCTAGGAATTTCCGGAGGAATTCCTCCAGGAATTTCCGAAGGAATTCGTCCAAGATTTTTTATGGGAATTCCTCTTGGAATTTTCAAAGGATTTGCTCCTGAAATTTCCGAAGGAATTCCTTCATGAATGTCCGAAGAAATCCCGCCATGAATTTTCGAACAAATTCCTCCAGGAATTTTGCCAAGGAATTTCTAAAGGATTTTCCGAAGGCATGCCTCCATGAATTTCCGAAGGAATTCCTCCAGAAATTTTCCGACGAAATTTTTCTACGAATTTCCGAAGAAATTCCTCGAGGAATTTTCAAAGGAATTCCTCTTGGAATTTTTAAAGAATGTCCTCCTGGAATTTCCGAAGGAATTCCTCCATGAATTTCCAAAGGAATTCCTCCAGAAATTTTGCGACGGAATCCCTCCACGAATTTCCGAAGAAACTCCTCGAGGAATTTCCGGAGGAATTCCTCCAAAAAATACCGAAGGAATTCCTCCATGAATTTCCGAAGGAATTCCTCCAGGAATTTTGCGAAGGAAATCCTAAAGCATTTTCCGAAGAAGTTCCTCCATGAATTTCCGAAGGAATTGCTCCAGAAATTTTCCGAAAGAATTCATTCACGAATTTCTGAAGAAATTCCTCCACGATTTTTCAAAGAAATTCCTCCATGAATTTCCGGATGAAATTCTTCTGAAATTTCCGGAGGAAATCCTCCAGGAATTTCGGAAGGAGATCCTCCAGGAATTTTCAAAGAAATTCCTTCTGCAATTTCCGATGGAATTCCTCCTGGAATTTCCGAGGGAATTCCTGCAGTAGTTTCCGGTGGAATTCCTCCAGAGATTTTCGAAGGAATTTCATCTGGAATTTTCAAAGGATTTCCTGCCGGAATTTCCGAAGGAATTCTTTCATGAATGTCCGAAGGAATTCCACCAGGAATTTTCGAAAGAATTTTTCCAGGAATTTCTTCACGAATTTCCGAAGGAGTTCCTCCATAAATTTCAGAAGGAAAAAAGTCCTGGAGGAATACTTTTGCGAAGGAATCGCTCAAGGATTTTCTGAAGGAATTCCTTCATGAATTTCCGAAGGAATTCCTCCAGAAATTTCAGGAAGAAATTTCTCCAGATATTTCCGAAGAAATTACTCCAGAAATTTCAGGAAGGAATTTCTCCAGATATTTCCGAAGGAATTACTCCAGGAATTTCCGAAGAAATTCTTCCAGGAATTCCCGAAGGAAATCCTCCACGAATTCTCGAAGGAATTCCTCCAAGAATTTCCGAGGGAATTTCTCCAAGATTTTCCCGAAGAATTCCTCCATGAGTTTCCGGAGGAGTTTGCCCAGGAATTTCCGTAGAAATTCCTCCAGGAATTTTCAAAGCAATTTCTCCTGGAATTTTCAAAGGATTTTTTCCTGAATTTCCGAAGGAATTCCGCTACGAATTTCCAAAGAAATCCCTTCCGGAATATCCAAAGAAATTTCTTATGGATTTGCATTGAAATACCTCCAAAAATTTCCGAATGTATTCCTCCAAAAATTTTTGACGGTTATCCTCAAAAAATTTCCTTAGGATTTTCTCACTGAATCCCCAAACGTGTTTCTGAAGGAATGTTTGGAGAAGTTTCTCAAATTTTCGTAGGAGTTCCGCAAAACATTTTTGAAGGAATTTCTTGAGGAATTTCCGAAGAAACTTCTCAAGGATCTTTCGCTGGAATTCCATGAGGAATTTCGTAAAGATTTATAAAAAAACCGAAAAAAAATCCTCAATGAACTTATCAAACAATTTCTCACGAAATTTTCGAATGTATTCCATAAGACATTTCAGACATATGTCAAAAAAAATTCCAAACGAACTCCTTTAACAATTTCCGAATTTTCCTTATCAAGGCATTTTTAAAGGAAAGAATTTCCGAATAAGTTAATCTAGGAAATAAAAAATCACAAAAAGAATTTCTTCAGGAATTTCCGAAATATTTTTTCAAGGAAGTTTTGAAAGATTTTTAAAGAAATTCCTTATGGAATTTCAGAAGGGATATCTCATGAGACTTTTAGTGGATTTTTTTCAATATTTTCGAAAGAATTGCTTCAGGTATTTGGGAAGGAATTCTCACAGAAATTTCCGGATGAATGCCTCCAAGAATTTTTGAAGGTATTCCCCAAGGAATTTTCAGAAGAATTCCTCACGAAAACTCCGAAGGAGTCCCTCAAAGAATATTCTAAATCTATTTCAAAGAAATTCCTCAAGAAATTCCCGAAGAATCTTCTAAAAGAAATCGTAGAAGAACTCTCGAAGGAATGTATTATGGATTTTCTCAAGAAGCTTTAGAAATAAAGGAATTCCTCAAGAAATTTCTGAAGAATTTGTCAAGGAATTTCCGGTGGAATTCCTCAAGGATTCTCGAAATAAATTCCTGAAATTATTTTTTAATTGATTCTTTTAAAAATTTCCGAATGCATTCCTCTAGCAACTTCCAAAGATATTCCTCCAGGAATTCCCGAAGGAATTCTTTTAGAAGTTTTCAAAGATTTTTTTCCGGTTATTCCGAAGGAATTCATTAAAGGATTTTTCGAAGAAATATCTCCAAAAAATTCTTACGGTATTCCTCAAGGAAAGGAATCTTAGTTTGATTGGAATTTTTGAAAGAATTCCCGGAGAAATTCTTAAAGTATTTTCTGGAGCTTCTCAAACGGATTTCTGAGGGAATCAAGAATGATATGTGTAAAGAATTTCTGGAGAAATTCTCAAAAGAATGCATGGTGAAATTCGTAATAAAACTTTTGGAGGAATTATTGAAGAAATTTCTGAAGGTATTCCCAAAGGAATTACTGCAAGTTTTCCAAAGGTAATTTGTGCTGGAATATCTACATTAAAATAATCTGGAAAAATATTAAAGAAATTTCTGGAGAAACTGCTGGATAAATTCAAATTCATGATGGCATTTATAAAGAAATACCTGAAGCAATATCTTGAGGAATTCCTCAGGATTATAATCATATATGATTCTTCCATTGAACCATTCCTGTTAATCACCCATATTTCATACTTCACTTTTATTTTTTTTAAATGATGAAGTATTTGAACTCCTTGCTACTGCAAAGTGGTTTTCAGTGTAAGAGTGCTCGCCCCCCCCCCCCCCCCACCCCTGGCCAAAAAGCTGGCTACGCCCTTGGTCGATACTGTAGCGAACCGCCAGGTGGTCGCTGTGAGTGTAGCCATCATCTACTCTCCAGTTCGAACTACTTGTTAAGCCAGGACTACAAAAGGTCACGTCACAACAATGAGTTTGAAGGCACTTGCTGGTATACAGCCTCTGACAGACCGCTTTGCGGAGCTGTCGTTCCGGGTCCTTATCCGATGCGAGGTTGTTAATGCGTTTGCGTTGTTCATAGACAACTTTGAAAGGCTGTGCGAACAGAATTCCAAATCTCGTTTAATGAGTGTGTACTACTGATACATGATGTTGGAGGTAATCCCATCTTCGGTTAACACCAATCGTGACACTTTTTTTTCGTTCCAGGTGTATTACACTAAGTTATGCAAGTAAGCTCTGGCATGCTATTGGGGACAGACAATTCTTCACAGATGTTTCAAAACCCAATGATTCGACTGGTTTCGGTGTCTATAACGAATTTCACAGCGCCACCTTCATGCTTCAAAAGCCCTGTACGGTGTACGTTGCTAAGCTAGTGGCTATGTATTACACCTTAAAGTACATTAGCACTATTCCACCTGAGTAGAGCACTACTTCATTTTCACCGACAATCTTTCTGGAGGCTGTGCGGTCAATGAAACTGATGAAGCACTCAGCGTACTTCCTGAATGGAATACGCCAGGTCTTGAGTGCTTTGTCCAAACGCTCATACACCATCACTATAGCTTGGGTCCCTTTACATTGCTCGATACGTCTTCAACGTTTTATTCTGCATTGGTCCGTTAGGAGACCTTGATCAGCTGCCAACACAAATACAGAGAGAGAGAGAGAGAGAGATGGGTATATGGTTGCAGTTAATCATCCCACAGCTGTCGGAGAGCTCATGGTTCAATGGGTTGAATCTACACAGATCGAAAAAAGGGTGTAAAATTCTGTGACATATGATGCACATGATTGGAGCGTGGGATATCACAGAAGTTTACATGACATATCATGTAAAAGCCATAAAATATCATGTAAACTTCCATTATATGTCATGTAATTCATCATGACTCTGTGTGTTTACATGACATATAACACAAATTTACATGATATATCATGTAAACCATCATAACATTAAATTTACATGACCAAACTGAAGTTTACATGACGTGTAAATCTAATTATTGTAAATCTAATAATTGTACGGCATGATTTCATTCGTGTAATTTGTCGGTTGATGTTAAACGCACATACCTTCCGTATTGGGCTCTCGGAAAGCAATCTATGTGTCTGCGATTTGGCTTACCAGGATACCGAGCATGTCGTGTGGGGATGCTATGAGCATCGTGAGATCGGATCTAAGATGTATGAAATTCTCCGGGTCCGAGAAAACCAACAGACTGTGTTGACAGGCCTTGATTTGTAATACATGAACTTTATCTATCAGGTTTTGAAACGTGTTGATGTCCGAGTTTGATGTAAATACGTTCCTTGTTTTCGTTGTCTGCCATTTGGTTTTGTTGTTCGCCCCTATCTGTCGTAGTCCCTCTTCCGTTTGTCCTCTTCATTCGTCATGTAAAGATAAAGTTCTTTCTTTTTGGTTACGTTACCGATCAGGACAATTGTCTCATCAATGTTATTAGTATAACTTTGCAAATAATTCAGTTTATGACCCCTAAATCCCTCCTTCCCAATTTTAATTTTTTATTATCCCTTACTTTGGAAAGCCGTGAGTACTTTGACTCCCCAAACCAACAAAGTATTAAGTCAGTAATAGTTTTATATGTGTAAACAATACAAAAACAAAATTGAATAAGTGATTTCGGCTCTGTTATTTCTATGTGGCGCCCAAGCCTTCCAAATGAACGAAAATGTTAAAAAAAATATTCCAAAAAATTACCATTTAAAAAAAGTAAAACTGATTGATATAGTGGTATCATTCTAGTTTTCACCACAGTTCATCAATTATAACATTATTTTTTTTCTCTAAGCAATGGGGGATTCATTCTCCAGAAAGCATTAAAATGTACCCCACTGTTCACCTGGATCGGAATGCATAGAAAAGCAAAAATATTTTACATCGCATTCGCAATTGAAAGGGAACAATGCGGCAGGACGCTGACCTACATTTGTGTGAATGCGTTGAGCGATTGCATTGTTACGGTAAAATATCCCTGGGGGGCTTGTGCCTACAGTCAGTAGCAGGAGAGGCCTCTCAAATGCGGGCAGTGGTTGTGTTTGAACGGTGGAATAAATTGAAATTAGTTCATTGAAAATAGGAACGAAGCTTTGGACTTCGATGAAGTCAATTCTCCGTATCGATTAACAATGGAGGGGACTGTGTTGAACAACAGTTGGAAATGTTTGTTCAGTTTTAGAAGAAATGTCTGGGAGTTTATGAATCACGTGACACCGATGAAATGAACTTAACACACATTCTCTTACACGTAGTTTTCAATCTTACCGATAAACCGCCATACTGAACTGCACACCTTACTCGACTCGATAATCCCGCTGTTCCCCCTCTCCTTCCTCCAAAGCGCCGTGGTCGTGTGATTCGTGGGAGGAGTGAAACCACGCCGAATCCTTTACCGTCTATCTCCTTTGACGCCGGGGGCGGCCGAGCGGTGCTGATGATGACGTGATACCTCTCTCTGTAGTGATGAAGCTTTCGGTTTGTGGAACTGACACCCGGCTTCAAATTCGTTGATCCACCCTGTTTGGATATGGGGGATGGGGTGGAACCGAGTTGAACGACTCCGCTTGGCTTCGACTGTGAGGTGTCAGAAGATAATACTGTCGATGTACATAGGTACCTACGCAGCACTCACTCAAAGCTTTCACCACCCCGAAGCGAACCGGCACCGGAGAAGTCATCAGCCAACAGTAGTGCGGCGTCAGGCGAGATTTGTTGACTCGATTTCTCGCGATTCTCGTCGTGGCGGTGTGGTGGGTGGGGTGGTTCAAGAGCAGCTACGATAATGTTTAAATTTCGCTCGAAAACCGGTGCGGGATAATACAGATATGATCCCCGGCTCACTGAATGTGGGTTATGGCTTCGAGTTTAATTACAATTTATCGGCGTAGGTAACGAACGAACAAACACACTTTAGCTGCGGCGCTCGCTATTCATGATGGTGGGTAGGTAGATGCGATATGTGTACTCCCGTCATTGTTGCATTGTTGTGGAAAATGGGAACGGCGGTGGCCCGGTGGTTGATGGCTTCTGGCGGCATTGTTTTGCGTAACGATAAATTTTGAATGAATTTTCTTTTGTTTGTGAAATTGTGCCTGCACTTTGTGGCCTGCCGACGTGGAAAGTAAATTGAGTGGGATCTATTTCGAACCCGTCGGAATATCTTGCTGGCAGGTTGGGAAAGTGTGGCTTAGTGATATAGAAGACCCGAGTAGAGGAAAAGAGCTCAATAAGAGCATATTTTGATATTGAGATCAAAATGTGATATTGGTTTGATTGATATAAGAGATAAAAGATCTGAAAATAATATCTAAAATTTACTCCTGGAACATCATCATCAGATCATAATTAGATCTTGTAAGATCTAACCAATAGCAGCAAGCTATTTGTTTGATCTTGAATTATCAAATTTTGATATTGTTCAGATGTTCCAGGAACATTTTTCAGATATTATTTCCAGATCTTTTATCTCTTATGTCAATCAAACCAATATCACGTTTTGATCGTCAGTATTTCACCTCTACCCGGGGAGTAATGACGGATAAAGAGTGATTGACTTTTTGACACATTGTTCAACTAAGACAATGAAGTTTAAGATTTTAAAATAGAATCTGTCGAAATGGAATAAAGCATTTTACTTTCCTGCTAATTTGCCATCGAAATTTGAAGTAAATAGCTGAATGAACGAAGTATACAACAGTAAGCTTGAAAGCACATTCCTGCTAACTAAAGTAGCTGCATAAGAGCTTATGGAAAAAACGCATTCGAACGAAAGCCCTTCAAGCTTTTATCCAGCAAAAATGTTAGTGATTACATTCAAACATACAGGTAGGAAGGGAATACTTTACAAATACCATGCATTAGAGCAATATGTGCTCGAGACGAGAGAGACGAGAGGTGTGATGGCTCCTACAGAGCAATCTCCAGAGATGTTGGAGGGGATCATTGGAGGACTTTTTCCGCGTCATGATCCTAATCCTTGGCCTCCTTTCGTAGGACAGCTGGGGACTGGGGCTGGCGATGAGGAAATGGTCACCGATGTGGAACTTGCGGGGATAGCTAAGTCCCTTAGCGTAGGTAAGGCCCCAGGTCCGGACGGAGTTCCGAACCTGGCCTTAAAAGTAGCTATTGCAGAAGCTCCCGAGATGTTCAGGTCTGCTATGCAGAAATGTCTGGACGAGGGAGTTTTCCCAGAAGCTTGGAAGAGGCAGAGCCTGGTACTATTGCCAAAGGCGGGGAAACCACCCGGAGACCCGTCGGCATATAGACCAATATGCTTGATTGACACGGCGGGGAAGGTGCTCGAAAAGATCATCCTCAATAGAATGTTGAAGTTCACTGAGGGCGTAAATGGTCTCTCGAGCAACCAGTATGGCTTCCGGAAGGGGAGGTCCACCGTAGACGCTATCTTGTCGGTTACAAAAACCGCCGAGAAAGCACTCGAGCCTAAGAGGAGGGGAATTCGCTTTTGCGGGGTAGTGACTCTGGATGTAAGGAATGCATTTAATAGCGCCAGTTGGGCTGCTATTGCTGATGCGCTCTTGCGTCTGGGGATACCGGAGTACTTGTACAAGATTCTCGGAAGCTACTTCCAGAATCGCGTACTAGTATACGACACGGAGGTGGGTCGAAAGTGCTTTCACATAACCTCAGGAGTCCCGCAAGGTTCCATCCTGGGTCCGGTGTTATGGAATGTCATGTACGACGAGGTGTTGAGGTTAGAGTACCCAGTGGGAGTGGTGATTGTCGGATTTGCCGACGATATTACGCTCGAAGTCTACGGTGAAACGATCGAGGAGGTGAAGTTGACTACCGACCACTCGATCAAGGTTGTGGAGGCGTGGATGCGGTCCAGAAAACTGGAGCTGGCTCACCACAAGACAGAGGTGACGGTTGTTAACAACATGCAGTCGGCGCAGCAGACGGAGATCAGTGTAGGAGAATGCACTATCCTGTCGAAGCGCTCTGTCAAGCACTTGGGCGTGATGATCGACGATAAGCTTACCTTCGGTAGCCACGTCGATTATGCCTGTAAAAGAGCCTCCACAGCTATTGCGGCACTGTCCCGGATGATGTCCAATAGCTCAGCGGTGTACGCCAGTAAGCGCAAGCTTCTGGCTAGTGTTGCTACGTCCATACTTAGGTATGGCGGCCCGGCGTGGGGTACCGCGCTAAGTACTGAATGCTACCGACGGAAGCTGGAAAGTACTTACAGGCTTATGTGTCTGAGGGTTGCAAGCGCGTACCGTACCGTGTCACACGACGCTCTCTGTGTCATTACTGGTATGGTGCCCATCAGCATTCTTATCAGTGAGGATATGGAGTGCTTCGAAATGCGCGGCACAAGAGGCATACGCAAGACTGTCAGGATGGCCTCTATGGTCAAATGGCAGCGCGCGTGGGACAGTTCCACCAAAGGAAGGTGGACCCATAGGTTGATACCGAGGGTAGATAGTTGGATTAATAGGCGCCATGGGGAAGTTTCATTCCACCTGACACAGGTCCTTACAGGTCATGGTTGCTTCCGACAGTATCTACACCGTTTCGGGCATGCGGATTCTCCCGAATGCCCAGTGTGCAATGGTTTAGAGGAAACGGCGGAACACGTTTTGTTCGTGTGCCCGCGTTTTCGCACAATGCGTGACCGCATGCTTGCCACATGCGGGGAGGACACAACTCCGGACAACTTGGTCCAGAGAATGTGTAGGGATGAGATTAGCTGGAATGCCGTTTCAACGGCTATCACCCATATCGTCTGGGAGCTACAAAGGAGGTGGCGCGTGGACTCGGAGAATGGCTAGTCCAGATGCAGTACAAGAGGTGGTCCAGGGGTTCGAAGTCGGCTTCGTAGGTCATACCGGTGCCCTGCGGTCGAGATCGACCCTTACAGCGATTAAGTGGCCGCGGAGAGGAAGTCCCGGTAGCGGTGCTGTCGTGGCGTCAGTCTACTGGGTTGGATCTGAGCCCGCGGTTGGAAAGGGGTCCCCGGCAAGGGTCGGGGTAGGTGAGACCCTGCTGTCTGCAACCTACGGATGCAGCTGATAAGGCCTGAAGGGTAGTGATACCCTTGCCTTCAGCAGGTCAGATCGGGTTGCATGTGGGCATCAGTTCTTGATGTCCGCTCAGCAGTAGGGCGCGGGCGGGGTTGACCCTGCCCGCCTTCCGAGGACAAAGGGAGTGGCGAGGACCACTCGGGAAACTGGCTAAGCGCCAGCATGCTATCGTGATGGACTCTCCAGTGCGAGTCATCGATGTTCGTTGCTGCTAGGCTACGGCAGCTAACCTTGAGGGTGCGATATGCACTAGCCCCTCTCTGAAGCAATACCTTCTTGGTGGTTCCGGAGAGACGTAGGGTTTGGCGACCATAGGAATGTGTTTTAGTGGGTCGAGGAGAGAGTAGTCCTGGCTTCTACCGGCATTGTAGAAGACGGCCTCATCCCCACACTACCCTAACCTTCCTTTTAGGGTGTCTGATGAGCAGATTTATCCCCCTATGGTTTAGAAGGAAAAAAAAAAAGAGCAATATGTGCTCTAATGCCTAATGTTGGTATTGCTTTATTATTCTACAAAATGTTATGAGAACGTCACATTATCGATTGGTGGTATTTGAGCAGAGTTTGGTGTTGATGTGGTTTTCGTTAAATTAGCTGTGAAAATAACTGAAGAACAAGTTTTGCTATAACATCATGGTGCTATCGAAAAATGTTCAATTTAATATAAATTGGATACCGTCAAGATACCATTCACCATGGTTCTAAGAGGATTCGGGGCAAATAAGGGCTGTCTTTTGACACCAGTCTTATAAACATTGTTGGTGTGGCTTTTAATTGCCTTCATTATAGGTTAAAACTAAAGCAATATCCGCAGAAGTAGAAATTGTTTCACAAAATTTGGTGATATAGTACAATTAGTAGAGGGTAGTAAGGTCGCCTGATTCCGTGGTAGGTCACCATTCACCGTGGTAGTAGGGACCCATTCACCGTGTATGAGAAATTTTATTCTATTTTGTTTAAAAACGATCAAAACAACCCAGCCAAGGGAATTGTCTTCGTTTAAATTCATTTCAAGTAATAACTTGCAAGATTTTATTAGAAAAACGAATGTTCAAATTTTCATTTTTTTTTCTAGATATATGGGACAATATGGGGCACGGTGAATGGAAACCATTGATTTTTAGGGTACTCATTTACCGTGCCTTTTTGTTTCAATTAAAAAGCACGACTGATCGTTCTTTCTTGTTAAACTTACTTCGGTAATGCAAAATACATACCTGATATGTGAACTTAATTGCTTCTTGGTGGAATTAAAACGTTACTACATTTAGTTTATCGCTTAAATCACCTTAGCGCATTTTTCGTTTTTTTCACTATGAATGCAGTGAACGAGCAGAAACCCGCTTCATGTAAACACACTTTAGTGTCAAAATGATACTTTTAAATGTTTCTAATGAGCGTTTTGACATGGTAACAATACATTAGTGTTGTATTGGTGAAATTGAAGGGAAATTGTCATATCATTCAATTGTAATATGAAGATAATTGAAAAATATTCGAAGGCACACGGTGAATGGCGCCTTGACGGTATGTTATTACTTTGTTATTCCATGTCTTCTGGATATCAAATACAGCACTTCAAATTTAAGGTATGCATTCATTATTGAAATAACAAGATTTGTTGTTTTCCAGTATTATTTATATAAAATTATGGTGTTCGTTTTTGTTATTTTGCCTCTTATTACCACCTAATGGAGGTCATATTGAGGTATATGATGGATCGCTCCTGGTTGTCACCGACTGGGCCAGTACCCTTTCTGCTCTGGCTTCACCGGTGGCGCGCAACCCTTGGATTCAAGCCACGCAGAGTGTTGTCGCCGAGTAAGACAATGTCATTTTACGTGGGTACCTGGACACTGCGGTGTAACCGGAAATGAATCAGCAGACCATCTGGCAAATTTAAGCAGAACAAACAGATTAATAACCCGTAAACCCCTGCCGAAGATCTTAAAAAAATAGCTGAAAAGTACTGTTCGAAGGGCCTGGACATTGGAATGGTCTCAGCCAAGAGATCTTTTCATATGGACAGTAAAGGATGAAACTGTACATTGGGAAGATGCCGCAAATTGAAGAGACCAAATAGTGCTCTTGAGGCTAAGAACCGGTCATTGCAGAGTTTCTCATAGCATGGTGGTGATCCAGAGTTCCGAAGAAAATGTGCTTTCTGTAACGTTCACAACTCGGTAGGACATTTTTCAATCAATTGCCCAGCTTTTGATCAACTCCGCCAGGAATACGGCATTGGAAACATTCGATCAGCTCTCCAACATGGCCGTTCCAGTGAAACAGTTCTTATTTGCTTCTTAAAAGAGGCTGGCCTATATCAAGATATATAGTGATCTTATTCATTTATTTATTTCTCTTTATTTTTTTTTATTCTTTTTCATTGATGAGACCCTGCAACCGACCTTGCCAGACATCACTGGAACGAAATAGAACTGTACGATATAGCAAAGATGCTGGGACCTAGAACAAACAAGGATGTAAAATAAAAATCCGTAAAAAAATACAGAAAAGACAGCAACAATGAAAAAATATGTAAAACTCTGTTAATACACTAAAACCTCTTTTTATGCATGTTTTTTTTATGCACTTTTAATTTATGCACCTTTTTTTATGCCCTGCATAAAAAGAGGGAGAGCTACTCAGAACCAATATTGTGCATAAGAATATTTAATAATGACAGGAACTATTGCAACGGCGACCGGGGGTGTTTACAGATGAGAGCAAAGGAAGCTTACAGGTTCGTTTTTGGGTGTTTCCGAAGGTCTCATGTGCGTTACATGGGCTCCGAGTGGGTCTTAAGGGGATTTCGGAGTCATTTCAGGAGTCTCAGAGCATTTTAGGCTGGTTTCAAAGCCGTTATGGAGGCGTTTTTAGGGGTTTTGGTTTAGGAGGACATTTCCAGATGTTCCAGATCATTTTCGGCGTGATTCAGAGGCGTTACGGAAGCGTTACGGAGGAGTTTTCAGGATGTTCGGAGCTTCTCAGGTGCGTTACATGGGGTCCGAGGGTGTTTAAGGGGGATTTCGGAGGCATTTCATAATGTTTCAGATAATTTTCGGCGTGATTCAGAGGCGTTACGGAAGCGTTACGGAGGGGTTTTCGGGGTGTTCGGAGCCTCTCAGGTGCGTTACATGGAGTCCGAGGGGGTTTAAGGGGGATTTCGGAGGCATTTCAAAATGTTTCAGAGCATTTTCGTCGTGATTCAGAAGCGTTGCGGAAGCGTTACGGAGGAGTTTTCAGGGTGTTCGGAGCCTCTCAGGTGCGTTACATGGGGTCCGAGGGAGTTTAAGGGGGATTTCGGAGGCATTTCAAAATGTTTCAGAGCATTTTCGGCGTGATTCAGAGGCGTTACGGAAGCGTTACGGAGGAGTTTTCGGGGTATTCGGAACCTCTCAGGTGCGTTACATGGGGTCCGAGGGGGTTTAAGGGGGATTTCGGAGGCATTTTAAGACGTTTCAGAGCATTTTCGGTGGGATGCAGAGGCGTTACTTATGCGTTACGGAAGAGTTTTCGGGGTGTTCGGAGCTTCTCAGGTGCGTTACATGGGGTCCGAGGGGGTTTAAGGGGGATTTTGGAGGCATTTCAAAATGTTTCAGACCATTTTCGGCGTGATTCAGAGGCGTTACGGAAGCGTTACGGAGGAGTTTTCAGGGTGTTTGGAGCCTCTCAGGTGCGTTACATGGGGTCCGAGGGGGTTTAAGGGGGATTTTGGTGGCATTTCAAGACGTTTCAGAGCATTTTCGGCGGGATGCAGAGGCGTTACTTAAGCGTTACGAGGAGTTTTCGTGGGGTTCGGAGCCTCTCAGGTGCGTTACATGAAGTCCGAGGGGGTTTAAGGGGGATTTCGGAAGCATTTCAAGACGTTTCAGAGCACTTTCGGCGGGATGCAGAGGCGTTACTTAAGCGTTACGAGGAGTTTTCGTGTGGTTCGGAGCCTCTCAGGTGCGTTACATGGGGTCCAAGGGGGTTTCAGGGGGGTTTTGGAGGCATTTCAAGACGTTTCAGAGCATTTTCGGGGGATTCAGAGGCGTTACGGTAGCGTTACGGAGAAGTTCTATGGGGTTTCGAAGCCTCTCAGGTGCGTTACATGGGGTCGCCGTGGGGTTCAAGGGGGATTTTTGAGGCATTTCAGGAAGTTTTAGAACAGACTCTGAAATACCTTAAATCGCCCCTCAAACCTCATGCAACGCCCTTTAAAGTCTCCTGAAATCCCTTGAACTGCCCCTAAAGCCCCTTGGAACGCCCCTGAAACCCACTTAATACTATTGAAATACCCCAGAATTCTCCGTAATCCCATGAAAACACCAAAAAATCATGACAGAACACTCTTGTAAGGCTCTTCAAACCCCCCGAAACAACCCCTTAAAACGCCCCTGAAGCCCCTTGGAACCCCCTTTTTGGGCTCTCTGGGAACTTTTTGAAAACCCCCTTAGCCCCACCTCATCTGCCCAGGAGCAAGATCTGTTCTCGCAAACTAGATTTTCTAATTGAAGCCCAAACTTAATTTATGCATAAATTTCCCTCTTTTTATGCACATTTTTAATTTATGCACATTTTTAATTTATGCAGTCCCAGCCATGTGCATAAAAAGAGGTTCCAGTGTACTACAAACTCTGTAAATATTATTTGCTTTTAAGTACCCATAAGGTGCTTGACTATTTTCCACGAGACGAACGCATAATACACAATATCAAGCATTAATACTTGGTTTGCATCTGTCACTCTTCAGCATCGATCCCTTGCAATAATCTGACATGTGATATCTGATATCAGATCATTTTCTTCCTGGCCCACCTATCTTATCGGCCGCGGTCTTCACCATCATGTCCCTACTAGATATGTGGCTAATACCAACTTACAATTCCGCAAAATGCCTGGTGCGTGGAAATATTGCAACATGCCCTGTCCATCGTATCAAAGGACACCACGTCCCATCTACACGCTCAGCATCCCCTTTTCGATGTAAGCATCCGATTCACCAGGACATACGAACCACGTCCCTGCCGGCCGCCAGCGTCAACACAGCCGTCCTGTAGTTTAGACGAGGCTTCTTCCGTGCCTCGCCAGGCAAGAACCCTTCATAAACTGAAGTAGATTTCGCTCCATGAGATGATTCCACGCCACCCTTACTTACCTTACCTACCGGTCAGACTAAGGCCTGAGTGTCCTCTGCTGTACCTAGTAGTCGTCTCCATCCTACTCGGTCCATGGCTGTGCGTCTCCAGTTCCGCACTCTGCGAAAGGTCCGCAAATCGTCCTCCACTTGGTCGACCCACCTAGCTCGGTACCACGTCTTCTTGTACCGGTCAGATGGCTATTGAGTACCATTTTAATCGATTGCTATCCAACATCCTGATGACGTGACCCGCATACTGTAGCCTCCCGATTTTCGCGATATGGACGATGGTTGGTTCTCTCAGTAGCTGATGCAACTCGTGATTCATTCGCCTTCTCCAAGCCCCGTCTTCCATCTGCACACCGCCGTAGATGGTACGCAACACCTTCCGTTCGAAAACTCCAAGGGCTCGTTGGTCCTCTGGATGTAGGGTCCATGTTCCATGCCCATTGTGGACTACCGGTCTAATCAGCGTTTTGTAGATAGTTAACTTCGTGTTACGGCGAACTTTATTCGATCGTAGAGTTCTGCGGAGTCCAAAGGAAGCTCGATTTCCTTCCACAATGCGTCTTGAAATTTCTCTGCTGGTGTCGTTGTCGGTGATCGCCAGTAAGACCAAGTACACGAATTCTTCACGCTACCCAGCTATCCCAATTGGCCCAGCCTGAGCAACCCGAGCAACTCCGATGGGTCCAGCATTCAAAAACAAGTAGTATCTAAATCTCATCCAGTACACCAAGCTCGATTGACTGTCATAAGCATGATCCCATTATTTGCTTTCAAAACGATGATGAGATCAACTGTTTCGTCTCCGAGCTACGACATGATCTTACAAATAGACAGAAACCTGGAAAAATCACAAATCTGCCCGATCTGATTACGAAGTATTTCAGTGCGTTCGAAAATCGAGCAACAGTAGAAAATCTTTCGACGGTGGTGTGTTGATAGCAGTTAGTCGTATACTGTTGAAAGTCGTAAAGATCGTAAAAATTTGATGATTTTGTGGCTATATCGGTCTCTTTTTACTCATAGTATAAGGGAGTAGAGATCAAAGTGGATAATAAAATTATAGATATGAAAGAATTCGCTAGGTAGCGAACAAGTGTGAAAATTTTATAGAAGGTGGAATTAGGCAAGTAGGCCATGTATTGAACGAATACATCGAATGCGTGAAACTTCTGCCGTGCGACCTGTGCTTTTAAACAGATTGGCTCACCAAAACTGGCAGGAAAGTTTCAGGCACCCGACTGCCTATGTATTGTTCTGTTTTCATCACAAATTCTATCGATCGGTAGCTTTTTCGGAATTCACACTCCGTTCGTAAGGGTATGCCTATATCGCGGCGTGTTCTTCCTATTAGCGATGATATCAAACTCAACGAAGTTTATTGTCGGTCTGTGTTAACTGTTAATCCACTAGCAGTCGCGTCTGTGGCCTCTCTCAGAGACACCACGGTCACTCTGTGTACCACAAGCGCGCTGTTTTAATGATTACACGAAGCGACTGCTCATGGGTTTATAGAAAACGTACCAGTTTCCTGAAAAAACGCACGTTCCACATAAGCCTCTGTTTGCCTGAATCTGTATGATTTCCGAACAGCTATCCATAATAGTATAACGGAAGTACTTAGCAGCAACGACTGGGCCACGATACTCGATGCTGCCATAATTAGGAGAGCTGATTTCACCTTTTCTTGTATTATGATATTTGAAGAGATACATCTAAATACTTACATAAGGAATCGTTTCAGGAATTTCTGGAGATACAATGTTAAAAAATCTTGGATGAATTTCTTTAGAAATTTTGAGATGAATTTTTTGAAGATATTCCAAAGAAAAATTGCTGGACGGAATTCAGAAAATATTCCTAGATGAATTCCTTCTGGAAAGTTTAGGAAAATACATGAAGGATGTCAAGTATATCCTACATCCAAGATCCGAAGATGGTGCATGAGGAAACCGCCCAGACAACCAATTTGCACGTATAATGAAGTTTATGTTCATGTTATACGTACTTTTATGCGGTAAAGTTACATCGCATAAGATGCAGTACAAGTGCCTTATGCGTACAAAAGTGGAGGCGCTATACGTGCATTGACGGGAAAATAATTACGCTATATG